>NC_046333.1:135535680-135854334 GCF_000738735.6 Corvus cornix cornix | reverse complement strand
TCCAAGAAATTTCTCAGCAACTCTTCAAAGAAGTTCTGTCAGATGCCATACATCATTGAGATAGTAAACCTGCATAAAGGCAGTGTGGTTTACATTTCTTGGATGTGAAAGCCCAAGGCAGTCTCCTCCCAGAGACCTACCAATGGGATTTTAAATTACATGGAACTTCTAAGCCAACATAAATACAGGATCAGCATTGGTGTAGTGCCTATAAAACACTTGAGAAGCAAAAAAATAAATTAAACAGATAAAAAATGTGTAAAATCACACACATTAAAAGCTGTAGACAACAGAGACTCTCAAATTCACTGTGAAACCATGTTGATGAAGGATGAAAAAGATCAAGAAGAATAAATTTAAAAAGCTATAAACTATATCCCACTAAAAATAAAATTAAAATGCCAAGAACATATTTATGTTTTATTGATAAATGGAGACTTAAATGTGATCAAGGAAGTACTTCTTTATTTTAAAGATGAAAGGCAATAAATAATAGCTGTGTATGTAAGAAAAACAAAGTACAAAAATGTAAAGAAATTAGAAATAAATAAATAAACCTGATTTGGTTTTGGAAAAAATGCAAATAAATGAACTTGCTGGTAATTTAGTTTTCTATTTTTCAATAACATGGTGGCCAAGGTAGTCAGTTGGAACTCTTGAAGATCATCTCACTGAAAGGGACAATGCTGCTTGTCAAATAGCATTCTGACAGCCAGTCTGTATAAAGAACTCTCCAGCCTCTGGAGTTCCAGCAACATCTGTCTGCACCCTCTCATGCATGGAGGTATGCTCTGAAAGTTGCAAAATCAGGTCCTGCAGCATTACTTCACGTAAGGACAGGTAACAAATGGAATTTCAAATTGAAGTTTGTGCCTGTAGGAAATGTCCTGCTTCTTTTACCAATCACAATGGCAAATTTTGATCATGGTGTTCTCTGTCAGGTCCTGTCCTACTCCACTACACCTCAGTGGCAGCATGGCCTTTTCTGATGCTTTACAGTTTTAAGATACCTCCTCTCCATTTTAATTTGAGATGACAGCCACCAAAAACCTCATTTTAGGATGTTTTTATCCTCCACCCTGACCAAATGCCTAAGAGGATATGAGACCTATAGGTCCCTCTGTAGCAAGCATGACACCTTCCTCCCTACTTCCATTTCTTTGAATACTTCTCCTTGGCCTAGTAGAAAAGGAAGACATGCCATACATTCTACAAATAGGCCTTTCATCTTCATTCAACAGTTGCCGTGTTGAGAAAATAAAAATAAGATCTTACATGATCTGAAATGTTCAAAAAACCCCATAAAAACCCTAAAGTCTTTGTTCTAGAAACAAGGTAGGTAAGGAAAAACATGCAAACAAAATGGGGAATATAAAATGGACACCCAGTACTTAAAAGAAAACACATAATACAATCTTATAATTTCAAAATTTTGAAATTTAGATGTTTTGCATTAGAAGACCTAGTATTTTTACATTTACTTAGGATTCTCTATTTACTTTTAGAAAGAAAGTGCTCCATGTCAGGAATTCAGTCTTCAGGAAGAGGCATTAAGATTGTACAAATAGTCAGATACACAGATTATTCTGTGCCTGTACAGAATGTAAAACACATTACAGACTTAATCCTGACTGACTCTTTAGACTTTAGGATGATTCCAAATAATTGGAAAAATAAGGAAATCAGTGACCAAAAAATCCTGCTAAAATCTTTAAGGATGTGACAAGTTACACTAGTTACAGCATGAGCAATCTCAAGGACCATTGAATCACTTTGTTGTATTTTGGATTATACAGCCAGTCTTGCTGCTTAGCATCTCTGAACAGCTAAAGCATGACAAGGAGAATTCAGCACTCTTTGGTAAGAATGAAGGAGAGCTGAATTTACTGCAGGAGTATTTCTGAAGTAGACAGTCATGATCCTTTCTTTTTTGGGACCTGACTTGTCTTGCTGGGCATGTAGATATAAGCAAACATTAGTGCTTGAAGGAGTGAAGAAATAGCCAGCATAAGTCCATGTGACATCTAGGACCAAACACGAGAAGCTGTTGACACCCTTATTCCTCATAATGTATTTTCAGGATCAACACTTGCATAACACTGAAAATAACTGTAACTGGCAGTAGTGACAGTTCCTATGACAGACCCATGAAGTGCTTTTTTCATGTCATACTGAGGCCCTGTCCTTTAAAATATGTTGACTGAACCTTGTTTGCCAGAGGAAATTTATGGTATTCTCTTCCCTTCACACATGAAAACTGCTCTTCAGTATTGTCTTAGTGTAAGGCGTTGTGTTAGGAGAAATCCATTGAGTAGTGACCGGTTTCATAACCACGAAAATCACTGCAGATTTCAACATCTGTTAGACAGTGACTTGCAGTGCTAGGAAGAGGGACACAATGTCCTTTATGTAATGGAAGTGCTGGATCAAAATGTGACTCTGGGACATAACATCATGTTTTAATGTACAGAAATTATATCTTCTGTCAGTTTTAGTGGTTTTAAACGACGTGTAAAGGATCTCCGTTGTGTAACTGGTACTTAAGGGGAGTATGGAAAGGACAGGAGTGGCAGGGAGATGGGGGCAAAGAGCTTTGCAGTTGTATAACCACTGTAACTGTCCCCCATCACACCTCCTGGCATCTCCTTATCAGGTACTGTTGAGTGTTCAAGCTTTGCTCACTTGGTGGTTTGTGCGGTGGCAGAGGGGGTGCAGTGCATGCAGGACAGAGCAGGGCAAGACACAAGCTGCCCTCCTGCTCCCCAGGAGCAGGGCATGCCACAGGCTGGGAGAGCTCTCACAGTGGCATGGAGATGCACGCTGAAAGGTAAGAATGCAAACCTCAGAGAAAGCACAAATGACAAAACTCATGTTACTTCATCAACAAAAGCAGTCACTAGCAGCACTAATGACTGTATCAGCCTCAGCAGCAGCTGACCACTGAGAGCAGGAAAACAACTCCTTTAATTCCTTTTCCTCAGCTGTCTAATTTTTGTTTAGTGTGTTGTATAGGACGGAACCAGTTGGGAATAGCCATTGCTAGTAGATGGCACAACCAAGTTTCTTTGCTAATGAAAATGTGGGTATAAAAGGTATTTTTTGCATTTCCCTGGTTTTTACAACGATGTAGCAATACTTGTATTTATGTTCTTACACTTGTGGAGAGTACTTTTTTTTTAAGAAAATCTTTCCTTAAGTGGTTATGCATGGAAAATATCAAATAGTAATAAAAAAAAGCCAGATAAAGTGGGGATTAGGAGGCAGGATTAAAATTAAATAGCTACAAAAGCAGCAATGGCAACATATAAATGCTGTATGCTTAATCACATGATCAGCTGTATTCATCTGTGTTTTATCTGTACAAAATCATACTAAAAGATGATAACCTGAAGATGTTCAGAAGATCTTATTGTAAATTGCAGTCACATGCTTTGAAACATATGAATAAAAATCCCCAAACTGATAATGTTGCACTTAAAATTAGAAAGGAAGCAAAAATGTATTTGTCAGCTAAATCTATACTAATGCATTATTCAATTGTAGAACATATGTCCTAAGAAAAAGCCAGATTGAGAGTCATGAGTTTGCAGGTGCCAAAACAAATGAAAATCATTGCAGAAACTAGCTAGAACAGCACATCTGCAGGAGAAAAGAAATTAGTTGTCAATCTGGCAGTAGCCACTACAAAAAGAAAAGCAATATGTTACTTGATGGTAGAAATTTAGCAGAACTGAAGCCAGTTTTGTACTGAAGATTTACATACTGGAAAGAAGTGTCTTTATCTGAGGAAAAGGACTGTGGATGCCAGGAAAGCTGACTGTCTGCTTTTCATGGTTTATGAGGTTTTATGGAGGACCTTTTCTGAGGCAAGCAAAATGTCCAATTTTGCAGTCTTGAGCACTTTTTATCTCTATATAAATGTATTCCAAAAATGCCACATACTCTTACTTGTTCACAGTATGCTAGGTGCCCTGAAGACAATAATCAGAGAGTAAATAAATAATACAGTGAGGAAAGAAAATAATAAAATCCTACATACAACACACTATCCACTGCCCTTTCTAGCCCAAACCCTTTCTTATGTCTACAGTGTTCCATGAGGAGCTGATTCTCTGCATCTCACCACTGCTCTGTTTGAACACCTGCTCAACTCACCCTTTGCCCATTGCTAAAAAAATTCCAAGAGATCCTTTCTTTCTCTCTTTATGGAAGGAATATAGGCACTCTCAACCAAACACAGAAACCTTTGCAATAGGATGACAAATTATCCATTCATTTCTGTTCATTTCTTAAGCAATGATATGGATAAGTAAATATTTTTTAAATGTTTATGTCCAATGTTGGTTACAGTTCTAGACATTCATAGAGAACTTTTGAAGCTTTCAGTCTGAAAATCTTTCAAGACTTTGAGTGTGCAAATAGTCATAATCACCAACACAACATGAAATGCCAGGATATAAAACATCCTCTTCTCTCTACATCACATATGCATAGCTGTTATAAGGTGTTTCAACATTTGTTGATTCTTCCAGATCTCTAATTCAAGGACATAAAATACACTCAGTGTTTGTCTATATGTCTGTAGTTTTATACACCTAGATACAGGAATGTTACACAAAGCAACCGACAACCTCTATGGGTATTTTACCATTATCAAATCTCTCGTAAGTGTGGGTACAGAGAAGTGGTGGTAGACCTAGCCAAATGTCTTGGACTCCATCCCTCACAAGCATTTTATAATTAGGTCTATTACCTTTCTTTCTTATTTTTGTTTCAAGAACAAGCAGGACTATTTTCAACCTAAAAACATACTTCCTTACTTCTTAATATTACTTAGTTCTTCCAGACAGGGAATAGTTTTATGTGACTTTGTACTTATTGGGCTAAACAAAGCATGTTATCTGAATGTATCTGCAAGTAAAATTATCAGGCAAAGCATTTCTTTGCATTGTACTTAATTTTAGAATTAAGAATACAGAAAATCACGTTGAGTCCTGAGGCTACTAAGACACATTGCCTGGAAGACTTTTATTATCTTTTAAAGTGAATTCTTCTAAGTCACATGCTGAATTACAAATATTTTCATTATTGCTTTTTGTTGTGCCAGAAAATAAGAATAAAAAAGATATATATATTGCTCTTTTGAGCACCATATATATCTTTTGATTATCTTCTATATGAAGATCCATATTACACAGAAGGTTTGTTCCTGAGTCCAGCATACGTATCCTGGCCTATAAAATGTTTAAAATCAATGTTATGTCTAAAGGTTTGCAATACATTTCAATGGAAGTGCTTTTGCTATCACTAAAGTCTTCTGAAATCAAAATGTCTGTATGTGTGTCCTTATGTGCATTAAGCTGTATGGCAAAGAGTGAAACCATGTAACTAAAAGCAGGCAATATCTCTTTTCTTGTAACTTCCTCTAAAAATATGACAAGATTTCTGATAGTTATGGAGGCTGGCCAAATTTCTGGGCTATGTCCAGTCCTGGCCTATGCTGCTCCATGAGATAAGCTAACTTTTTAAAACTAGACTCCAAAATCCAGTACTGATTTCGCAAATTAAGTCACCCTTTAAAATTCGTCATTTTCAAATAATTTTTGAGACATATTTTATGCTTCTGAGCATCTAAAGAGGTTTTTTAGTGCTTTATTTTAAAATACCTGAGAGTACATGTTCTGCTGTGAGAGCTCCATCAACTACAATTTGCAGTGAATCAACTATCCCCAATTAATGCAGGATATTAACATATCTGAGAGCTACAGTCTGGATTATGGAGAAAGCAGAACTGAACCACCAGAGTGTCTCATGAACCAAAGCTGCTAATTTATTCAGTGCTAGACAAGAAATAGGATTGCAAATCTCGTATCATCACAAAAACCCCTCTGGAAAGCAATACAATGTGTCAGTTTGCTGCATGTGACCCTAGAAGCCATTACTGAATCAGGATATCTAAAATGAAAAGTTTCCTTATTTAGAACAATGAGAACATTGCAAGTGAAGTCTGACCAAACACATATGACAGTGAAGGACAGGCTGTCTGCTGATTTCAAAGGACCTAGACACAGTGTTCATAAGAATCATAAAACAGCTTGGATTGGAAAGACTTTAAATATCATCTAGTTCCAACCTCCTTGCCATGGACACGGACACCATCCACTAAAAACATGGAAATAGCAATTTATACATGCATACAAATAGATATGTACCTATATACATACATATATGTACATATATTCATAAGGCACTCACCCACATGTGAAAGGAGAATACTGTAGATAGAAAAAGAGGGAGAGGCTTAGGGTACATAAATTAACATTTAGGTTATCGCTGATTGGGGTTTTTTTTTACCTTATTAACACTCAGCTAAACAGGAGACTGGTCTAGATTTTAACCTCAGTCAATTCTACACAACTTAGACTCATGGGGTCATTATTAAGGTTGGAAAAGGCACCTGAAATCATCAAACCCACCCGTTAACCCAGCACCACTGTGTTCATCACTAAGCCACATACCCACCAGCCACCTCCAAATGCCTTTTGAAAACTTCCAGGGATTGTGATTCTATCACTTCCCTGGGCAGCCTATTCCACAGATAAAAGTTTGTAATGCAAAGGTTAGTGGTCAGAGCAGCTCATAGTAGGAGCAGTAAGTTGGAGCTGACTGGAGCACTCTGTAACTGCACTTGCCTTCTTTTCTGACAGTATAAGGAGACCTGGCAACAAACAAAGGACCCTGGGCTGGGTGTCTGGACTAAAACATGAGCCCTTCCAACAGAGTCTGAGCTGGAGCAAAATTCAGATGTATCATGCATGGTTTTGGGAAATTATTAAGGCATACCCAACAACTCCAGGACAGGCTACAAATTTCAAATGAAATTGGTAGTTGTAAATTGACATCCTTCATATGTTCTGACCCATAAACCACTCATCACTCCCTCTCTCATTTCTACTGTACAGGAAAATGAAGAAATCACAAGAGACAGCTTTCGGTTTAAATTTTCTTGAAGGGTCAGGCTGATGACAGGAACATCTGGCAATTGAAAGTGGCATACCTCTAATAGTTACCTAGGAGATGAGGTGCGAGAAGCACTATTACTCAGCTGAGACCTAAAAAATTGACCAGACATGACAGAAGAGAAAATCATAGCTTTTAATTGCGTCCAGTTGTTACTTTGGAAATAAAACAACCAGCCTTAGTGATGGCTTGATTATCGTATTGGCATCCTGTCCTCTCGTAAACCATTTAGGAATAAAATTGTTGATAGCCTGGTATTTAGTGTTTATCTACTGTGTATTTTAAGTCTATTGAGTTACACTTGAAGGCCAAAGTCATCTATAGTGTAAGTGACAAAGCACAAACTGCATTCTACTTAATCTCTGGACAGGTGTTGGAAAGAAGGCCAAATAGTGACAAATGTATCAACACCTCCGCTTAGAATTTTTTGCCAGTGATGTATTTGCCACATCAGCCAAAGACTTTTACTCCTGACACTCCTTCTGTTAAGAGTACAGTCATCTTCAGTACCACTAAAATAGAATCACTAAAGAAGATTCATTGCAATGAAGAAGCAGGAAAAAAACTTATGCCCTGTCAAATTAATGAATTATCAGCCAAAATAAGTGCTTCTCATATTGTGCATGTTTTCTGACCTCTCGGTGCCCTATAATTACACTGCAAACAAAGGGGAAAATGGTGATATATTAAAAAGAACAACATAATTTTCTTGCCTAATGGAACTTCTTCACCCTCTGACCAGCAATCTCAAATTTCTTGGCAAAGCCATGCTGTCTTGAATCACAGCCCTGTCCTCCATGTGCCTTAGCAAAGATTGTAGAAGGATCTGTTCCATGATCTTCCCAGGCACAGAGGTGAGGCTGAAAGATAAGTAGTTCCCAGGGTTACCTTTTCTTACCGTTTTTTAAAGATGGGTACAATGTTTCCCACTTTTCGGTCACCTGGAACTTCACCTGATGGCCGTGACTTTTCCAGTATCATGAGTGGTGATCTGTTTACCCACTGCTTTTCTGATCCCATATTGTTCCTCCCCACTTTCCCTTGTCCCTAGCCCTGGCCAGTCCCTCGGGCTCTCCCTGTTGGTTCCTGTACCCCAACTCCACCCAGGTACTGCCTCTGAGCCCCTGGAAAAACCCCCCTGCCCCGGACCACACGGTCTCTCTGCCTCTGGGGATGGCTGGGACAAGATGTGACCATTAAAGGTCCTCTGAAACCCTCATGGAGGGACCCTTCTCGCCTCCTTCGCCATCGCTGTGTTGTAGAGCTGGTAGCTACTGGAGCAAGAGTGCGGAGCTGTCTGAAATGGACTACAGGAGGACAGAATGGTCTCACTGCCCCAAGCAGCCCTGCTGAGCTCTCAGGGAAAGCTGCAGCTTGCTGAATTAAACCTAGCACTGCAACAGTCATGGAGAGTGTCTTGCCTGTTCCACTACCAGGAGAAACTTGTAGTTAAACAAAATGTTTTCAAAGAAGACATCAAACAGGAAATAAAATAGAGAAAAACTTTTCTGTGAAGAAATCAGCAGTTAAAATCCAGATTGTTAACACTTCCAAAAGCCTTCTTTTCACTGATGTTGGGAGACCAGACATCACTACTCAAATACAGTTTTTCTACTGTTGTCTGTTGATGGCCAGAAGTCAGACCCTTACCACAGACTCTCAATTTTAGCAGAAGGTTAAACAGCAAAATGTAGTATTCTAATTTAAATTTAATTCTATGCTTCTGAAGCATTTTTTACCATTTTCAGGAATTGATATCCTGATTTTTTCCCCATCAATATGATTCACTAAAGCAGTGGATATTATTCAATTTTGTCATACTTATTTATCAGTAATTTGTAATCTTCACCCATCTAGTTCTTCATTTAAAGAGGTTATTTGAATTCAGGTAGTTTTTTCTGAAAATAGTGGTTGTCCTCCATATGTTACTGTTTCATATGCCAGTACTATGGCCAGATAGGAGAAAAAATCCACTTTTAACTGAGGTCCAAAATGATTTATTGTAATTTCCTATATCTTTTGGCAGTGTTGTTCATAGCAAGTGCCTTTCTCTTAATGACTCAATTTGTTCCCTTGATCTCCTTCAAGAAATACAAGTTGCAATACATGACTGTAGAGTCTCTTTTGTTGGTTCCCTGGGAGTAAAGCAATGTTGTCCAACAATTAGGGTAAGCACAAGAAAAAAGCTGAAATCATGATAATTATTTAAAAATTTTCACATAATTATCTCATCTTCCATTTTCAAGAGAGAAGCCTCTAATATGTATGGGTGCAGAAGAAAATAAAACCATTGAAAAAGCAAGAATTTATAGGACATTTCCCAGTGCAGTTAGAGACTCAAAAGTTCTAGGGCTGAGGAGTCAACTCACTTATTTGGATTTGTTCTGACTCAGAGTCTTCTTACACATTCTACTTTAGTAAAGTTAAATACATATTGGTTAATATGGACTATCTAGGGAACAAGAAATCAAGAGTGGTATCAAAATCACATGGGAAATTTGCAGACAGCAAAATGATTGGTGCCATTTTCATCACAAAGCTACACAGACAACAGAAGAGAATCAGGGAACCATTTTTGTGTGACTGTCAAATAGATTATCAATAATGATACAGAAATGTACATAAATATATAGATGTGTAATACATAGTGAATGAGAATATATGATACAGAATACTGAAAAGCATGTTCAGCCAGCGGAGAAATGTTGTATTTGGACGTATATATTTCACACAAAAAATTGACATGGACAGAATAAACCACATTTGCCAAAATACAACTATACAGGATTTTATTTTTACTTCTAGAGTGCTTGATCTAAGACCAGCCAAGGGATTTCTATTAGGTGAGAGCTCAGTCATCATTGCATTGGAGAAAGGATATGAGAGACATAGAAATGGCATTCTGAATTAATGTCTTAAGCAACATATGGACCCCTTTCTCGTCCATATTAATATTCAGGTTAAACACACAAACATCAGACACTTAATGTGAAGCTCAAGGCCTCTAAAAGATAATGAAGACTGAGTGTTCTGAGATGGATAGCTGAAAGCATTCAAGATTCAATCCCTCTTTTCATAGAGATTTTCTGGGAGAAAAATTTCAAATATATATTTCTAAACATTCTCTGAACACAAGTAACTTCTCATGTTAGTTACAGGAATGCCTGTATAAATAGGAAGTAATGATTTTTTGACCTCTTGCTGAAGTTACTGTTTCTGTCATTAGGACTGCTCATGTACTAAGAATCCATGTTGACCGTAAGCCCTATGCAATTTTTCCTGGCATGGTTAATGCAGATGGATTTAATTTTTTAATTTAAAAGCCTTCTATGGTTTTAAGATGTCCATGTAAATGAAATGTTTCTATTTTAGGCTACTGGCAGTATGGCAGATACTTCTGACAGGCCTTGAGCTGTGCAGGCAAAAGCAGGGAAAATGTATGAGAAGGGTTGAGTTTCAAGAATTAGCTCAAGCTGTTTGTTTCTGTGTATACAAGAGCACTGCAAATGGAGTTTGCCACTTAGCTGCCACCTCCCTCAGTTCAACCCTACCAGCATACTCATGTGCAACTAACTGGCAGGCTCAGAGCTTGCTCTTCAAGGCACAAAGTGTCCCCTGAGACTGCACTGCCCCAGATCTGCATGCCCCTTTCCAAACCCATGTCCAAACCCTTGAGATACTACCTCTACTGCCCACAACCCTTCCTGCCCAGGCTGATTTTCTGCATCTCTGGTATATGGTATCAGCCTCCCCAGACCAAGGTATTTGCCCTTCCACATACATCTCAGCTCCACAATCAGTCTAAATGCCCTGGAAATGCTTATGCTGAGTTGATGTGAACAGAAGGGCTTCTCCATCCTCCAGAACCTTGACAGGACCACTGGGGAAGTCCGAAGAAACATCCTTTCTCTGCAGTACCCCAGGAGGAGGCTGGAATGGAGAGCCTGTTGCAGCTGTACATGGGAAAAAGCGGACCAGCCACTGCCTGCACTGAAGGAGAGGGGAAGAGGACCTGATCCCGACCTGATCCCATTCACCATCCAGGCTGGATTTACTCTCACTGCAGCTTGCAAACTTGAATTATACTTTGTGCGTAATGGCAGATGAGAGAAGATGACTAATATGCCAGTAAATTATTAGATTTTTTTGGTTTTTATTTCCTTCAGCCTTAGAGACTTATTTATTTTCTTAAGCACACAGCAATATTTTTCTGGACAGCAACAGAAATAAGAAAATATAAGGTACTTCCAGATATCTGCATTTTTGGTGCCCCTTTCTCTTTTGCCTGCATAGAGCCAAAACTTCTGTCATAAGACCAAGAAATTTTAGACTAATTAACACAAAAAGACCTGGCAGGGAGGAGTCCACAATGGGTACACACATTTGCTTGTATCATAAGACAAGCAAGGCAGAATTTTTGCTTGTTAATCTTTATTCCTACATTAGAGCTTCAAACAAATTTTATATACTCATTACAGGAGAACCAAAGATAATTTATTCTGACCCTTTATTCTATTTTAGAAGATGACTTTCACTTATTTATTTTGGAGTACTCTTATTTTACCCTTGGGATAAGAGATAAACTGAATTCAAAGGCTCTAATTCAGGGCTTATTGACTTCAGTGGCCTCTTTTCCTCTGTCTTTACTGGAAGTCTCTGGCACACTGAAAAAATTACCCTGAAACCTTTACTGTACAGAAGTAATCCTGTCAGAGACACCAAGTAATGTCCATGGGATGATTATAACCTGCTTAATTTACTCATGTGAACAAGCTTGAATTTTATATAATAGTAGTAACTGAAACAGCAGTCCTTATCAAAGTGGGTTAATGGGCCTTAGGGAGTTTCTGTCAACTGTGATATGGGTGGCTCATACTGACAGCTTCCTGTGTGTAACAGCATATCTCAAGTCTGTGAATACAAACCAGAAAGTACCAAGATAACAGCAAAGAATACATTTCAGTGTCTCTTAACACTAAAAAGATTCCATGCAAAAAGGGTAAATGAATAGTTAAAAAAAGTTGTTTTCATTTCAAAGCAAACATCGGTTTAAATTTTTAAGAATTTCATTAGCAACAGTTTTATAAAAGCTGTAATTTTTAAACTGACAACTTCACCTCATCCAGCTTTGACAAACAGCTCATTTGGCTTTTAGAATGGCATTTATTTCAGCTAAATAATTAAAATAAGTTCTTTAATGTGCCTATACAGCTCCTTGGTAAAAGTCAGTCCTTCCATTTATTTTTCTATTTGTTTCATTAGGTTGCCTATCAACAATAAAAATAAAATTGTTCCTCTCAAATGATCACAGAGATCAGTGTCTTTTATAAGCCTGTTCTAGACATGTAGAGCTTCTGAATTAAATATAACCAGGATTAAGTGGCAGTAAAAAAGCTCATGTTACCTACTTCCCAACCCATTTCAGTGTATTTGATTTATTATTACTCTGAGAAGTTTCTGTGCATAACCTCATATCTGTGTAATTTACCACAAGGACTTGATCAGTCAAGAAGGATATTAGACAACTTTTTTATTACCAGCTAAGACTAATGCTATAAACTCAGGGATTAAACAACATGTACAGACACATGTCTGGACATTTCAGTTTTCAAGTCACATTGGCAGAGCTCATTTATAAAATTCTCTTCCTTGTCCAGAAGTGTAGATTTACACATTGTCATTTCCATGGGTAAGTGGTCAAGCCGAAATATTTTCACAAGCTTTGCTGTATAATAAAGACAGTTTTCAAGAGTATCCCCAATGTAGTCCAAAATTATCCCAAATATAGTCCAAAGGATTTTGTCTCATCTGTATCAAAGCAATAGATCATCAACACTTTAAAACAGAGTAGGAAACATGTTTCCTTTTCCTAATGGCATATTTTGAATGTAAACTCATCTAAAAATTGAAATTAAAATACTTACTCTGTCTTCACAAGAAACAAACATGTCTTTATATTACAGCTTGTAAGTAATATAATATAAGCTTATAGGCTTATATGAGTCAATGTTTTTGGCTAAGATCATCCATGGTCTAAGGAAAAACCAAAAGCTGCTGGTCTGTTTCTTTTCCTCCTCTTTACATTCCATTGTTTTATTCATAAAGGTAAAGATTATTTAATTTGTTCCAGCTACCACTGGGTGTTGTGGGAGGCAAAGGGTATGCCCTGCTCAGTGGGTGCCGCTCAGTTTGACCATGGTCAGCATTACCCAGATGTGACCCAGCTCTCTGCTGCAAACCCAGAGGTTGCTTTGATGGGCTGTTAAATCCAATTCAAATTTTCCAGCTGAAAAACTGGAAGCAGAACAGCCAGACACTGCTCGATGGCTTCCTGGCCAGGGCTGGCCTGTGTCAGGTTAGCAGGGAGCAGAGTGGGCCCAAGCTCAGCCATGCTCATCTTCATTCAGCAGGAAATAAAAGAGAGTAGCCTGTCAGTTCCTTTGGCCTACATACTTCTGTCTTTGAATTCCCTGGGTTTTTAGCTCTATTGCCACATTTTAGGATATTTTGGAAGAAAGTTAGAAAACAGGAAATTTTCTGCTGTTTGACATCAAAAACACGTTGTTGCCAGTCTTTGATTATGTAGGTTGTTAGTTTGATTTGTAGGACAGTTAGTTTGATTTCACTTGGATAAAAAGGTCCCCAAGATCTCTCACCTTCTCTGGGTCCTCATTCCATGCTGGGAAAATACTGGGCTTTCAGCCCACACCAGACATGATTTTTTTATTTTTTCACTGAGAACCAAGAATATTTTTGAGCATCCTTGAACAAGTTCTAAATATGTGTCTTCCATTTTATCAGTCAGAGAGATTCTAAGGAGATAACTTTCTTTTCCAGTATCACCAGAATGTCATAAAGCTGTTAGTATTTTTATATTAAAAACAACAGGACATTTGCCACCGGTTTTAATGAGGACAGGATTAGGGCCAAAATCTTAACTGAAGAGTTATTTTTTTTAAGAAGAAGGATTATTTCATACCATTCCCTTGGTTGTGCTTTATCTGGCTAAACTGCATACTCTATGTTAAGTACTTATTTTCAACTGGATAAGGCAAAAATAATTTTTTTTGGCATTTACTCCTAAACGAAGAAGTCCTTAGAAAGCCTTCACAAAAGAATTGCACTCAAACCTTGTTTTTTAAGCATCATTTAAAATTTTAATATTTTACAATTAATCATGCATGTTTTTGAAATTTATTTGATTGCAACAGTGGATAGAAATTGCATCTTCAAATAAAATACCTTTAACTAAGGAACTATATTTTCAGTCCAAAGTTTTAAAATTCTGTGACAAATACTTTCACTTGTATAAAATACTTTGTGTGTACTATCTTGGACATTTCTTTATGGCCACAACCACAAGCTTTTAAACTCAGATCCTGAGAGTTATTTTGTTTTATTTTTTGTCTTTCAGTTCAACAGTGTGTATTGATCTATCCTAAAATTTACAAGGACAGCAATTGTAAAAATGTCAAAATATGCTTAAGAAACATACCATAGAATATAGGATCCAAATGGATTTTTCCCTACCAGTTTATGAGTTAAAACAGAAATGTAAAAGCATTGAATAAGAAATAAAAAATTTATTTAAGTATTTACTCACTTGAACACTGTCCAATGTCCTCTGAAACATAAGGTTACAATAATGGAGATAAGAAAGAACATGCTATCTTCCTATGTAGCTCCAGTTTTACTTTGATGTTTAACAGCTCATTATATGTTATTTTTAGTAGTGGTAGGTCAGTTTTCTCTTTTGATTTTATGGGTGTTTCATAGAGTGATCAGTTGGAAATAGTATTGAAACCACACAAAAAATTTTAGTCCTTCAAATTGTTTTGGTTTTTTTCTTATGTGGCACATTTTTAAATAAGCCACTTGTGTACTATTTTGTCTCACAATATTTCCCTCCTTTTAATCCACAGTAACCTTTTAATACACTTTTCAAATGACTGTGAAAAGTCATTGGTACAGCTGCAGCAAAATTTATGTTTTGCTTACTGAGCTTGACAGCCTCTTTCCCATCTGCATGTCATTGGCGTTGCCAGACTATGGAAGACTTATATTTCTGTTAAGAAACAAAGATTGAGTTCAAGATTTTAAGTATTTTTCTCTAAGTTATCTGCAGTACGTATTCTGCCTTACCTTAAAATATTTTAGAATATTCTATATAAAATATCCATATAACTAGTATATTACAAAATGTTATTGCCCTGGTTTTGGTGCCCAGGTCAGTGGGTGAGGGTGTGACTAAGACCCGAATGATATTTGATACCACCCCACGTCATTGGCAGGGCAGGCCAAAGACACTCTCTTGCTTCCATGAAGAAGGGCATTCCTTCTGGTGGGAGAAAGTTTGCCAGGCAAAACAGTCTTCTATTGTTTTCTTTTGTATGTAAATAATTTCTTTGTCTTATACCCCTTGTTATTAATGTTGCTGCTTTTACTTTTTACGTTATTCCTTTTTCCAGAAAATGGTTCTAATCTCAACCTGTGAACTTTGTCTTTTACGCCTCCCATTCAGGAGGGGAGGGGAGTGGCTCATGGTCTTTTTAGTGGGAGTACTGAATTGGGAAATACTATTTCTAAACCACAACAGTTATGGAAAATTGTACTGAGTCAAGAATGATATGGCAGTCAAGATGAGTTTTGTTAAGCAAAATCATCAGATATTGCTTTCATTGCTCCTTATAGCGCACAAAATTTTGGATACTTAAGTAGCCATTGTATTCAATTATTAGTCAATCTTCAATATTTATAGACCTAACCCAAACTGAATGAAAACATCATAAGATTTTCAGTTTTCTGCATGGAATTGTTTCCTATGAGCAGTACAGCTTTCTTGAACATAGGATAAAAAGCAAAAATTTCATCAAAGTATTTCTGATGGGACACTACACAACAGTTTTTAAGAAGGTGTAGCCCTTCTTTTTTTTGTTTGGCTTTGAGATATCCTGTGAAATTACAAGGACATTATATATTTACATAGTTTAGACATTCTTAAAAATCTAAATTTCTGCAAGAAACTATCTGAATCTGTAAATGAAATTTCTCCTAGGAAAATATCTGAATGTGAATTTAACTGCACACAGATACTTCAAATTCACTAAAGAGCATTTTATTCTAATTATGACATTCAAAGTGGCTTGTCAACGAAAAAAAGCTGATTTTGCAATTATCAACAAATAAAAATAACCTCATAGATCTGCTTCTAATGGAATTTGGTGTTACTGTCATAAATGAGGGGAAAAGATATTGCTTTTAATCTTTCAACCATAAACTATTACATTGTACTATTATAACAATACTATTCCATTTTATAAACTGTCATTAGTAATAAAACAGTAAAATTTTCTACATTTGCTGCAGATTTACAACATATCTCCCTGGGTTAGTTCTGGAAAGCATTTAAGGTGACCTATTGCTTGATTTTGCTCATTATTTGAGGCAGGGTTGAAAGCCAGACGTGGGTTTATTACTGTCACCTCATCTGAGGGAATGGCCCCCAGCTTTCAAAAGCTCAGAACATTTTTGCTTCTGCTACACTGAAGTGTTTCAAGATTGTACTGAAAATCCTGCAGCAACTCAGCTCTGAGTTAAAGTGCTGGCCTGCATTTATTTTTGTTCTAGTGTATGAAAAGCCTGTTAGAAAGTGGACAAAATTATCTAATTTGCTTCATTTTCATGAGATAGAAAATATTTCAAATTCTAATAGCAATTTCTCTTTTTCTTAATTTTGTTTTCCAATCTCCAGGCTTCTGATACTCATCAGAAGGAGTCAGATCTAACAAAGTCTTCCAAAAGTTTCCTAGTGTCAGTGATTTGTACTTGAGGTAAAACACTGGTTCAACTGAAAATAAAAACAGCACTTGATTTTGTATTACTAGTAAAACATAGCCAGGAAACCAAACTAAGAGAAGCACCCAATAAAAATGCGAATCTCATTTTGACATCAAGCCAATACACATTTCTCTCAGAAGTAAAAACAAAGTATCCAATGTATTTTCCCTGGCTTAAACTTTACTATCAGAAAGAGAACTAAAAATCCTCTTCCCTCTATCTAAAACAAAACCAAAAGGTAATACCCAGTTGCTTTCCATTTTGACAGTATGAACTTAGACAACTGTGTTCGTACACCTGAAATGGAATCTTTGACCTGGGGCAGATACAAGTGGTCAAAGAGTTGAGTGATCAAATGTTACTGCTGTTCAAGTATCTGATCCATCAAATAACAGCTTGGGGAAGAGCTGAAAGAAGAAAAGAAAGCCAGAAAAGAAAGTGTCTTTCTTGTGTTTTATTTAACTTAAAAATCAGCATAAGATTTGTTTTCCTAAGGTTTTTCTTATCTTTCTGTAGTGTTACCAGAAAGCTGCCTTTCTTCAGAAAAAAAATATGTTTTTCCTTGCAATAATAACAATTGCTTACCTACGTTTCCATTATGTGATTCTGATTTTGCTTTAGAGCAAATCTAAATCACCCTTTGGGACTATGGAATTAAGCAGAGCTCCTGGAATCTTAAGGCTCAGTACTGAGGTGGAAATGACTTGTGCCTCCACTGGAGTAAGAGCTAGATGATCAGGATTGCCCACAGACATTAGGATCTAAAAGAAAGACCTTTGGTACAACCACAGCAGCAGGAAACATGCAGACCTATCCTAGAGAGTCAGGTCTGGTGAGATGAGAAATAATTAATTGGTTTTTTGGGGTGGGGAGGGATGAGACCACTCTGTGGCCTCTCCATGAAGGCTGGCAAGAAGGTACTCATTATTTCTGAGTTGCAATCACAGAAAACTAAAATTAGATTTATACTTCATATCATCACCCTCATTTCCAGACAGGTGACTCAAATATTTTGGAATTAACTTTCTCCTGCATAAGATCTCTCCCCTTCTGTCTGGTCTTTAATTCTGACAGCAAGAAGCTGCTCTTGCAGTCATTTCATTATTCAACTTCTTGATAAACTCATGCCATGGAGATATTCAAAATTCCTATAGACATATGTAGTCAGAAAAGATACTAAATTTGTATTAGTAGCAGTCAAAAAAGTGCATTAACCCTCTTGGCTTTTCTGAGTATCTGGGAGTATCTAAATATTTTCTTTTCCAAAAGGTTTATGTCTGCAACATCTGAAACGCTCACTTGCCCCAGTGCTTTTGAATAACTTCTTGACAAGGAAGATAAATTCCCTGCATTCTCCTTATGGTCATCAGTGGGACTACCTGTCTGCATTCCAGAGTATGTTGACAAATCATATTACATAGCTCAAAGTTGCCTCATTGCTTTCAACTCAAATTCACAACTACAGCTATGTAAACATGTTCTGGACTTCTAGAGTCATAATTTTTATGGTTCATGATCTCATGCTGCCACTGTTGTAATATGATAAACGCACTGAAGTAAAAATGATACATTTACTTTAACTGATTTAATCAGGTACTTACAGTACAAGGTTTTTCCCAAATTAGTGTATGAGTCTGACTACTGTAAATAGTACCTGTTTTTTTACTGACTCCTGTTTTAGTATGGTCTTTCTGGAAACAGTTTATCTGTGAAGGCTTTGTTTAAAATTCAGAATGACTTATTTTCACTAAGGAAACCTTAATATTCCCAGGAGTGACTTAGGAGCAAGTGGATCGACCTATTTGGGTGAAAGGCTATTATATTTAATATTTAATTCCAGATAACAGAGTATTCTGGGTTGGAAGGGACTGACCCACAAAGATCAAGTCCACCTCTAACGTGAATGGCTCATACGGGGATTGGACCCACAACCTTGGTGCTATTAGCACCACGCTCTAACCTCTAATCTCAGGATCATTTAGCCATGGTGAAGAGACATTCCCTGAGGGAGGGTTCAGCTTAGGAGCTGCTTTGAACAATAAGCATTTTATATCTAGCTGGAGACAGAGACCATTTACCTTACCTTTGCACCAAAGACATCCAAAAAGCAGTAAATAATGTCATAATATGCAATGGTATCATCATTGTCTTTAACTACTGCCAGCAGGTCACATTCTCCTTTTAATTTGTTTGCATTTATTTGAACTAGTAGGTCAATACGAGTCATAGATGGAGCGGCACAGAGGTAAAGCTTGCATGACACTGCACCAGCCCTAAATATCAGCCAGAGCTGGTTTTGACTCTGCTTTCCTGAGCACTAAATTCACTCAAGTTCTGAAATGCAAGAGGTAATGAATATTACAGACAATTAATTTCTGAGCATTTGAAGAGAACAGGGTATGCAAAATCCTCATCTGGATTTAATGTTTGGCTATACCAACACATTTACAGCAATAAGAAGATGTGCTGATATCACTAAAAATAGATACTGGGCAGATTTTTCAATGGAGAAAGAAATAAAAGATAAGGAGAATATATTTGTATTTCTAATTAAAATGTTTCCTCACCAAGACTTTCAGTCCTGGACTTGGCCTATGTTTTCTTCATATGCTCAGACTTCTCTCACTCCAGGCAAGCTCTACTGGTAACGTACATTATCACAATGATCTCATTCTCATGTAGTTCTTTATATTTCTCAGAATCTGGAGATTGAAGGAGCAATTAATTTGGCTAGGATAAAATTAAATAGACACATCCAGAAAAATTGGAAACTTACTTGTTGATGCTGGCTACAATGACTATCTATTTTTATTGTACTGTTTTTCTTTGCAATACACCATTAAAAGTTAAAAAATACCCTAAAACTTGAAAACAAGCTTGGAATGCTACAGTCCAAAGACTAGCATTACTCTCCACTAGAGTTACTGACAGCATCAATTAACTGTTTTATATAGTGCAGAAAGTGTAAAAATTAGATGTAGTAATTTCAAACTAAGCCCTACCTTGTGTTCTAATTATGCTTCAAAAAACAACAGTAAAATATTTTTGTGAATATACAAATTGGCAACTACAACTTCAACCTGCAAGAGAAATGTCCTAGGAAAGTGCTCCAGCTTCTATATGGCAGGCACCAAGGAAATCAAATTTTCAGTGGGAAGAAACAGATCCTGAAGTAGGAAGGAAGCAAAATTCTTAGGTTGCTCACCACATGCCTCTCAAAGCAATTTCTCTCAAACTTATGCCAGTACTAAAAGGAGATATGTAGCATTGCTTTAATATTCTGTGTGCTAATGACAATATTTCATCTCTATGTTAGAAGCAATATTTTCATAGTTGCCAGAGATTTATAAATCCTAGCACATACATTTTCATCCATTTTTCCTGTGAAGCTTTGATAAGGCTCATCAGAAAGCAACACTGGAGGGATTTTTAACTGATTTTTGGTTTGACAGAGATTGCATTTGAATAGAGAAATTTCCACATCTTCTCTCACTTTCACAAGAAATAAAAGCTGCTCATGGGCACTCAAGTTCATCCAACAACTTGAAAATTCTTGAAGGAACTTATACCATAGATAATCTAGTAGTTGTCTTTTCACTGCAGTAACTACAAAACCGTTTAACAGACAGAAAGTTATTTACAATTGCACCTACAATTTCAAGTATACTGATGAAGCCACTTACTGATGTGGAAAGGTTACCACAATGTCTTGTTTGCTATAATTGGACAATAGTTTGTTAAAACACCCGAAATTGAGAGTCAGAAGCAAAAGGTTGTTTTGTGCTATTGGCACAAATTTGAGACCGTTTAATTTAGTAAAATTACTGTTGTGCATGAATGTAATGAATCATAAAATCATTTGCCACTGCATATGCAAATCCTTACCTTTAATTTAAATGGAAGATCTCAAGGGAACTATCTCAATTGTAAAGGAGAGAGAATTCCAGTGGGGAAAAACAAATACAACAAAAAAAACCAAGAATAATATGTGACCTTCATCCGTACTGCTTTCCAGGGAGGAGTTTATCTTACCAGCAAGGGATGAAGATCTCATGTCAGCAAGAGAGATTCTCTTGCATCCATGCAGAACTAGTGACTCTTATACATAAGTTGATAAAGAAATGCCATAAGATAAATGGAAGTATTAAAAGAAACATTCTGATTAAGAATTGGACAGAAGGCTCTCTACCATTAGTATTTACTTGCTTCTCTACAAGATTAAACCATCATTTTATGACAGGTCTTCATTTTATGCAATATTTCTATCAAATGAGATAATTAGTAGAGGTAGAATGAAAAAAAGTTGTTTCATAAGTTGATCTTAAATTTTATCATCGAGAACTCTCAGGAACTAAATGGCGCTATCAAAGCCAGATAAGCATATGGGCAGAAACTAGTTAAGGCAAGTTCCCAGTGTCAGACAATTATGTTAAATATGTGATTTCCAGGTTCAGGCAAATATCTCCACAGGAACAGTGTCACTCCACCTAGAATTTAATAAATTGGAACTAACAGCTATACCACTCAGTGTATATCTCACCTGCCATACGTGATTCAGCCATTAGTGGAATGTCTGTGATAACTTTTGGTGAGTAGCTTTTAGTTTGACTACTTAATATATAAAATGTCTGCTTTTGTGAAGTTTTAGTCTGTTAATTGCTACATTCATTTGGCTCTGCACTAGGAATGATAAAATTATGACTTCCAGTCTCTTCTTTTCACTCTTTTACAGGCTTCTGCTGGAGACCTTCGGACGTCTCTTTTTCAGCTTGCCAAGTCATAGCCTACATAAGATGTTCTTTGTACAAAAACTTTTTCACCTTTCAGACATCGTTCTCTGTTCCTATTCCAGTCTTGTATTGTTTCTGAGATGGGAGGACAAGGTCTGTGCAGAGCAGGCAGGACATATGCACCTCCTAGAGCATACAGTGGTGTAGTGGTGCTCTGTTTACTGCCTGTTCAGCACATACTCCAAATACAGATAGTTCTGCCTGTCTTGCTTTACACCTCTGTACTTTGGAAACACCCCACTTCACAGGTAAAGTATTTCTTCTGCAAACTGTTTTTCCAAATACTGTGTTCTGCTTGGCCTGTATATGATAGTAGGTCTCCACATATAGGTATGAAAGAGAAAAATGTTGTTTAAATTACATATGGAATTAAGAGTCTTACTGCTTGCTAGTAACAAATCAAGAAAAATCACCCTTTGCTCAAAGTAGAAGAAAACAATAAAGTGAAAAAAAATTAAATCCATTGTAATATGAACACTTTTTCTGCCTAGAAGAAAGCATTGTTGGTTATCTCTTCTGAAGTGAGTTAGATCTGGGAAAGAAGGGAAGCTTGGTCTGGTTCTTATAGAGATTTCAATACCATGTAGAGATAGAGGAGTACTCATTTAGAAAATCAATAAAATTTGAAACAGTCTTCATCATTAATAGAATTTGAATAGTACCATATGTATAAATCTACAGATACGAGCAATATTCATACAACTTGTGCTTCCATCCAGGCCCTAATATATAGAAAATGAGAAACATAACCCTTTTTTCATTCTCTTTTGCCCATTATGGATAAAATTACAAGCCCCTCTTGGATAGCATAAGTTCCAAACCAGGGATCAATATTTGATTCTTCTGAAGGAAGTAAAAGGTCTACAGATATCTACAAACAAAAAAATGAAGACAAAAAGATGATAACACAATTATAATGTAACTTTTTTTAAGAAGTTATATATTTACAATACACTAAGACTATATGTTAAAATCAGTTACAAAGTTAAGAACACTCTTTTGTAAGTGTGGAAAATTAACTTAGTCAACAGCTATTAATGGGACAGACAGAACTGCTTCTAAGAGCTGAATTTACCAAGAATTTCCATTGATGTGGCGACTAATTAACATGAAAATGCACTAAGAACCTGTGTAATCTTGAGCAACCTTCATTTAGATTCAAAAATAACTTTCCTACAGTGAAAAAGCCACTGAAAAGCATAAAAAAAGAATATTTTTTTTCCCATATTAAGCTTCTTTAATGGATTTTATATAAACCAGCTCCAGCTGAAGTTAACTCTAAAATCCACAGTATACCCTGATACCTAGTTCTAAGGTACTGCTCTTTATTTTGGCAGTGTTGTTACTTTCACAGACATAGGTCAAGAGATAAGTCTTTGGCAATATAACTGGTTTTCACTTGGTTTAACCCACTTTTGTGTGAAGTCCTCCAAATCTGAGTGTTTCCAGTGATTTGCTGATATCATAACCCTTTTGTCGTTAAAAGTTGATCTAGTAGTATTGCTCTTCTTCTTGATAATTTGCAGTCAAAAAAGGGAACTTTGAATTAAGGGAAAAGTGCAAAGTTACCTTAATTGCAAAACAAAAAATAAAACCTCGGGGTGTTAGGGTTTGTTTGGGATTTTTTTAAATGTGTTTGTAATTAGCTCACTTGCACTAAAGACTTGGTCCAAGATACTGAAATCAGTTAGAGGTAGGAGGTAATATGGTTGAGGTTAATTTATCCTGCGTTCTCATTATTTGCTTTCTATAATCTGCAGAAGCAGACAGAAAGGGAATCAGTGCAGAAATACAGAGAGACATTCCTCTGGACGCCTGCAGATTCCTCTTTGCAGAAATGGGCAGGGGAGAAGATAGAAAGGGATCAGAATAGGATCAGGAGGGGTTGAGTTCTGTTTCTTTAGAAGCATAAATCTCCTTTCTGAAGCAGGAAACTCTTCTTAACCAGACTTTGAAAACTGCTGAAAACACCAAAAATGTATTTAGTGGTCTGTGTTAACAACTAAAATTGGGGATAAGTATGATCTTTGCTGAGACACTAAACAGATTCAAGTGTGACTCAGACACCCAGGGCATATAAGCAAGTAAAAAGGTATCATTCTGCATTGACAATGAATAAATGAATGGCACTTCCTTGTAATTCACTAATTTAGCTGAAGAATAGGAAGGCATTAGAAAGATAACAAGTAGGGAGTTAGGAAACAACTGCTACACTTATGTTTTAATGGTATCTTTACATTCATTAGTTAGTTTTAGATATTAGCCAGAATGTTTTATAAATCACTCCTACTATCTATAAATGACTCATCAATCCATAGTCAGATAAGTTTCTTCAACCTCTAATTGTACAACTTTAGTTCAGAGGGGGGTGTGTGTCTATTTCTTCAGAAATTAAGAAAAAGTACAAAAATAGATTAATGGATTAGGGAGATTTGGAAAGTGTTTCTAAAAGCAGAGCAGAAAGAGAGCTTACATCCTTCCCTCTATGAAACATCCAACACCTGTGGGTTTACTCTACCACATAAATGGTAATGGAATGAAACCCACAGAAAATTCACTTCCCTATTGTCTTTCCTCCTTTCACCATTTCTTTGTCCCTTGAGAGAGCCCATGTGGCTCTTCTTTGGCAGCCAGAGAGACTTTTTCCTCTTGTCACTGCAACCACAACTAAAGAATGACATGCAGCAGCATTAGAGGCTGAGGAGGTACAGAAAAAATTCAACACTGTCTATACACCAAGGAATTTCAAAAGGAGGATATTTCACTGTAAATAAATTTTGTTTCATAGGTCAAATACTGCCACAGTGTGCCTCCCTTCAATCCTCCTATATTCATATGGGCAGTGTAAATGAAAATGAAAATAAAGTTTACAAGGTAGGTTAAAAGTGCTCTTTCTTGGTCACATTCAATGTGTTAGTCATAAAGAATTGTGAGTGTTTTCTGCTATTAGCAAACATCTTGCTTTTGATCTTTACATATAAAAAGAACACAGTTTAGTTTAATTTAACCCTTACAAATCAAAGCTCAAGTATCAACTACACCAGTAAGCAGGAAAAAATACACTAATGTTACAATTTCACAAGCTGGTACAGTTCAAAATGAATTTGTAGTTACAGGCCATGCTGTGCCTTTGAACAGTGAACTGTTGTAACACCTATTTCATTAGTCAGTTCTAGTTGAATCTGTTCCCTGACACATGAAATACTAGTGAATCCTCATGTACCTCCTAACTCTTCTTGTGCAATTGAAAAAGATGCCTCTGGTATTGGGGTTGATAGCTGTTTTAGCTAATCAAACAATCCTTCTTGTAAGAAATGCCATCCCTCTTCTGGCAGCCAGGGTCCAGTTTCTCCTACAGGGCAGGAAGTTGCCTGGTCAGAGTTCCCTCCTCCTTTCCTACCGTACTCAGTGTTCCTTCCAAATCTGTCTCTGAAGGAAGAGAGATCTACAAATCTGGCATCAGGGTCACCTGTAGAATGCCTTTGTCACCTTTGACAGCCTAAGAAGAATGAACTTTTCCTGGCTGGGTCCTCTCAGGAATTGTGGTAAGGATGGCCCTTCTGACCTGAGTTCAGATCCCAAGTGAAAGCAGCAGTGCAGAGACACCACATTTATTTTTTTAATCTTAGTTCCAAACAGTTTTCACTTCTCCTCCCAGTCTTCCTGGAAAAGGCTCAGATTCAGTTTGGTTTAAGCACTGGGCAGAGGTTCAGTAAGATTGCATCCGAAACAGCAGTTTCCTGAGAAGAGAGATTCATGTTCAGAAGAAAAATAAAGTAGAATAAACAGCTAAAGAAACCTAAAGCGTCTTCCTACTTCCATCTCTATGAAATATCAGCAAGTGATTAGATTTTATTTCTCCTACTCATTTTCTTTAATATAAGAAAGGGACACACATAGTTTAACTCCCAGCAGTAACTCAGATTAGTGTGGAAAATACAGTTCTCTACTGGACTCTATTTACATTTAACCTATTAGATAAACGCTCAGCCAAAGCCTCCTCTCACTTACACAAAGAAACCTACCAGTTTTAGCACGGCTTGGTTGTTACATGAGGAAGAATTTGTTCCAGTCTCTTCTACACGACATGCACTTATAGTTAATTCCTCACAAAGATCTATTTTACCACCTTTGTGCCAAGATACTCTCAGGCTTAAGTAACTTTCAACCTCTACTTCTCCAGCTTTGAGACTTTCATCATGGCAGCTTGGCTTTGGTATAAGTGCTGAAAACTAGGTTAGATGAGGGAGAGAAAAATAAGTTGATAGTGTGGTGTGGATTGACATGAAGGCTGTGTTGGCACTTTGGGAGTTAATCAGGTTACTCAAGAGTAGTAAAGATTCAATAAAATTATTCAGGTCACCCCAAAAACTTCTCAATTTAGCAGTTCTCATAACAGGTCCAAAATATACCGTAAATGCTCATTTAGAAAAATGAAAGCATTTTTGCTCAATATGGATTAAACAATACCAAGTGTATTGTAATATTATTTAAGGAGATAGTACTGGTCTTCCTAAAATGCTTGTTTCTTGATTGTTTTAAATATACAACATGGAAAAATGCTTCACAAAATGTCTTTTAGTGAAGTATCTTCAAAGGTATTGTAGCACAAGAAAAAGTAGTTTAGATACCTGTAGAGCATCTCTGCCTCTCTCTTGCTCCTCCCACATACTAATACATATGTGTTTATTAAAATATATTTTTTCAAATGGCCTTCCAAGGCACTCCCTAAAGAAAACAGTAATCCAGTAAGTGGAAGGCATTATGAAAACAACTGAAAGAGATATTGAACCAGCAAGACAACCCTCTGCAGGGACGAACTTCAAATTTGAGGGGCACAACACTGAAGGCAGACTGACCAAAGGAATTCCTTCTGAAACCTGGTGTTGACAGGGTAACAGCAGTGCTGGCTCCTACAAGAGCATGCCAGCATATAACTCAATATGCAAGCTGTGACATACATTGCCTAAAATTAAAGAAAACATTAGTCGAATTAAGATAATGGATTCTCAGTTGACAACAGGGTCAGTTGACAACAGGGTCAGTAGTAAGAACGTAAATTCAAATGTGAGCCTACATCTCCCATCAATCAGATCAGTCATGATGTATGTGCCTTCTGCTATTAAATTTAGTTACCTATACGAGTACAATTTTCATGAAAGAAAATGGAGAAACAATAAAAGATATATGTGGCTGCACATCTGCATGTGGATCTCTTAAGGATCTCTTCCTTACTAATATTTCTTTATAGATGATCACCAGAATCAAGGACCTCGGTACGATTTTGTATTTCCTGTACACTTTAATATGGCCAAAAAAATAGGAACAATGGAATACTTCCCAGGACTGCCTAGCTCTAACAGAAGGTTTTCTACAACAGTTCAAAATAATTTATAGTATTCAAATCACATATTCTCTTCTGGAAGCCTCTATCTTATTTAAGTATAATGTAGAATAACTTGCCCAGCACATGCTGTGCAGCTGTCCAAAGTCAGTGACCAGGGATAATAAAAAGGTTAGGCAGACACAGCACTTTTCTGGGTCTGGGCAGAGTGATGTGAGAGAGACCTGCAAGGCTCTTTGGAGTGACATACTCTTTGGAGTATCACAACAATAGTTGCAATGAAGTGCAGCTCGAGCTGATGTAGAAACCTCTTCTTTACTAGAGGAAGTTGTAAGACGGACATTTCACAAAGCAATTCTGGCTTCCCGTGAGCTTTAGCTCCTTTGAAATGTGGCTATGGGCCCATCACATTTCCCAGGCAGTCTGAAAGCCGATGCTTGTTTGTGTTTGCAACCTCTTCTGAAAAGAGAGGAGAGGAGAGGGGAGGGGAGGGGAGGGGATATACCAAATATTGCAAGTCAAAGTACTTTTCATCATCTACATTTTCATCAAAATGCAAACATAATCATCCAAATATTTTCTGTTTTAAGCATAAAGTTAGCATCTCCTTTTTAGACTATATTTGGTTTGCTCTGCTCTTTCTATGTGCTGGTATGAACTAACAACAGTTTTATTTTCATTATCTGGTAAATCTATTATCTTGAAATATCCTTCTGTAACACTCTTCTAAAACATCTAAAACTAATATATTGTAAGGGAACTGTAGCCAAAAGCTACATAACCTCTCTTATACAGTAATTTTTAATCTGGATATGGAAACAAGCCCTCAAAATATGAAAATCCATTCTGACCTTTTAAATATAAGATAGGCATTTGATTCATACTTGATAAATGAGTTTTTAAGATAGAAATTTTTAGGAGGACCTACTAATTATAGTGCAACCCCCATTATTTACACCTTCCAATCTTGCGCATTTTTTACACCATGTTTTTTTTTCATGAAATAACAATTTGTAACAGTTTCATAAACTTTAAGTGTATATTTTCAAATCATTCTTAAGGTTTTAATTTCTCAGTACAATTATGTTGTATCCTTTTACTGTTCTTAGGAAAGGAAGCACGCTACTCTCAGTCTTTCATTCACATCAGCCAAAAGCTTTTTAAATTTACACTAAACAAGATTGTGACTTAAAGAAATTTTCTTTTTAAGTATGGATATTAAATGCTTACTGCTACCATTTAGAATACAAAGCAGGAACTGTGCTATGTATGTCAAGCACTGATCAGAAACATACTGAACAGGGGCATCATGCAACATTTATATCAGCAACAGGCATTCTTAATCCAAAATGTAACGTGAAAAAATTTGTTACACAACTTTAATCCCAGCTGAACTTCAGCAAGTTGTTATGATGAGCCATCTCCAGTATCAACAAAGGGAGCTGCAGTGTGATAGAGGCTGGAGCACCTTCATTGTCAGAGCACCTCTGGAGCTCGTCCAGTCCAGTCTGGCCCCACTATGAGCAGGGTCAGCTGGATACAGCTGCTCATGACCATGTCCAGTCATGTTTTGAATATCTTCAAAGATGGAGACTCCACAGCCTCTCTCATCAACCTGCTCCAATGTTTGACCACTCTCACAGCATAAAAGCTTCCTGTAAAATTTAATTGGAATTTCCTGTATTTCAATTTTTGCCCATTGCCTCTTTTCCTGTCACTGGGCACCACTGAGAAGAGTCTGCTTCTCTCTTCTTCACTCCTCCCTGAGCCTTCTCAAGTCTGGGCTAAAAAGCCTCTGCTCTCCCAGTCTCTCCTGATTTGACAGATACTTCAATGACTGAAGCCTTAGCATGCCTTTCAGAAGGTAGGTTGTGTTCAATGTGTCACCCTCATACAGGACTCAGAGTTGAGTGTTTCAATACACGAAAGCTCTATGAGTCTTTTGTGTTTAGTTGTTTATTTCATTAATAATCTTACCCAAGTAGTGTGGTGAGAGAACCACATTTTAACTTTCCATCTAGCTTTTATATAGAATTTTGCAGAAATTCTTCTGAAATTTTAATCAACTAGTGTGTACATCAAGATATACCATACAGAAATATAAACTTATTTTTTATTTTCCATAAAATGGGCCGTGGTTACCGCAAATGACAGTTCATTACTCCATTGGAACTGTCACAAAGAAAGCAGTGAACACTTTTATCTTTCACATTTCCTTTTAAACTTGAATCCCAGAGCTTCTGTGTTCCAGTCCATTGTTACAGTAATGTGAGGGCTAATGAGTTTATTGACTTTATAGATAGCTTTCAATTAAGAGGAAAGAAAAATTCTTAGAAACAAATTGCAGCTAAGATCTTCTGTCATTAGTGAGAACATCTCTCAATTTGAGGGTAATAACTGTCTCCAACAGAAATATATTCAGAAACTGTCTCCAGAATTATTGTCTACTTTTATCAGATACCATTTCAAGTGCAGATGAATAGGCACTTCCACTGCAGGAAAAAAATGAAAAGCTAAGGCAAAGAAAAAGCTCTGAGCAAGAACAACAAGGCACAGAAAACTAAAGCAGCATAAAACCCAGTATCAGTGCACATGGACTTTTCATGGCACTGACTTAGGAACTGATAAGCATCTTCTCAAAGGAGCTGGCATATTCACCTAAAAGACAACAGCCATTTGCGGTTAAGAACAGAGACATCCAAAGTCACAGAACACATGTAGACTCTTAGTGTGTACACATTTGTGCCTGAAATGGAGAGGGGGATATCATTTCCAGGTCCATCAATTACATCCAAATCACCTAATTTTGCATTTCTAACTAACTGCTTTGTCAGTTATAAGAATGTTTCAACTGGTTGATTTGAAGGTGTCTATTTTTTTTTTAAAGGAATATATTCCAGAAATTATGTTTCTTTTCCATATTTTCCCTTAGTTTTGCCTTTTTTTGCTAAGGCTTGATATTGAAAACCTGGTAAAATAAGGACAATGGATTTTTAGCAAAATAATGAGGAAGATTTTAAACTAGAAAGAATAGCAAAATTTTACTATAAAATTATGCTTATTCAAATTATATTATTAAACTGCCACTCATGACATTCAAAATGTTTTATATAATGAAAAAATGTATCATTTAGGACATTTTAAAGTGTATAACACTAGAGAGATATCATTACATTGCTTTTTCTCATCATTATACTGTTCCAATTTAAAATTTTAATATCTATTCTCCAAAGGCCGTCTTGCGAAGAGTATTTTCTTCTACTTTTTCATTACTGAAAGTCTATTTTTTCCAAATTTGTTATAAAATCCTGATTTCTGTTCATAAGAGAACAGTAAAACTTATCTTCAGCAGTTTAAATGCACCTTTATATTAAAGATATGAATAAAATACAATGAAATACCTCGGTATGCACCATAAATCTGTCTCTAATGCCAGATATAATTGAAATAATTGGTGTGAATATATAAAGTAATTTTGCTCCTATATTTTATCAATATATATAATTATGCCATTAATGTGTCAATAATTAGACATAATATATTACTCATTTTTAAAGAAAAAAGTGTACATATTTCTGTAGACAAGTTATTGCTAGAAATATCCCCATTTTGTTTCAATATCCTTCTTGTTTCCAAAAAGACGAAATAATACAACAATAACTTTTTTCCTTCAAAATATCTGGAGTGTTTTTCTCAAACATCAATGATCTAGATGAAGTTTAAAATATTGAATTAACTAATTTTCTTTGTAGTTATTCACACATTCATCTGCACGTTATGTATTCATATGCCTTAAGTATATCAGTCAATACTAAAGAAATCTGAGAACAAGAAGAAAATACGGTACATGATTTTTTTTGTTCTTTTGCCATAGCATTTCAGAGAGAAAACAGTTGTGCCAAATGCTAAAGCTGCTCTGTGTCAATGGTTTATGGAAGTTTATAATATAAAACACATTCTTCAGGATTTCAGCTCAATTTTTTCCCTGATGTAATATTAATACTTTCATAAATATTGCTGATAAGATTCTGAACAAAATTATTTCCAACTTAACGTCTTTCTCCCACAGTATAATAATGATGTCATTTAGCCCACTAGAGTCAAAGTGAATCATGCTATTAATATAGTAGACTGTTAAATGTAAATCTAAATAATCCTTTGAACTATTTCTTTAAAGGTTTTCCACCCTGTAGCAGTTCCATGACAGTACATTTGAAGGGCAATGCAGAGGAAGGTCATCAGTCTGAAAAAATGAAAATATAAGTTCAGATACCAAATAAACTTTCCTCTCTAGATTGCAGATATATTCTCCTCTCTTTTCCACTCAACTGTTATAAGTGTTAACAAACTTCCACTTACCAAGGGACCATTGCCATTTCCAGGGAGAAATTTAGTGAAAAAAGCAAAATTTTTTGTTTTCCTATTCCACTTCAGAAAGCATATAATGGAAAGCAAAATGAGGTCTCACCTCCAACATCAGAAGTATGTCTCATTTGTGAGGGACAGGTTGGGAGAAGCTAATGTGAAGAATACAACATTACAGTGAAGTTTTATTTTTGTGCATCTATTTTAGAAGAAGTCTTCAATCTTGTTCTTTAAATATTATGCAATCAAATCACAAAACATAGAAAAGTAAACTGACCAAGAACAATAAATATTTAACTCTCTGTTTGGAGATTTAGGCTGGTTGTGGGGTTTCTGTAGTAAGAAAAGAAGAAAACAAATCAAGGAGGACAGTGAAGAAGGAAACAATCAAAACACTAGGTTTTGCTAACATGTGCAAATATGTGTTGCCCTAAGGAAGTTGATATAATAGATTGTTTGTTTTATGAAATAGGAGCTGATAAGAACAAGAGCATCATTATGCTGCATTCTATAGAGTGTGCAACGTGATGTGTATCTCCAGCAGATTACAAAGCAAATATAAATTCTATCCTTAATGTAATTTGCAAGTGAAATCTTCTCAGTGTCAATATTGCTAAAGTACAAGTAATGCAAGTTCAAAACTCTTCCCATAGTTCTGTGTGATTTAATTTTTATACTGGTTAATCTGGAAATATGGAAAGTCTCAGCAACTTCTCCATCTGTTCATAATTTCCTTGACCAGCTTATAAGAAATAGGAGTATTACCCAGAGTATTACCACTTAGAGATGGAAGGTGTAACCATACATGGCCAGTGTAAAATTAAATTTTTAGCAAAAGTGACAAAATCTATGTTACCATAAAATATTTCTCTGCTGACATAGTGTCAAGTAAATACTTATAATTAAAGACAGAAATACTTTCTCATTTTCATTTTCAAGACAAGCTTAATTAAAATAAATATTGAGGGAATTCAGATATGTATAGAATAAAAGGTCTTCCAGTGAGTGAAAGATAATCCCTAAGGGGTAAAGTTACAGATTCAAGGAACGCATTAATGAAACCTTCATATTTTAAGGCCATGACAGTATTGGGACTATGAGGCATCCATACGGCACTGACAGTAATAGCAATACTATCACATTAGCACTACATTGTTCTGGTATTTTGTGTAGTTTTGTGCAGAAACCTTGACACTGGACTAATCTCATTAGTGTACTGTGCTTTCTAGTGGTTTGGCTTTATTTTGACAGGATCTAGTAGTAACAGACCAACTTTCCTTACAATACTCTTTTGCACATATTTTTTATTGCAAACCCTATGTGATTTTAAGGACTCACTCTAAGCATAATGATATATTGAATTTGTTTACAAAATGAAGAAATAAAACCACAAGGTTTGGAAGAATTTGTGACCTTGTGAAGAATGGCATAGTTGATTTTAATTCCTATTCACATTTGAGTCACAGTCATATAGACTAGGAATACCAAGTCAAGGGAGGTGATGGCACTGATGAAACTGTGCCCTTTTATTTATGGTCTGGTGCACTAGCAGGCAGCATCAGCAAGTACACTAAAGAAAATGAACATGTACAAGTTTTTGAGGAAGCATGCCCAGAAAAAACCCGTTCACCTTTTTTCACATCTAGTACAGGTTCATGAAGTATTTATTGGAAAGACATTGGTGGAAAGATTTCTAAGTAAGATAGATGGCTTTCTACTGTGTCAGTGTCACATCTGGCTCTAACTTGATGTGGAGGGTTACTGGATACTGCTGATTCTGCTGAAATGTGTCAGCCGTGACATTGAAGCCAGGATTCTCCCAAGGAAGTAGCTTCTCGGGCTACTTGTCTATGTCATATTTCCAGGAAAGCAGGCAGCCAAGGATTGGAGGTATCGTGACACTGAAGAGCTACAGCTCCTGAGAGTGGCAGCCTGTTCAGTCATAAGAAGGAAAAAAAAGCTTAGACACCTAGAAAGTAAAGGTAAAGAAAAAGTAACTTTAGGTCTCTCAGAGGGAGTTTATCAGAATACTCTCTTCCTTCCAGTTTACTCTTTTCTTTGTTTTAATAAAAGCAAGCGTGCAAGCAATAAAATAACCCTGGAAAAACTCAATTATACAGACAGTTTCACTTATGCCTCCTCTTGCTCCCATTGAGTGTATTACACGATGAGTTACATCAGTCTGTGGCACGCTATTTTTACAGGATTTCTCCTTGAATTTGAGTATATTCTGAGGCAGATTTTTCTGAGGGGTGTGGATGCTTTTTTAGAGTTGGAAATCTCCCTTGGGGAAGTTTTCATCTAAACGATCTGTAGAAGTGTGCAAGTGTTCTGTATTAGAGTTTCTACATAGGATTATGCATGCATAACTATGAGTACTACATTTACTTCTCTCACGTGTTCTTTTTCCTTTGGATTTAAATCTCAAATATATTTTTCTTAGCAGAATTTTGTGAATACTTCCAAGTTTGAATCTTTGAGATTATTGTTCTTCCCAAAAGAGATACTACCAGTGCCAACACAGTTCATGGATGACTGGATGTTATTAAAGTTGGAATTTATAATTTTTTTTTTTTTCTGATGATACTGACAGCTCAATATTAAGAATAGAAAAATGGTCTTTTAATTTCACTGTTTTTATTTACCTGTCTGACAAGTTCAATTGGTTTGATTGCTACTGGATATATCTTTTTCTACCTAAATCTTTGCTGAAAAGAAAGGAGTATTTATTCTATGTTCTATGTGCTGCCTGGTTATTATCCTGGCAATTGTTATTGCAAGCTTAAAGTATTCTCTGAATTATGAAAAGGGATTACATGGAGAAAGTATTTACATGCCACATTATGCACTAGAGTAATGAACATCTCAGTTTTTGCTTCCCTCATTTCCATCTTCCAGTATGTTGGGTCTTTGATTTGAACCTGAGTGTTATAATTGTTGGTTTAAATATCCATAATGAAGATCTATGTATTGCAAAAAGCTTCATTCAAACGAGGATACTAATGTGACTTCTGTTAATTCACTGCAAACAGCCCTGACAGCTTTTGGGTTCATTCCCAGCCGTATTGCTGTGGGAGATTCCTTCTTAGAAGTCATGCCCGTGTTCTGCACTCTAACACCTGCTGGTGCCAGCTTCCAGCACTCCTGTGTCCATTGTCCCTGATGGCATGCTCTGAAGGTGGCAAGGTTGAGTAAGGGCTGAGCATGCTGGTGTAGTGCCCACCATACAGTTTTCCTTGCTGTGACAACACTGTTCCATAAAGAAGTTTCTTTTGGTACTGTCTCCTAAATTTAACAACAGCAAAGAAAAAAGGCTTCTGATGCCTTAGGTTTTAACTTTTATATTTTTCAAATCCTGTAGTGCCTAGTGTGTAACTCTGAAGTTTCTTGTAGCCTGTTTACTTCTGCTCTCTCATGCTACGTAGACATAAAAAAGCCTCTCCAGGCTTGCTCTCCAAGGACACCCAGACCATCCTAGGCCCAAAAAGTATAAACCAAAAGCCTTTGAGAGGGGGGCAAGCTGAGGGGAAGTTACATCATTAAACTGGAGCTTTAATTGGAGAATTAACCCTGATATGCAAATGAACCAAACCTATAAAAGTGTGAAAAACTCGTGACCTGTCGTCCACCTTGGGGTCCATCTTGGCAGTAGCCTCTGGCTCCCCAGGGGGTACCTTTGAAGGCCTTTCAAATAAATGCTTACCTTTATTCCCTTGCTCCTGTCTAGTCTCTGTTTTTAGGTGGCCTCTCAAGGCATCAAGGCATTTCCTCACTAGAACCAAAATGGAGCTGAGAAAATCATATTTGGCTAAGTTACAGTGTTGCTACTAACCTTAGCACTGAATATATCGCTTCAGACCTCCTGTCTTCTGTTCATTAGTCAAAACTCTTCTGACACAAGCATGGTTTTGGTATGTTTCTATCTCACGGCCCTTGTTTCTGTCAGTTTTGATGTTGTTGCTATGTATAAAATCAAACTAAGTCTTGTTTTACAATCCCAGTGTTGCCTGTGGAATCTGAGCAGTGCAAGAGCTCCATTAGCAATGTTATTCTTCTCTATGGTCACTGTCACACTCAATTTAGCTCCAGTTTTATTTTTTGCTGTAAAACGGCATTCTTGGTCACAGTAATTCTGTTACCACAATGATCTAAGAGCCACTAAAGGACATTAATGAATTAACAAAGTACATGGCTTAGTGCACAGTCCCCAGGCAATGCTTCACCGAGGTGGGAGGGCTGAAGGCTGTATCACTAAGTGTCCATCCCTGGGGATGACCACAACTCAGGGGGCTGTCTGAGAGTGGTCTGCTGTTGTTGGGCATCAAGTCACAGACAGATTCTCAGGGGCTGGGAGTTCTGAAGTGAAGGCAGGACAGAAAAGGCTGTTTGTTCAGAGGGCTCTGGGAAGAAATTGCGGACAGGACTCTCCCGGTAAGGAGACCTCTGTCAAGAAAAGGAGCTTTAGAATAAAGCAGTTCCCCAATCCCCAATAAAATACACTTTCCAAATGTCATAAAACTCATGGATTGAAAACACATGCTCATGGCCATCTGTTTGTCTGTAGTGAGAGATTACCAGTGTTCTACATGAGAGTCCAGCATTTTGTTCTACCTCTATGAGAAGATTATCATCTTACTGGCAGCCAAGGGGTATTCGTCCCATCCCCTTTGTTGTCTGTGGGTGTCTCACAGCTCTTGGGTGCTCTGCCACTTTGAATCCCCTGTTGCTTGCACCAGAAAGGGAAGAGTGAGAATGGCTCTGCATTTGACCAAGGCTCTGCCTGAAATTAATGATGGCTTAATGATGGTACAAAGATATGAAAGGAAGGCATTGTAAAAGCATCAGATAATGAATTATTTCTAGGAATTGTTACCATATTGCTGGGCCTAGGAATGAGATCCACATATAGTACATGTGCAGTTGGTCTTCCTGTGGGGTCGGTAATGACTCAGGCACAGATTAAAGACAAATGAAAACTGAAGCTCCTATTTTCCTATTTTCATATATATCTAAGTGCTAATAACTTAAAAGCAACTCTGAAATAATGAAATAATGCATTAGAGGATAAAGTATAAATGAGTCAAACTCATAGTCAAGCCCGTATTGTGCTGTTCACTGTACAAGTAGAGGACAAGAAATATATTCCTGCTTCAAAAGTGCAAGGCAGGCAGTCATTGTAGCACACCTCCAACCTACTTTATCTTAAGGCTTCTATAAGACAAAATTGTGGTAGAAGGGGTGAAAATACTTGATTTGTCCAGTAAGTTAAAAGTAATGTTTTACATGTTCTTCCTGGCATTTTTTGTGTTAGGCCCATGAGCTTTATACGGGTAAGCAAAAAAAGTTAGAAGTCTTCTATTTCACTCTAACACAATCTTCTGGCTTTTATTCCAACATTTTGTCCTACCTTTTAAAATAGAAACATGACAAATAAAGCAGTCACTTTCTCTAACATTCTAGTCTCCTTCATAGTTTTGGGACAAGGAGAACTGGGAATAAAAGCACATATTAAGAGCCTGACATCTGGAATGTGGTGGCAGAGTGCTGGTTTCTCCAGATGTGAGGAGATAGAGTTGACAATTATCTATTGAGATGACAAAGAGAAGCCCTACAAAAAAGCTGAAGAGGCTGCAGCGATGAACACAAAAGTCTGAATTTCCAGATTGAGAGTCCACTCCAACCCTTGCTCTGGACATCCTTTGAAGTTCTGGTTAACTCAGTCCCTCTGTTCCTCAGGACCTGGAAAGTCATCCACTCACACATAGTTCTTTTAGTCTTTAGGGTCTTCAAGAGGAAAAGTTATATTGTATGGCTGTCAGAGTGATACTATCTCCTCCCGTCCATTCCCCAAGCACAAATAAAAAAACCCAAAACCAAAACCAAACCACCAGCAAAATCAAAACCCAAAGTGTACATTTTACAGATACTAGAAATCAGAATTCCTGTACATATATACGTTATGACACTAGATTTATTCATATAATCATCACTGTGGCTAAATACAATGGAAGTTAGTGTCTGAAAATGAAGTTTTAGTAAGAATATATATGGGATCTCAGCAGTTATAAAAGTGGGAAAACACACAGAGGGTTGGAGAAACTAAGCACTCCATTTCATGAAAAGAGCACACAGAAGAACAAAGAAAGGGTCCAAAGGCCGTGAACATTTAGGTAGCAGAATGTGAACATTTATTTTCCAAAAACTTTTATAGAAAAGACTATTTTTCCAGTCCTATGCTTTCTAGACCAGGAATTCTATTTTCATTTAAACTGTGGATCTCTCAGCACCTTGTAGGCATTATATTGATGAATGAATAATAACAAAACAATGGTTGTTTTTCCTTTGAATGATCATTAGCATGAGGTAGTAACGTTTCATGGTAAGCAAACCATTCTTTCTGCTGCACAGTCAACCAGTGCAAAAACTTGTCAACAAGAATACTGGGAGATGCATGTTTCAGAGCTCCATTCAAAACCATGCTATAACTAACAAAGATTTGGAGGGTTTTTTAGCTTTTTTCCTGATGTTCTTCAGAATATTAATAAAATTATTCAGTGGAGGAATTCTTAACAGATGGTTGCCATTTCAGCCTCAGATGGCAGAAAGCCCTAGAACCAAGCAATTACAGAGTTCTTTGATGCAGAACCAGCTGAACAGATTTTAATAATTTCTTCCAAATTGGAGACACCTGGCCCCCCAGAAAGTGCCACAAGCTGGATGATAGTGGAGTGCAATAGAAATGCTGATGGCATCAACATGGTTTTGGTGACAAAATCATGAAAACCAATAGGAAGTAATGTGAAAATTATGTTTTTCTTTCTGCTATTAACGCAATGAAATGTTGCAAATGGCCCAGTAAAATAATTTTTAAAATCCTCTGAGTCAAGATTGTTTTGTTTTGATTTTCTATTGCTAGAACATTTTATCTCCCGTCAAAGAATGCTGTACAGGATATGGATACTCAACAGCACCAGCTTTTATTGCTCACCTTTATAAAGCTCATGGGCCTAACTCAGAAAGGATTTAAGAAGCACATGTAAAGTGTTACTTCGTCTTACTTACTCTTTTTCTATTTTCTTCATGTAACTCCTGCCTTTGGGAAATTTGAATGTATTCCCCTAGGTCCACCGTGTGCACTAGAGAAACAACTAGGCCAAACCCACTGGTATGACACTTCTGTGACAATTCTCCTGCATGGAGAGAGAAGGAAAGGGGTAACCTACATTATTTCTAAGGTTCAGCTTCACCTGAGTCACTGCCAAATTCTTCTGTTCTGTTCTCATTCATTCAGCTCTGTCTTTGCTATCGTAAGGTTATGTTTATCTCATGCTTGCCAAAGCCCTGTCACAATGCTGTCCATGTCTCTAATACAATGGAGCTCCAGCCAGCCAATTGCGTGGCTCTGCCACAGGATATTACTGCTATGTGCGGTACAAATGCTTTGCAGGGGATCTGGTAAATCAGTTTGCTCTGGTGGCTGACAGCTCTGGTCCAATAACCAATTCTACTTGATAAAGCTGAGAAAATAGAGAAGAGTTTTACAATGCTGTTCCTGGACTTCATGATTTAAGACTTCTTCTCCAATCCTGTGGGATTGGGTACATTAAGGTAGTTTTGCCTGTGTTTGTAGAATATCATGTATTCTTGGGAATTTGAAGTGTGAGTGTAGGAGCATAGAAGGGACTGTAAAAATGCTAAATATTACAAACTAATCTGGTGAATTGATTTATCTTAATTCATAAATTTAAGTGTGACCACTGAATCTATCTTTGTTAGATTTACTAATTCTGTATGTACTAAAGAAAACTTGTTTTACAAATAATGTACCAGAATAGCATTTCTGAAGAATTCATTTTTTTAAAAAGGAACAATAGACACAAATAAAATTTTCTGATTTTCTCAGCTGACAATATTTTTGAACTGTAGTGAAATGGGGTGACTAAAAGTGAGGGGGAAGAAATGCCATGATTTTCTTCATGAAGCAAGATCTCCTGATCCAAATTGAGCATTTAAAGGCTAAATCTTACATCCCAAAGCTGTATGTACAGTACGGCCAAGGTAACACATTTTTAACTTGGCTACTTTTATATGTTTAGAATCAGATTTCATTTTTATGAAAATCAAAATCAGAAAACTCCCTGTGCATAAGATACACTAACTCAGTACAGACATCACACATCCTTCTGGTTTTCCTTGTCCAAATTAGATTTGACTCATTTATGTTATGCTATCATATACAATAGCTTTTTACAATGTATATCTGGCAAAGTTTCCATAAAATTGAATACAATAAACATTATAGTACAATCATTCAGTTTTGGTTTGAGATTTGGGAATTAGTTCCATTTAAGTGGACTGCTTTACACAATATGATCCATTCAATTGCATGCTTTCTCTCTTCAATGGAACAACCTCAGCAACAGAGTAGATTTGTACTTAGTGCATTGTAACTTAGTTTGATCTCTTTGTTTCCTACAAAAGGAATCAGTAGAATCAAGCATATTAGTGACCATTTTTACAGTCAGAACAAAGTGAGGTCAAATGGAAAGAAAGCATCTAATTTAATTTCCATGTCTCATAGGATACTTTCAAATAACAGATAAAATGTATAAAAATACTTAAACACAGTTACACTGTAATCTATTTTCAGATCTTTTTACACCTTCACTATAAACAGAGAGACAAAACATCAAATTTGTCTGTGGTCCTCCTAAATCTTTAAAACTCTCCCTCAGTGTTTGCTACATTATTTTAAAATGCCTTTTACAACCCTGCAATTTCTGTAAAGTAAGTCAGAATGTTCTGCTCCTGCTCCCAGGGCTGGGCATTTTCAAGTTGCATGATGGCGAGATCCAGATGATGTCAGCCATGTTATGATGATTAAGTGTCATGATGCTGAAAAAGTGGGGAATGAAGGTGAATGCCTGGACTTCCTGATGCAGAAGATAGTGCTGTTGAAAGAAAAGCCTTTGGAAGTGCCCCTCAGGAGAGAAAAGATGATGAAGAAATTGTTGATTTGTTCTGTGAACAAGCTGCAGTTAATGGTACATATATGTGGAAAGAATGTGCAGCCTTTAGCTTTCTGCTTGAAGTATAGCTTCACTCAAAAAAAGGGTGAAGGAAGGTGGGGTTGAAAAAAGAAACTACCTTATGCCTTTGCAGCACCTCAAATTGGTAAAGATAACTGGGAAATGGTTGTCCTAAGCAGGTGTCAGGTATGGAGGGTTGGAGAAAGATTTATTCCTTAATTTGGAAATACAGTTGCAGTTGCCATTGCCTGGTTGCTGTGAAAAGAGCAGCTACTGCTTGTGAAAACTGACAGTGTTATTATGCCTTCAACCTAGAGCAAAGAGATAAGTATAAAACATCTAAGGTTACAAATACTTGCATTTTTTTGTTATAGTACTTTCTAAAAGACACTGCAACTGGCAAATATGAATTCTGATTCCAATTGAAAGAACAAATTGTTAAAAGAACTTTGTTAATCACATTTTAATATGGAAAAATAAATTGTATGTTAAATTCTAGGACAGCATTTATATAAGATCAGAGTATGAGCTATTAAACTGCAGAGTTATTAGCTTGTTGTATTTCACTCGTTATCATATTGAATCTTATTTTCCATCAGTGATGACATAATTTTCATGAGATTTCACACACTTTTCTAAGGCAATTTGATATGGGTTCTTGCTTTGTAATTGCTGAAATTTGACTGAAGTAACTCAGTTGGTAGGTAATTACCAAGGGCTCTCTTGAAGGCAGGGAATATACCCTCCATCCCTCCACATTTTGCGAGTCACACTCAAGACGGGTGTAGTCATGGTGTGCTTCCTGATTCTGCACAGCTGTGTTGTGATTGATGGGTGGTTGCCATGGAAAGATCACACTATCCAGCAGTTCATCCGTGTTCCACAGCTCACAGGCTGGATCCTCAGTAATGATCTTTAATACCAATAAAGTAGGATATAATCTCTGAGGTGAAATTAAAACTATGGTAATGGATGTCATTTAGGAACTTAGTAGGGAGTACATGTTCATCCATGCAGCAAGTACGAAATGGAACATTACTGGTCAAGAAATGTGGTTTGTTTTTTAGTATGGTGTTTTCATCATTATAGCTGTGATGGGTCATAATTATTTCCTTGGTCTCTATTTATCTTCTGCTTCTCACAAAAGCCCATCCTGAAATGGCTGGTTAAGTCTTTTGCTTTCCTGGTCAACTTTTCCAGCTCACAGTACTGTTAGTGTCGTTGTCATTATTTATCAGAAGGAAAGTCAATCTTCTGCAGCAGAGCGGATAGTACCATTAAATTCTCTCAAGATCATACCTCATCCTGGCTCCAAGAATGACTGATTATAGACACTTTTAGGTGTTCTTAACTCTTTCAGGTATTAAAATTTGTGTGTGTAGGTCTCCTGTCTTCTGTGTGGTTATGATGTGCAACTGAGAAATACTTTCCTGCTATGTGGTAGGTTCTGTGGTTTTGGTTCTGTTTGTTTTCTATGGCCTTTGTTGGAACTTGTCTTCTTTTTTCATTATTTTTCATGATTCCTACTTGCCAAGCACTTCTTGATCTCTCTGCTGTCACTGTGTTTTTTCTCAGTCAAAGAAAGGAGAGGTTCATGTGCCAAGAACAGACAGCCCATTGACTTCACCTCCACAAACTCTGTTGCCTTTACTAAGGCCAAAACCATATGTCTGGTGAGAAATTTAAGAATAGAGAAAAGATATAGGATATATTCAGTCAATGATTTAGTCATTAGTATTCTTACAGCCTCCAGTATTTTGAGACTCACAAACTTCCTAAGCCTGCAGCACTGTGTCTGAGTAAAATGATCATCATCAGAAGAGGCAAAATTCAATATTATTAATTTTTGCCTAGTAACATTGCAATAAAACTGCACTACCAAAAATGAAATGTATACATTTCACATGTTTAATGAGGGCTTAAATAGATTAATCTAGCCATGACTGTAAAGGTGATGGCTTACGCCTTCATCTTCTGCTGCACATTACTGACACTGTAGCATGGGCAGCAAAACAGAATATATTCAACACAACTCTGGTACTCTGTTAGCACCTTTCCTGGAGCTGCCTTTTGTGGTTTGATGTAACTGTGAGCTGTGATGGCTGAGGGGAGGGCAAACTGAACTTTGAGACACACCTGTCTCCATGATGATCTTCAGCATAGGATCAGTTAGGAGAGCTGAGGGTGACACTGCTGCTTAATCTAAGGAAGCCCTCACTTCCAAAGTAGGGGACTCAAAACCACTCTTGATGCAAGCTTCTGCATAAAACTGAAGCTAAGCTGAATGAAAGAATGAACATCTGGACTCTTGTTCCTACGAGAGAGTTCTTGAAGGCCTCTAGTCACCTTATGAAATTTTCGGCAGCCCAAACAGAAGTGATAAACTTCAGCAAAAGCATAGCTGTTACTTATTGACATTTAAAACAGCTAGGGAGCATTATTTGGCAGTAAATCTGCTGTGCTTCAATAGTAAACATGCTTTAGTAAATAATTCATGCTTGTAAAACATCTGTGTATCACATTAATTTAACAGCTACAGGGCTTGCTAAAAATAGTAATGGACTTAATAAAAACCATTTTATGTCCAAATCCCTAATTAAACTGCTGTAGCCAGTTTAGCATAACTTCAAACTCGTCCTGCCTGCCTTCTTTTACCACTGTATCATATTCCCCCATAAAAGGAAAATCTCTGTTGATAATGTTTGATATTCTTTAGTCTACTGGAGCCAAGCATAACTAGATCATATTTTCATTATATTTCACATTATGCTTACTAATATTTGTACTATGTGACTAAGTTTCACTAGAAAAACAGTCAGTGTACCCAGCAACAGAAGTAGGATGGAAAAGAGTAAATTAAAAAGCTTGTTTCAATAGTGTAATTTATGGACTTTAACAATGTAAATCTTAGACTGACACAATCTTTCTGGTTTCTCAGAAGAGCACCTATGGATGTCTGTTGCAGCACAAAATTATAATATTTGTATAAGTTTCTTCAACTCTGGCCTTAGTTATAAATATTTCATTAGATAATAATTTTAAATAGATTTATAGCTTTTTTGTCTTGTTTCCATGACCTTCCCAATTCAGTCACACTTTTGTCTCCCCTTTACATAAATGTCTTGGGTCATTTGCTTATTTTAATCAGCATGGAATAACTCTATCTCAGTATACTCAGGGAGAGCTGAAATTTTTGAGAAAAGTGAACTATAAATCCCATGTGGAACCAATAGGGAGGTATCAGGGTAACAAAAATATTTCTGCTTCTGTTACCACAAGGTACTTTGAAATCCCAGTTCTTTTTAGGCCTTTATTCTTTGGAGAATTTAAAGAAAAGTGAGACTATTTAGGCTTGTAATGTGGGCATTTCAGTTGGACAAGCTAAATATAAGGCGTGCTTGGCAGTGAGTCAGCTGGATTATAACCTGAACAAGATTTGTTGGGACAGGCAAATGATATTTTGGTTTTTGTTCTGACATCATCACTGAGTTTCTATCTTGCTCTGAAAAGCTTATGTGATCTCTTCATTGGTTCCTTTTCTAATTATTTTCTGTCTTGCATTTTTTTTAAACTTTTTTTAACCCTCATCAATGTTGGGTTTGTCACATTCTAGCAGATTGTGAAGTACCTCACATAAACCTGTCCCAGTCCCCACACAAGACGAGCACCATTCCTGCAGTACTATATGTAAACATCTGGGAATTCTCAAAATTAAATTCCAGGGATTCAACAATATTAAAAATTGCTTTTCATATCAGTCAGTCTGAACTAGTATTTTCTTGGGAATTTTCAAAATATATTTGTTCTATTAGAGCCCAGTATCCACCCACCAACTGTCAGCTGTTAAAATAGAGTCCCTTCTTCTGGACAGAGTACTCAACAGAAGAGTCTCTGAGGCTTTTGCTGGGTAAGAGAAAGAACCAGGAAAGTACACACACGTAAACATGGTGCTAAATTCTGGACATGGGATAATTCATCATAATAAAGTTATATTTGCTTGCAGAATTACCAGGGCCACCATTTTAGGAAGAGACAGCATCTCAACAGGAAAACAACTGTGGCTGTTTTCAATCAAGTGCTAATTGAAGTAAAAATATGTATTCCCAGCCCTTTGTCAAGAAGATTGTGCTGTTCCAAGCATCACACTGAATATGCGGCAGATGTACAGAAGACAGGAAAAATCTTGAGATTTTCCTGCATTTAGTGGCATTTTCAGAGAACTCTACAAAAAACCCCACCAAACTTCTTGTGTAAAAATGAGCTACTGGCTTAGCATGAATTTTAAGCTGTATAAAGTAGCAGAGTGTCTGTGTCAGTAGTTTTAGTGAAAGCCTACCATGTTACAATTGGAATGAAAAAATCAGCTATCTTTATAAAAAATTCGTGCACCTCAGAATTAATGATTAGGCTAAATTCAGATTATTCTCCTCTCTGGTCCCTTCAGTTGTCCTGAAGAAAAGTGAGGTGGCTCTAACACCAGATCTATCACTTTCACCAAAATGAGTCATTGTAAACAGAGGAAGGAGAAATCACTTTACTGCTCCTACCAGCAATTTCACTAACCAATCAGTCCCCAGAGAGCAAGACACTCAGCTAAACTGCGTGGAATAGAATGGCTTATGCCCAAGAGAAAGCAAAAACTTATAGACCCATTTTCATTCTCTTAAAGTCATTGCACTATCTTAAAAGAGCAATTTCACATAGCAGGAGTCTGAGATGTCCATTGTGAATCATGATGGACAATGTAGCCTCCCATTTTGCAAGATGGTTTCAAAAACCTAGCAGACATCACATTAAACTTGGGTAGACTGCTTGTTTGTACAAAGTCTCAGCTCACTGGGCCTCCTGGGCAACATGGCCCTTGGTACATAATTGGGTGTTCAGGTGTTGGAAGCAAGTTTGGCATATGGGAAATGCAAGTGCTTCCCAATACATCAGCAGCAGAGGCACATAGTTTTGCATTATTTAAATCTTGGGTTTAAGTGCCTCACCTTAGCCCCAGTACTTTACTCATGTTCTTTACTGCAGGAAACACTTCAGTTGCAGAGACTGTGACCAGTTTGACATCTGTCCAGAATTCCCTGTGCTAATAAAAATGTTTTATTATATTTTAGGGAACTCCCAGCAAGGTTCCTGCTACATAACTGCTCGGTACAGGTGGACACCAGACTGCAATAAGGCACTACTATAATTTTTTATATATATTGGATCCTATACAATGGCTATTACATTTTAATTACTATGATTATTTTACAGGTATTTCAAACATAAATTTTGTCATCGAAACTGTGTTACTTATTGCTTAATTGAAATAAAAATGCCTTACATATTTTTCCATCTTGGAAGAAATCTTCCCCCATGCCCCCTAAAATTTGCACATTTGTACAGAATTTACTACTCACAGTGGAATTGCAGCTTAAAGGATTGGCCAGCTCACTATGACAGAACTCTTGTCTCTGTAAAAGGAAAAACAGTGACTTAAATGCAAGGACATTGATATTATAGACCAGATTAGAAATTTCTATTTTACCTTTCATTTACCACTGTACAACAAAAAAATACGTATTATAAAGCATTATGACATTCAGATACTAATAAAACTGATTTTCCCAACCACACACTCACTTTAATAGTTTTGGTAAAATCTAGTATTTTTTTACTAATATGCCATTTTCAGTATTAATACAATCCATTACCTGTTGCAGGGAAGAATTATATGTAAAAAACTTATACTAGCTAATATCTCTGATTATACTAGCTAATAGCTCTGATTAGATGCCTATGTGGTCTATTGATTTTTTTTTTTTAATTTCTAAAATTGCAAGAGTCACCTCTTTTGGTGACTACTGATCACTAGATGAGAAAGAGAAAAATTAGGTAAAATGCTGTCAGCATCCTAGGGGGATATTATTAGGAGGCAAAAGTTATTTTATGGCATTTCATATTGAAACACACCATGTGAATATCTTTTATGATGGTTTAAAAAGATCATGGTCTGGGTTTGTATAATGGCAGCTCTGCCTGTGATAGGTCTGCTCACTTGTGTGTGGCTGTTGGGGCAGAGGATTTGCATTGCAAAGAAATGCTTGAGTCTGAATGCTGTTCTTTAGCAGTTTTTTATTTGTATTATAAATCCAAACCCACCCTTTATTCATATAATTTGTGGGTTTTCTTTGTAGTGCTTAGTGGTAGAACTGTATTCTTAGAGGGTAGAATGGAAAAGTAAAAATATTAAAACCAGAAAGGTTAAAACATTTATCCAGTGTTCTACTGACAGCTATGACTTTAAATATTTACCTCCAATTGCACTACTTATAAAATTAAGCATTATTATCACATTCCTTAGGTTTTCAAGCTATTGTCATATACTACTGCAAGGCTGTAGAAATAAACCCTTTCCCAGCTCTTTCCCTTCAAAATGAATTTCGGAAACTCAGGTGTATTATTAAACATTCATTCTTATTGTTGTATTGTTTTTTTGTTTTACTTTATTTATTTCCATGTTCTTGGATGAAGATTTTTATTAGTTTGATAAGCAGATAATTACACATATAATTAAGTTCGGACTCTTAGGGTTTTTACTAGAAGCAGCAGAAACATTCTGTTATATTGTTTTTGGTTTGGGTGTGTGTTGCTGTTCCTGAATCACTGCTATATGTACTTGGAGATTCAGACAGATAACCTTTGTTTTCAGGCATGAAACCTACACAACATTTTTGGGTGTGTGGCCAGAATTCACACAAGAGGCAACAAAGACAGCTTTTCTATGTATTTACAATTGCACAGGATTCTGAAAGGTTTGTTGCATGAGGAACATAATGCTGCCTCCAGTCGTATGTCAAAAATGTTTCCGAAATTTTACACTTCTTATCTTTTTTATAAGATTAACCTAATTCTTAGAAAGACGTCCTAAATGGAGATCCGGCTGGTATTTTGAGATGCTACATACAAAAGGCTTCAATCTTGTTAGCTATTGAATGACTGCCTAGTGATCAAGTCTGAGATTTGTCTGCTTTATTTTTTCTAATCTGAATAAATTAATGCAGTTTTATACTCATAGATCACAAGGGTGTTCTTTGCATGGGTATCTTAAAAGAAAAATATAGTGGCAAGTCTTAAAATGTCATTGAAGTGTTCTCTATGTTAAACATAGTCAAGCAAATTTCTCTTCATGAGTATGTGCATTTATGATTTAATAGAAGATTAATTTTTAACCCTAAGGAGAAAGAAAAATCCCTTTTATGCTAGTTATAATATGATAATAGTTCTGAAAATTTGTAAATGATTGAACCAGCTACACTTTATTCCTCTGTTAGACACACTACCTCAAGGGTGAATTAACAATCATAGATCTGTGCAGACCAACCTTTCCCCTTGTTTGCAATGTATGCACCAATCTGGATTTATATGATGAAAGATTTTGGCAGGGAGATAAAATCTCCCTGGTTTTCCTCCAGAAGATCAGGATACCACAAGCAGCTGCTGACAGAACTTTGATGTATCTTCCCACTGTCAGCCCCAGCTCCACCCTGAAATATAATCTGGGTCTTGGCAGAATTTAATTGATCATATTTACATTTACACATGCACATGAATTTACTAACATAAATAGAACATTGCTGCCTATGTGGAAAAATAACTGTTCATTGTTCTCCCAAGTATATCTCTCCTCAAGAAAAATGGTTAAATTTTTTTTTATGCAATGGATTTCTTTGCACTCATATCCAGATGAGTATACTTGAAAAACAGAACCCAAGAATGACAATGTAGCTTGTAATGAGCTTTCAAGAAGAGGAAGAAGCTAAATGAAACTTAATACTATGTTAAGTTTGAAAAATTAAATGAGTATATGTCAGGAGATTCTGAAAGTTGAATATCAAATCTTGGTTTTGCAATTGATGCGTTTTAATTAATGCATAGGTTTGATTATGTTTTAAGTTATCTGAACATGGTTTTGTTTTTCTTAGTTATATTACTGCTACTAATTTGGTCAGAGGTTGAACCTCTGATGCATTATGAAGGAATGAAGGGATGGTACTCTGCCAAGCAGAGCCTTTCATAATTAAAAATTGCCTACATCAGTTTTGTGCAACTGTGGCAAAAGAATGAAAGTGAGCAACAAAAAGTGGCACTTTTAAATAAAACTGGTGGTAGAAAAAGACGAAAATATTATGGAAACATCTCTTCAAGGCAAATACTAAACTATCAGGCTGTTGACCCTCAGGTTCAACAATTGAGCAATACTAGGTTCAACAACATGTAGAGTGATATAATGTTATAGGGGCCTGACCCTATTGAAATCAATAGGAAGAATTTCAAAGAATTTTGAGAGTTTTGGATATGATCCAAAAAGTAAACTGATACTCCTGGGGGAAAGATTTTGCATGCCACTTTTGGATTGTCATTTGCACTGTAATTGAATATGTAGTTCATCTTAATATTAATGTATAGAACTAGTAAGGATTTTTTAGCAACCAGAAATTATATTTCATTCTAGCAATTATTACAGAAATACTGTCCTTTTCATGAGAATATGGGTGTTTCTTCTCTATAAATATTTAATAACATCTCATCTTGCATTAAATGGCTTTTGCCAAGTACATCTAGAAAGTAATGATAGCTTTTTAGCTTTTTTTTTTTTTTGCAGAGTTATTTGCATTTAAAATGACTTTTTAATAGTTTGTTGTTTTAGGCTTAAAGTCTACAAACAGAATAATCTGAGATTCTGGTCTTTCGTCTGTAATGACAGATCATACCGAGGACTGTTTTGCTACTGAACATGTATTCTTGTTCTGTAAAGACTGTAATGTTGAACTTGGGTCAGCAAGGGAAGAGCTTTGCTGATCGAAGGTCTCAGATTTGTTTTCTTCAAAAGAAGAATGTTTTTGAAAACATTTTTATGTTCTCATTATGCTTACTATAAATCACCAGACTGCAATTTTTTAAGTTTAAAAGCTGACAAGTTGGGACTTTGAAGCTGTCATCAAACTATTTCTCCACTGGACTCCTACTCATGATGGTCAGCGTGTTAGTCTCTGTACAGGAGCAGTGAAGCTTTCTGTGCTGATGAAAATGACATTGCTTCGTGAAAACTGAAGTATTGCCCTGCTCTGCTTCCCTGGTGTTAGCCCCGTGGAATCACATGACTGAGTTTCTTCAGAGCTTCTGGAGGCATGTCTTGAATCCTTCCCACAAGATCACTCAAGTACATCCCACAAGGTGAAAGAAGTTAAATGTCCTTCCATACAGCTGGAAACCCAGCAGAGAGGGAGCAGAGAAATCAAGACCCAACAGCAAATACTAGTTCCTCTGATGCCTCTGGATACCAATAAGCATGGGAACTTGTTCTGGAGGACTTACAGAAAAATTGGGCAATTGGGGCATTGGTGTCCATAGTTCTTCCGTGTCATACTGGGGCATACCCAATAAGTTTGGTTACAGAGCTGCATTATAAAGTATGAGGGATTTATATTCAGAGTGCATATTTCCTTCATTAAACACTCCCCCTCAAGGACAGAAAAGCTGGCAATTTTGTCTTATGACTGACACTATGTCAACAGTTTCGTTAGCTAGACAGAAAATCTAGCTACAAAAGCCAGCTCTCTAACATCAGTTTTACTTCTAGGTTTTGGTAAGCTTTGAAAACAGATATTACATAAAGAAATCCTTTGCTTTCTGAACTACTAGGAGAGATCAATATCACTGGTTAGTATTCAAAGGAGTCATTTGGAATAGAAAGATATAAATAAGCAATTATTGTTTCCATGGAAAACAATAAAATATACTTGCATTTTCATTTCACTTACAATTGAGATTAGCAACTATTATTTATCCATAGCTTTAGTTTGTGTCCTGTATATACAAAGTCTGTTTCACACGTTACAAACCCAAAATAGTTGCAGAATATTAAATCTTTAACTTGTTTTCTTTTCTAGTTTAGCTTTTTTAATGATAAGAGGTGGCTTTTTAAGCTTAAGTGAAATATTTTCATATAATGCTTGTGTTTTGTATGTCTTGGAACGTAGCTGTGAATGTTACAATGATTACTGAAATACCATGAAAACCTTATTTGTGAGGGTTTTAAAATATATTTTAGTACACAAAGACTAAAATGCCAGGGAGACCTTCTAGCAACTTACATTACCTAAAGTGGGGCCTAAAAGAAGGCTGGGGAGTGACTTTTGACAAGGGCATGTATTGGTAGGACAAGGGGGAATGGCTTTAAGCTGTCAGAGGACAGGTTTAGATATTAGGAAGAAATTCTTTACTGTAAGGATGGTGAGGCACTGGAACAGATTGCCCAGAGAGGCTGTGGGCTCCCCATTCCTGAAAGTGTTCAAGGCCAGGCTAGATGTGGCTGTGAGCAACTCAGTCTAGTGGAAATTGTCCCTGCCCACAACAGTGCAGTTGTAACTAGGTGATCTTTAAGGTCCCTTCCAACTCAAACCATTCTATGTTTCTATTATTGACATTTTTTATATTTAAAAAATATTCGTCAAATAACACATCTTTGGTTTTAATTATAAATGGCAAATTTTTTTTAAAAGTCAAAAAAATCTAAATCTGTTGAATGTGTGATTGACATATTTTCATAGCTCTACAAATAACTGCATATTCAAGAGCCTGTCTCCTTGCCTGCTAGTAGTTAAAATGTATCAGCAAGAACACCAAAAATTTAACTGGTGGTTTATCCAAGTTATCCCGAATTTTCTTCTCCCAGCTATCTGTATATATATCAATATACTTGAGCATGTGTGTCGCACTATGTGGATGGTTAAAGAAGATATTCCCATATGGTATTACCTGAATTGATGATGCTTGTTTTGTTGCTCAAATATATCAAATATCAGAAAAATAGTTACAGACAAATAGGTGAGAGATATGAAAACAGGTGTTCCTATGCAACTGTTTAATCAAGAAACATTGGTATAACATTGAAAGAAAAACTTGACTGAAATCAGTCTCAGCCGATGGATAAAAAGGAGGCTTTCAGGATGCCATGGAAATATTTAACATGGAGGATAGCCCCAGAAATTATTTTAAAATTAAGTACATGAAATGGTATTCTGAGCAGAGAAATATTTTTTCCTGGCTGGTGCTGTACCAATGTCAGGCATGAGACTGACGAAGCAGCTGCTCTCCCTATGATTAACCAGCACTGAACACACACTTGACACATCTGAGATTTGTATCTGCTCAGGGCAGGAGGGGGGTAATGGGAGTCTTATGTTCTCACTCTGACTGTGGCCGGCTATTGGCAAGCGCTGATCCTTGCAGGATCTCAGGCTGACATGATCCAATACTATTAATCTGATTCATCTGTGTTTGCCTTTCATATACACTCAAATGTATCCTGAGGAAGAAGGGCATGTGTTTTAGAAAAGCAGAATATACTAGCCTGAGGGATGATCTATTTTGATAGAGATGCCTTTATTTGCCATACCAAAGAAGAAAATGATTCACTGTATCAGGCCAAAAATACTTTGCATTTCCAGCCTTTCCCAGTAAAATATTATGTTTAATGCTCTCACTATTTCTGAAGGCATGGTCAATAGAGCTGCTTCTTGACAAGTTCTTGACTCTTTAAGCTGTTTTTTGGCCAGGATCTGCAAAATAAGATAATAAATGTGTTAATAATGATGTCCTGATGTATAATTCTTGAAATAAATGTATATATTTCAAATGGTTTGAAGTGAATCAATTAACACTAATTTTTAATAGTGATTTGGGAACCTAGACACCAAATTCCATTGGTTTATCATTGAAATTCAGGTACAGGAACCAGTCTCTTCTGGTTCGTAAGTCACTCAACTCCTGTTAGGCATAGAGTAGTGCAGAATCTGAGGTGTCTCAAGGAGTTGTTCACAAAAGGATGAGGTAAGGGATATGAAGAGGTCCTTAAGCAAGGGGTCTTCAAAAACAGTTAGTAGAAAATTGTTGGGGTAGTCAGAGGGACAGAAGCTGCCAAAAGTCCCAAGCCTGTGATTTGGGTCTGCTTAGCTTTCCCCATCCTTTTTATCTTCTCCTGGTCTCTGCCAGAGTCGGAGCTGATCCCACAGGAGATGCCCTTTGCTCTTTCCCAGATGTGCCTTTCCTCCACCTAGATCCCCTCCCTTAGACCACAGACCACCTGATAAGAGGAACTTATGGAAAACATTCATTTATTGGGTAAATGATGTTTAAATTAATTTTAACAGAGTTTATAGATATGTAATTCATTAGAATGTCTGACCTTGCAATTAATTTCACCCAGAATATTAAAGAAGATACCACAAAAGGATGCAATCTAACAGTCAAGCCAACATCTTCTATCAGTCAGCGTAAGAATATCATCTGCTTTGAAAAGAAATATCAAAGACTGTTCTTTCTTTCCATCCTGAATTCCACATCATCATTGCTTTGGAACACGCTGCTCAGGGAAGTGGTTCAGTCACCATCCCTGGAGGTATTTAACAGACACAGTGGATGGGGCACTTAAGGGTGGTATTTAGTGGTGGACTTGGCAGTGTTAGGTTAATGGCTGGACTTGGGGATCTTAAGGGATTTTCCCATCCAAATGATTCTGTGATTGCTTGTTCTATCTTCCAGGATTAGTGATTAATTTTTTATATCTCACTCACTATAGGAACAAGTTTCTGTATTACATGACAGATATGTAGACATGAAGAAGAGGTATGATGTCCAGCACTAGCAGTGAGAATACAGTGTCACCATAACAGCACCCTTTGCCCAAAGGATCATAGAAGTTGTGCTCATAAAAAAAAGCACTTATCAGTAAGCAGACTGAGTTCTTTAGTTTATTTAGCAACACTGCCACAAAAATAGGTTTCTCCTGACCAAATGTGCTGGATTTTGATTCATTATAACGAAAGAGTACTCAGGGGCAAGTTGAATGAGTCTGTGTATTAACAAAATTAATTACACATTATCTTCTCTGCTCCCTGACTTCTCATACTGCAGCTGAAGTTGTCTTTCAGCTACTTGGCATCTTTTTGTCTCATTATTTACTCCTGCTGGCAGAATAACAACAGAATGAAAATCAGTGCTGAAGCAATCCAAAAACTAAAGACATGTGATCTCAGCTCAGCCTAGAGCATGGGAAATGAAGTATTGCTCAAAGCCAGTGTCCTGGTGAGTGACAGTATATTGCTGTGGCATGAGGTTAGTTCATTGGACTGCATCATAATTTACTTTGTCCTTTCACCAGGAACACTGCTGGTCACCTTAGAGCACAGTATATGCTGCATTCATCAAAAGGAAACTTGTTCAGCCTCCCTTTCCAGAAATTGTGGCCCACCTAAAGCAATCATGATTTATTTGTCTTCACAAAGCCTTCTACTGACAGCTTCAGCATGAGGTACAGAAGCCCTAATCTGTTTTACTGCCTTGGTCTGATGCAGTTTAAGATAACCCTGCTGATCACACTGCAACTCCTGTTAAGCTAAAAATTCACTCTTTGTATTTCAAGAGCCTCTGCCAAGATGCCTGCACGCAGACCAGAGCCAAGAGGAATCCACAGGTTGCTGGCTGCTATTTCATTCCTCAGATATGCCATCCCTTCCCATCTTTTACAGTACTTCTGAGCTGTGTGAAGCAACGTACCAGGGCCATTTTTTTCCTCATTAGATGCTAGAATTTTCGACAGAAGAAAACACAGTAGTCTCCAATGGGGACTGAGTCAGAAGAGACCCATGTGTAGAAAGATGATCAGCGTGTTATTTCTGTGAACTGGAAAGGCTGTGGGGGAAGAGATTAAGCAATCAATTTTGTTATCAATTTTGTTTCCTTAGCAATGTTAGTCTTCAGGATAGTAACAGAAATAAGTTAATTTCTCTGTATAAATCTATCAACCCTGATCTCAGTCACTTGATGATTGAGTGGTTTCAATCATTTAGTGAAACACTAAATATGTAGAAATGTAGTCATAGTAAAGAAGTAAAGAGAAGTAAAACATAGGTATATTAAAGGTATAGTAAAAATGAGGTGTAATTTTCTCAACTATGATAACCTTAGCTTTTCTAAAATGATCTATTACTGTAGGTTTTAGAAAGAAATGTAATAGAAAAATCAACTTAGTTTTCGTTCTGAGACAGTAATTCCATGTAACCAAGGCAGTTATGCACTCCACTCACCATAAATACTTTCAGCATATATTTTCAGCTTAAATTTTGAATAATTTGCCACAATCACTCTTTTCTCAGTATGACTGTAATATCATGATTTTTTACACATAGATTATTAATCTTTGTGTGTTCATGTGTCATTTTTAAGGGAGTCACTAAAGATAGTGAAAACCTGCATACATCTTTTAGGAATACACCAGAATCTAGATATTTTAAGTGTGCATTGGTAAACCTGCTATAACCTCTGTATCCCTGCTGCAACTATAAGCAGAGACTTGCACGGGATGTAAGATGCTGGACTTCAAATGGTATGACTGAACTGCAAATAAGAGAGAATAATTCCAGTTTTATCTGCAGGTACTGTGGTAATAATGGGTTTGGGATACTACAATTAAGTCCTGAAGCTCAAATTCAGCTTCCTTTTCCCAGACTCATCCCAGACAGCTTTAGACACTTTACTAAGGCAGCTAAGACAGGACATACTCACCAGCATTTATGTACCTAGAAATATCAGTTTTCTCCACTGATTTGGTAAAATGTCTCTATGCCATCAGTCTGTGACTGGCAGGAGATTTCTAAATGGCCAAATTTAGAACAGTCCTATTGCTTGCTTATTAACTGCAGATAGTTGAAAGAAGAGAAAATAGTTTCTCTTTTCTGTGTCAGCCACTGTAGCTCATGAGACATGGGGTCTGTTTCCGGCATGCTCCTGAAGTTATTGCATTGAATCACGCTATGATTCTGACTTCCCAAGCTTTACAGGATTAACTTATTTTATGAGTACTACTTAATGTAGCAAACATGGTGAGTGTTTATCAGGGAACTCTTTTCTCAGAAGTCCTGTCTGCATGGTTCCGGGTATGTTTTATCCGGATGTTTCCACCAGAGATCAACTACAATTAAGGTCTTGCTTGATTGACCTTCTTTGCAGAAGAAAAGACTTCTATATTTTGCAAAGAAAAAGCAATACTGGTTTTTTACAATCAAACATTTTCTTGTGAGTAAAAGTATATGAATTTAAATATACTCTTTTACATTTATTTGAAATTTTAATCCTTTTAGTGCCATACTTTCCTTGAGTTTATTGCCATGTGTTTTTACTTCATTTTAATGATTTCTTTTTTTACAGCATGCCGAGTTCTGATGATCATATAGCCTCAGATAGCTCTTTGATATGTTTCACTGGTAGCTTCAATAAAAAAATTTAGGACTGTATTGTTTCTATCATTGTTGAAAGTACTGTTGAAATTATTTTCTATATACTTGTTACAGTAGTCTGAGATATATTGTGTTATGAAAAACTGAAACTATAGTCCAGTCCTGTAATCCTCATGATTTTTAAACCTGAACAGTGATATGGTAAAAGTATAGAATGGACCAAACAAGAGGAATCATTTGGAAATTATCTTGACCAACCTGCTACCCCAGATCACAGAATCACACAAGGTATGGTTGGAAGGGATCACTGTGAGTCCTGTGGTCCAACCTTGCTGCTCAGGTAGGGTCATCCCAGAGCACATTACACAGGATTGTGTCCAGAAGGTTCTTGAATATCTCCAGTGAGGGAGACTCCACAAGCTCTCTGGATAATCTATTCCAGTGCATGGTCACGGCACAGTAAAGAAATTCTTCCTCATGTTCAGGTGGAATTTCCTGTGTGTCAATTCCTGCCCATTGCCTCTTGTCCTATTACTTGGCACCACTGAGAAGAGCCTGGCTCCACCCTCTTGACACCACTCCTTTAGATACTGATAGACAGTGATAAGGACCCCTTTTGATTGCTTCTTCTAAGGCTGAGCAGATGTCACTCTTTCCTCTCTATCCTCTTAAGAGAGATGCTCCAGTCCTTTAATCATTTTTGTCACCGGCCTCTGGACCTACTCCAGGAATTCCAGGTCTCACTTGTACTGAGGAGCCCAGAACAGGAGACAGCACTCCAGAAGTGCCTCACTAGTGCTGAGTAGAGGGGCAGGATCACCTCCCTCAACCTGCTGGCAATGTTCTTCCTAATGCAGCCCAGGACACCGTTGGCCTTCTTGGCCACACTTCTGGCTCATGGACACTTTGTTGTCCATTGGGACCCCCAGGTCCTTCTCCGCAGAGCTGCTTTCCAGCAGGTCAGCCCCCAGCCTGTACTGGTCCTTGGGGTTGTTCCTCCCCAGATGCAAGACCCTGCACCTGCCTTTGTTGAGTTTCAGATGGTTTTTCTCTGCCCATCTCTCCAGCCTGTAAAGGTCCTTCTGAAGGGCTCACAGCTCTCTGGGGTGTGGGCCACTCCTTCCATCTTTGTGCCATCAGTGAATTTGCTGAGGAGGCATCTGTCCCTTCATCCAAGTCATGGGTGAATAAGTTAAATGGTACTGGGCCCACTATTGCGCCTTCAGGGACACCACTAGTGACAGGCCTCCAACTACACAGCATGCTACTGACAAAAACCCTCTGGGATCTGTTGTTCAGCCAGTTCTCAGTCCATCTCACTGTTTACTCATCTAACCCACACTTTCCAAGTTTGCCTGTGGGGATGATGTGACACTATTGAAAGCTTTGCTAAAGTCGAGGTAGACAATACTCACTGCTCTCCTTTTATTCAACCAATGTTGTTCATTGGTTGAACAACCCGGTTGTTTCGTTGCTGAAGGCAATCAGGTTGGTCAAGCCTTTAGTAAATCTCTGCTGACTACTTCTGATCACCTTCTTGTCATCCATATAGATAGAGATGGCCTCCAGAATGAGGTGTTCCATCACCTTTCCAGGGACTGAGGTGAGGCTGACTGGCCGGTAGCTCACTGGTTTCTCCTTCTTACCCTTTCTTGGAGACCGGGATAACATTTGCTTTCTTCCCGTCCTCAGGCACCAATCCTGATTGCCACAACCTTTCACAGATGATTGTGAGTGGCCTTGCTATGGGGTTCACCAGCTGTCTCAGCACTCATAGCCCATATTGAGGTCAGATCCACCTTCAAAGTAGTTCAGTTGAGGCTCATATTGAAAGTCATTGCTCTTCTCAATCCCCTATTTTTCCCCACTTTTCTGCATTCTGCAGTGACATGGTTTTTACTGTGACATTGGAAACTCCTGACTGAGTAAATTAAAGAATATGACAAGAATGACCCTGCAGCATTCTAGCTTTTCTGTCTATATGCGTGATTTTTGATTCTTCTGTCTTGGGTATCTTCAAGGTTTGATTCATTCCATCCAAAAAAAGTTGAGTCTAAACTACGTGGCATTATTTTTCTCCACATTTAAAATAATCATATTGGTAGACTAACTTCCAGCAAATTTCAGCTCGGAGACAGACAGATTTAGGCAAAATGTTATCTGTGTCTGTTGTCTGTGGGCTTTGTGCTCACAGGTAGATAAGAGGAAGCTGGACTCTGGGAACCGGGTTTACAACACGAAGGAGATGCAGTTTCTTCTGCCTGTGTATGGCTGTGTTTAGATTAAAAAGACCTCACTGAGATAAAGCATGAATTTTTCACCAGTGCAAACAGAAGAAAAATCAGACTCTTGGTAATTGTTTTTCATGCTGGAATATGCTATTTATTTCATATTCATCATCTCTTCTGTAAAAGAGTGGCTTAGTGACTGCCAAAAGGCTTAGGACAGATTAGATACAGACTTGTGACACAAAACATTTATTTTCAGCTGGAGATTCAAAATGTTCTATTCAGCAGACATTAAAATAACTCAAAATGTTGTCTCTGTCTTTGATGTTTGAAGCCTGAAGAAATGTGGCTGCCAACTTTATCTGATTACTGAATCTTTATGGTCTGATACATTCTAGGATGCAGAGTTCAAGAGATGTTTGCATTAGAGTGTATAGGTAACCTAGGAATTGTCAGACTTAAGCAGACCAGTTACCAATTATTCTCTCTCCAAGTATTAGCTCCTTAAGGGAAGGGTTCCAGAGGTCATTGGTAGGGAAAAACTTGCATACTGTATGTAACTCATGCTGCAGTCTTGTTTCTCTAACAAAGTCAGTTATCCACTTAGAGTTATACTGTAAATGAAAAAGTTATTTTTAAATTTTGCTAAGTTATTTAATTGCAAAAATTCCTGCAATAAAATTTTTTAATATCTAAATGACTCATCAGAGAGGGAAAAAGTTTCAAATTCTAAATGTAGAAGACTGCCTATTCATTTTCTCATACATTTCATTCTTATCCTTCTTAAACTAATGAGGAGCAGCTGCAGTTTAGGGACACTGAGCCTAATAGAGAACTCTGATGATATAGATGCAACTCTTCATGAACTAAATAGGTTATTTTGTTGCCTCTTTATTCAAGTCCAGTTAATCAAAGTGGCTAAAAGGAAGGAAGTTTGGACTTGAACATTCAAAGCAGTTTCTATTTCTTTTTTTTTTCCCTACTATATTTCCCTCTCTTTCTCTTCTATGTGTATCATTTTATACATTGTATTTCAGGATTCAGAGGGTAGGATTTGATGTGATAAAATGTGCTATAGAGATGCTCAGACTCAAAATTAATTGGCTCTGTCTTGCCATTCATTAATTTTTCCTGTCACAGACAAAAACAACTTAATTGAACTCTTTCTTTACAAACTTTCCCCTTTATCATGCTTTTTGTTACTTGTCTGTTTCCCCCTCCCCAACCTCTTTGTTATCAATCTTTAATATTTCTCTGTTTTTTATCATTTCCATGTCCCAGTCTCCCCTTTTACCTGAGTTCACTTGTCCTTGATTTTCAATATTGTGTTAGGCAATCAAGTCCCTGTATTTTATATTAAATAAATTCCACCATTTGATGGTGGAAGGAATAAATTAGAAATTGACATTTATTTTTTGTTTCTGGATGACCAGAAAACCTCTTGCTTTTTATTAAAACCTACTGACACGTGAAACTCTGCCTTGCCTGATCTCAGCAGCCTCTTTCCCCACACCTTCCAAGCTCAATTTTAGGAGGGAGAGCCTTGAAAAAAAAGTTTTGTAATCCTCTTATAAAATAAGTGGTTTTACACTTCTTGGCTACACTGGGAATCTGAAAGTCTGAGAAAACAGTCCACCTTTTCCCATCATAGGAACATTCTCTGTCCTAAAAATGTTAATTTCCAGTGTAGATGACACATTCTGTTTTGGTTCAGTACTAGGCAGCTGAGGCCAGGCAGATGAGCCGTGTCTAAAGAGAAGACATAATTTTGTTACAAACTGGTAGAAGTCAGGATTGTTTAGCAGCAAATATATTGCTTTTTTTTCTCCCCACCCACAACAAAATCATTTGAGGAGAAGTTTTGTATAATTATAGAGAATAAGCTCACAAACATTGTGTACTTTGATTTGCTTAGAAGTTTTGAATAAGCCACATCTTATTTGATAATAGACTTACAAAGTTTACTTCCTTGGTCTCCTTCAGAAAAATGTCATTAAGTGCTTTGTAAAGGTTTAGAAATTGGGTTTGTGCTGAATGGTCAAGCTCCTAGACAATATTATAACATAAATAAGCAATGACAAAACAATTTATTTCTGGCATGCTTTGCCATAATATAAATCTTTTTGAAGAGAAGGCAATTTTTTTCTTTCACCATCAAAAGCTATTTCAATAATGGTAGTCCAATTATGAGACTTCACTGAGTTTTTATTGCTAATTGCCTTTTGTCCCTCTGAACACCATTTTAAAGAAGACACATAAGTATTAAATTTAAAGATATCATTATTGTAAATTAGACCTAAAAAAAAAATGCTCCCTGAAGTCCCGTAGAAAGAATCTGGTTTTACCCTGAGTGTCAATACCTTTTCCAATTGAGAAAATTGTGATATAGGCTCTTGAATCAGTGACAGGTTTAAGAAGACTAGAAATGGGACAGTGATACCATTATAAAATCAGAACTACCTTTGGATTACAGGAATGCTTTTTTTTTTAATTCTGACCTTGGAAATTCACTTGATAATAGCTTTTAAAAGTGTTGCATTCATGAAGAGAAGAAATCTACTTTGGATAAGTTAGCTATTTTTTTTTTCTTTTGGTGCTTCCTTCAGCTCAGAATATCCTTAATGAACAAGATCTGATTTTAAGCAGGGAAGTAGAAACTACACCAGATACACATTATGTGTCCTACATTTATGCAAAGGGTAGCTTTATCCCAGAAATAAACAGAACTCGATCAAATGTCTACTAAAATGTCTGGAAATTGGAACATCCCCACTACAGTTCTGTATTCATTAGCACCAGCCAACATGTGACACTGACACATCTTGGGCAGTGCCAAGCATGCATACAAATAAGGGGGAGACTAAAAATGCTCCCCCAGGAATAATAACTGAGTATCTTAAAGTCAGGCTAAAACTTCACAGCAATGGCAAAAGCACTTGCAGGGTTCCTTGTATTGCCTCTCTTCTCCACCTAACCTCAAGGTCCTATTTCACTGCATTGGGTTTGAAAGAATTTTTAGCAACTGTTCTCTAGGATATTTTTCCCATGGGAAAACTATTATCTCAGTCCCCTCCAGCCTTACTTCTCAGGAAGAGTTGAACTGAACTGGTCCAGGTCTCCTTGAAAGATTTCAGTTTGAATTAGCTGTCCTGGTGGCTCAAAATCTAAGCTACTGAAAGAGGGAACTTATGACAAGAAGTCTTACTGAAGGCTTTAATGACTGATAACACTGAAAATCCAGCCTAAAGTGGCACATAAACTAAGCTGTCTAACTAAAATATATTTTAAATTAGGTTCGTTTGCAATTTTTGCTTCTTTCCTTTCTTTCTTTCTTTTTGGCTGTGTTTTGGGTTTGGTTTTGAATAAATTATTTAAATTTAATTCATATCTATTTAAAGAACTTCTGCTTTTAAGGTATAGGGAGATGAATCTTATTTTGGCCAAAACCTATGAATAGTTTATATGTAACCTTAGTTGTTGAGCATCTGGGATTGATCGCACTGAACCTGTGTTAAAAAGAACACATCTGATGAATCCCAGATGTTTTAATATGGCGCTCCCTCCCAAACTAACTGCATCAGGATGGGAAACAAATGAAAGATAAATGTTTTAAAATTAAAGACCTAAGCAGTCTTAAATGTAGGCAAGTTGAAGGTGATGCTGAAGATGGTGGCATTTTGTCCAGGTAAGTGTATGGTCTCTATATTTTCCCTATTTTGTTGTTTTTGAGGGCTGAAATCTCTCATGGACATAGAACTAGAGAAAAATGCTTAACCTTGACAGTGAAGATGGTGTTTGGATTCCGTTTCCCTTGCTCGTACCTGTGCTTCAGCCTTGTTTCATTCTACAGATGGGCATGTTAATAATTTTCTAGCAAACTTTAAAGACAAACTAATACACATGGTAACTTCAAGGATAAGAAAGGCAAAACAGAAGTGGCAGTCAGATAATAGGCTGGTAAGCTTTTACCAATTTCTATGTAGCTGAATAAGAGAGACACCAGCTAATTGATACAAAAATACACAGTAAGTTTGTTAACATTTTCCTACAGCTGACACACACAAGCATAGCACCATCTTTGACTGTCTCATTTTTCTCTTTTGGGCTATTTTCTCATCCTTGGTTTTGGCTAAGTCAGGCATAAAGTATATTGTTCTTCATAAAATAATCAGGCATTTAATCTTTTTGTCTTTCCTCCTTCCAACCTATTTAAATTGTGAGGAAAATGTTTATATAATAAGAAGTTTGCTGTTACTGCAGCTTGGAGAGTTGTCCATGGTTTTTGCTAGTACAAGGAACATGGAAGGGGGAAGAGTTTTTTGTTTCATTGTGGTAGGAGATCAGCAAAAGTATAATTCTCACCTTTCCCAGATTGCTTTGCAGACATAGACACCCTATACTCACACTTCGAGGCCTGTGACTAGGCCAGGAAGAATTTAAAAAAAAAAAAAAGGTGATAGTATTTTCTAAATGTAGCAATTTAGGCCAAATGGGATAGAAGCATGAACTCTATTGAAACAAAAAGACATTTCCCATTGTTTGTGTTTTAAAAGAATAATTTTAGCTGGAATGTGAAGTAAAATTTATTCTCCAGTGTGGGCTTCTAAGCAGAGGCAGGACAATTTTTCTGTTCCTTTTCACTAGTGGTAGTGTGGCTTAAGATGCAACGTGGAAATCTGTCAAATCTGTATCAAAGTGACTTTGATAAAAGTGGCTTGACCTTGGCTGGATGTCGGGTGTCCACTGAGCTGCCCTTCAAGCTCCCTCTAAGCAGGACAGGATGAGGAGAAAGTAAGGTAGGAAAATCTGGTGGGTTGAGATTCTGGCATTTTAATAAAGCAAAAGTACAGGTCACACACACAGAAGCAGAGGGAAACAAAAGATTTTATTCTCTGCTTCCCATCAGCAAGCCATGTCCAACCCATTCCTGGGAAGCTTCAGTATACACAGAGGTTGCTCAGGAATATGAGTTGTAAATAAGGAGTGTTCCCACTTCCTTCTCCTTTTTCCAACTTTTGTTGCTGAGAGTATTCTAAAGATTTTGCCCACCTCCAGCCTGCTGGTGAGGTGGGGCTGTTAGGAAGAGGGCCTTGGTGCTGTGTCAGCACTGCTCAGCACCACCCAAATGCCTTCCTCATTATCAGTGCAAAGCACAGCACTGTGAGAGCTGCTGTGGAGAAAATTAGCTGTATCTCAGCCCCAACACAAACTTATAGCTGATTTTGTTTGCCCCACTCTTATGTGGAAGCTGCCCTTTATTGTTCCAGGAAATCCTGGGCATTAACATCTTGATCATCCATATCACTTCTATTTTCTTTATTTTCTTTTGTGCTTAGTTGACCCTTTTTTGTTAGTTTTATTTATAGCCAGAAGTAATGTATATACTGTCCTCTAAGTATGTGCATGTGTGCACACATTTGCTACCCCGGGGAGTACTGAAGAGAGATTGTTAACTACATGAGTAAGTTTCACTGGAAAAGTATGTGCTGCATTATGGAGAAATAAAGTGTTTCATTTTCATGAATAGGAATATACTGCAAACCTGTACCTACAGAAATGAAAGCAACTGCCTTTACAGGACACTTAGTTTTATGTTGAGACTAAGTAATTAATTTTGGATCTTGTGACTTAGAAAAAAATGACCTTTAAATGTCTAAAGTATTGAGTTGTACTTTTCCCACCTAAAATACAGAAGTATACCCAGTCAAGACAACTCCTAAGATAAATGTTATGATTTCATGATGGATAAAATGATTAAATCATTAAATGATTTAAATTTGATTGAGAAACATTGAAAGAACACATTTCAAGCTACATTAAAGACTTGATCAACATTCCAGAAAATTTAAAACTAATATATTAAAAGGACATAAATCAATAGTGACAACACAAATCCGACATGAAGACAGACTGTATGTGATATAATATTACAAAAGTTTTACTTTAGAAGAACCATTAATGATTTAATCAGAATTGATAGAAGGAAAATAAGTCTGAGATAAGGGTCTTACTTTGAACTACTCTTGACCTTTTTTTAGGTGTCTTGAAAGAGTAAATGATCTTTTACTGTTTAGCATGGGATGTCTAAGGTGCAATAAAGTACAGTCTTGGAACTTTTTTTTAGAAAAAGCTCTGTTTCTTAGAATAAAAGCCCCACTTGAGCTCCTGTAAGCATGGCTGTGGTAGGTTGGACTAAAGACTCTTCTAGTCCAAGATCCTGTCTCTGACACTGCCAGTAGCAGTTGCTTCAGAGAAAAGGAATAAAAATTGAATGAGTATAACATGATAGTCCCCATGGCAAATCCTTCCAGATGCTGACAATCTGTGATTTAGGGAAACCGTGAACCAGAGGTTGCAACCTTTCATTCACATTTCATAACACTTCATGAACTTACTCATGATTGTACCTAATAGCTTTTTGAACCATTTATGCTTCCAGCATCCTGCACATCTCATGGCAATGAGCTCCACAGATTAAGTAGGAAGCTGTGAACAGCTGCGTCTTCAGTTTGTTCTTAAACTTGATTCTTGATTACATTTCTTTATTATTCTAATACGAGGCCTAGTAAGTACCCACCACCTTCTCATTACTTCTTGCTTTTACTTTATCTCTAGCAATAAATCTTCTCAGTTGTCTTTTTTTTGCTGAGTTTTTGAGGTTTTAACTGAACTCTCCTTTGGAAAAGGTCATTCTGGGTCTCTGTCTCTTGAAAATGTCTTAATCCCACTTACCTTTCAGAACTGAATTGTTGAAGTTGGGATCTTGTTTACTTATGGCTCCTGAAATGACTGGTGCACATATGTACCAAGACAGAGCATAACTTTTTATTTGCCAAGATTAAAAGAGAGCTCCAAAGGCAGGCATGGAATTTAACTTTGAAAGAGTCTGTTGGTGTTAGAAGCCAACTACAGGCTCCAAACCACTGAAGACAAGTTGATCTAAGGGCAAATTTTGGCCCTAACATTGCATTACATGGAGTAAGTGCTATTGGGAGCAATTAACAATTTGCCATCTGCCAATAAATACATAGATATTTTCTGTTGGAAAAATAAGGAGTGAGTGATATATTAAGTACCAATTTGTAATGACAACCACCGTACCAAAGTGAAAGTTTTAAAACACTCAAAAGGTCTTTCAGAAACTATATCTTACACCCTTTGTGTCATCAGACCAAATATATGGCACACAGAGGAAAAACTAGGACACATCAGAAACTGTGTGTAGAGCAAATACGCTCAGACCACAGTCACAGGGCAAGGTTGCATAAACATAAAGAAAATAAGGTTGCATAATAGACTATTTCAGTTTTAAGGCCTTATACTTATGGAGAGTTTGTACTTAAAATTATAACACAGTTAAAAATTGGAAATTTTTCACCGTAGAGAAGTAAGAATGCATTTAAACAAGAACCCTAGCAGGCATTTTAGAGTTGTGTGTTACCACTGAAGAGCCTCACAGCTTTGTTAATGAGCATCAGTAACATTCAGCCAGAAAGTCTAGTTCTGCCATGAGAGGAGAGGAGACAACTGCTTTTCTGATTTGGTTAGCTTGAGCAAGGCCTTGCCTTCACCAGGTCAGAGACACAAACATAAGCTACCATGCCTGTGAAGAATGGGCCACAGCCGTGTGTCTTCATGAAGATGTTTTGTAACGGAAACTTGCTGGTGAAAGAGTATGATTTTAAAATTTCCAGAGATAGAGGGTTTTTTACAAACGTTGAGAATTTCCCATTATTCTTCAACTTTTCTTTTATCACATTAATTGCATATCACTGCTGTATTACTTCCATACATCACATTACATTAGCATATTGTTCTTATACATATTTACAAATACTCAGTTTTTCATATTACTCATTAGTAAGTATTGACATTTCATTTTAAAGTGAATTTTTCTACTAATGACTTCCATCCTTTTGATTTTATATTTTTCTGTTCTATCCACCTGTGAAATACAGCTCTTCTTATAGAATACATAGAAACAGTGCTCAATCAGCCTGTAATCTTCTCCTTGATAAACAGGCTATTTATCAATCCTTAGTTATAAAGTATAATTTTCAAACAATTAGTTACTCTGAATTTTTTTTGGGACCTCATGTAATATTTCAGTATTTTTTCTTATATTACATAAATTGCATATACTAAATCTTGATATCTTTGAGAACTGCAGAGGCACGAAATACTAAATTGCACATCATGTACCTACTCTTTCTTAATATTTAACTTTATATAAAAGATGAAGATTGTATTAACATCTTCACTCAAGGAAAATCTTCAAAAATTTACAGTGAACTGACTGTGCTTATCCATTATGATTAAGACATTTTAGTCTTTGCTAGTCCAAAAAGTCACCAATATTATTGTAACTATGACCTACTTTTTTAGTTCCAGTGAATACAAATTTCTCATTTTGCCATGAATTGATTTGCATCCCATGGATTGTCTCTCATCTGTAGGGTGATGAGTCAGCTGCTTTATTGCTCACCTAAACATGGAATTACATGTAACTAAAATCAATGGTGACCTTATGTTTCTTCATTTATGATAATTTTTTTAAACCCGGGACCACAAAAACTTCAAAAAAATGCATTTTAACACAAGTTCCTCTTCTATGCCAGTAATAAACCCCAATTTACATTCACATACACTCAGGGTTTAATCCATTTAGAATGTGTAATTTGTAACGCTCTGATTTCCTAAAGGAAACCACAACAGTATAATAATTCAAGTATTTAATAGCACATTCAATATACTATGTCATTAATATTCTGTCTATGGACCAAAGGGATTATGCAATGTTAGTATGACTAGTGCTACAAGCCCATGCTATTGTTAATTTTACTGACTCCCCCTTAATTCTTTACTAATTGATTACCATACTATCATTTATCAAAGTTATGATGACAGGCCTATGAATTATTCAGATTTTTTCAGATCTCAATTTTGGCTTGACATTAGCTTAGTTTGGATTTTCTTCAGTGTTCCCTGGTTTACTAAAAATAAATGAGACAGCTCCCAAGACACAGTTTTAAATCTCTTGGACACAGTTTATCGGGGCCAGTAATTTAAAAATATCTAAAATTTAGTAATTACCTTATGACATGTGGCTAAGATTGCAGTAGAAAGCACATGTGCAACATTATTTAATGAAATCCTATTTTTTTATCCTAAAGATAAATAATAATTGAAATAACACTTTCAAATTTTCTGCATTATTATTCAATCCAATATTAGTATTGTAATTTTCCTTGTTTCTAACACTGAATGAAAATTCTTTAGAGTTCTACTTTACTTTGTTAGGCTAATAATTTTCCTTTAATTATTTTCATTTCATTTCAAAACTATGCTTTATTTTTCAATTCAGGTGTCACAAAGATATTCAGATTTCACTAAGAATAATTGTCTCCAATTCCTATCTCGTCATTTATAGCAACTGCTTTAAAAGTAAATTTAGATTATTCCATTTCTTCTCTAGACCAGGTTGCTATGCTTATGATTTGGATTTTTTGATCAGCATGGAATTTTTTTCCAGACTTTGGTTTCTGAGGAATTCAGTAAAGTTTCCTTCAACATTTTCAGATATGAATCATAATTTTCTGTTTAAATTTTCTTTTGGATTATTTGACTCATATTAATTTCACCTTTGACAAATTAGTCTCTTATGACACTATATATTTACTTACATGAAGCAATTTGTTTTAATTCATTCACAATATTTTAAGTCTATGTATCTAACAAATTTTGACTTTGTGATTAATTCTTTCATATGTGACAAGATGGGAAGTAGTAGAATTTCACATATTTGCTGCAATTCATTTATTGAATAAAATTCATCTATCATTTTCAAAAAATGTGACATTTAAATGTAGTCAATAAGACAGTACAAGCAGTTGCTCAGATTGAATTCCACCATCATAATGTTGTTTTACCTTCCCTCTGTAGTTCTGTATTCAGGTGTCAGTCAGGTGTTGGCTGACTGACTAACACTAGTTGCCACCTAAGTGACTATATTCTGTGTATGTATTCAAAGAAACAAGAGTAGGCAATGTGTTTTTCCTTCTCCCTAACTGATTAGACGTCTTAATTTTAAATATTAGAGTCATGAAAATCTTGTGAAGAGATCTGATTAACACTACAATACTAATTTCACCCTTCCCCATAGCTCTTAGTGTGAAACTTTTCTACTTTACAAAGTTATATCAGTTTGTCCTCTCTGAAAAAAGAAGTTCTGTTTCTGATGAGCTGTGAATGTATTCAGATCACATAATTTCCATCTAATCTCAAGCCAGGAGTGAATTCATGCATACAAGTCTCAGGATTCTTATCACCTGGTCTCATATACCTAAATTATTCAATAACGCCTTTTGGAACCATAACATGGAGTTCGTTAAACCAGACCATGAAGTGCTTTGCACTGGGAACCATGTCTAAGTCCTGGTGGAAGATACTTAGTTTAAATCTAAGTTGGCCCAGGGAAAGAGTCCAACAGGTATGCCTAAGATCCCAGCTCCCTTGGACAGCACTGAGTGTAATGCAAAGCTCACCCTCTTTCATTGCAACGTGTGCACAAAGAAACACAAAGAGAAATGACAGCCTAAAAGCAATGACCTACTCATGAAAGCACATCCTCAGGAAACTGGAAAATAGTGGTTTAGGCCATTTCAGCCTTAGGCAGTTTGAATTTACTTTGCTGAGCAGCTAGGTGACAACTGCCAGGTTAGGATTTTCCAATTTTAATTTTGAGGCTGCCATAGTACCACCAGAAATGTGGCAACTGAGAAGCCAAAGAAAGAATTAAACTAGAACTTGACCTTGTGTTGATCAAGAATAAATGCTAATTTTGTTCCCTTGAACACTGGAGTAAGTGGGATTGGCCTTGGTGCCTCAGCTTACCTAAAAAGGATCAGGGAAATTCATGATGCAAGTAATGCTGTTACAGTTGTGTAACATCACACCTCTCTGTGGTTGGTTGCTAATTCTACAAATACACAATGAATTGTGCTAAACCTTTTTTCCCCTCCTGTAGCTATTCCCACTGCTCCATTATCCAATGTTTTATTTTGAGGCCCCTGTCTCATGGCTTATCCCAAAGAGAAATTGTGCAGAAGCCCTGTGCACAGGGGCCTGCTGGGGGGCACAGCTGCTGTGATGTACTGCTGCCCACTTGGCCACAGCTCACAGCCCTGGGCTAGAGAGAGTTTAGACGGTGGGGTCTAAGAAAAAGAGGACAAACTGTTGTCCCTTGAATGAGTTCATTTCAAGATCCTAGAAGCAGGCACAGGTATGTGGATGGGCTGAAAAAGAGCACCCCAAACTTCCCACCATGTAAGGCAGTGTGACTCTGCCATAGCATGACCACACACAGAAACACAGCACTGTAAGACAAGCGTAAACCACAGAGGCATTCCTCCAGCCAGGGATTCCCATCCCATCTCCCTATCTGTCTATATTTGTCACAGACATGCTCTTTGACCACAAACAGGATGGTGATACACATCTTACCCTGCTCCCTGTAAGACATAGAAGAATGACATAACGGGGTGTTAAAACCCCTGAAACAGCTGGGAAAGCATTCTTTCAGAGCAGGCAAGACAACATCACACATGCTCCAAGAATCCAGTCCAAAGCCTTGGAATAATTCAAGCATGTGTTATGTTTTCCTGGACCCTGAGTGACTCCTAAACTCAAGGACTTTAAGAGATGGCAGCACAAACACCTCTGGGGCAAACAAACACTCATGTAAAGACTTACTTACAATTTCCCTCTCCCCAAATACACTTTTGGATGGAATCTGAGATAAGAATTTCTGAGGGAGGAGAATGTCAAAGAGAAGTCTCTGTCTTTATTCAAATGGGCATTGAAAGGTTTCTTTGTTTGGTATTTCAAAGCTGAGTTTATGACATTTAAAATTAGCTGACCTTGGAAATGAAACCATTGGTGAAAGCCTGTGTTTCTAAAGAAATGAACTACATGCAAAGATAGCAAAAAGAAATATAAATAAATAAGATGAATATTGAAAATGTTAACCTGGCCAGAGTGTAATGAGGCTATGTCTGTATTAACAAAGAGAGAACGCTATTAGGTAATAAAACAATAAGACTAAAATTTGTCTGATAAGAAGTCTTTAGGAATGAGAGAAACCCACATCACAGAGAGTACATTAAGGTTTATTGCTGTGTTTTGTAAACTTTGCAAGTGAAAGATAAGGAGTGAAACTGATTAGAGCTATATGGCACTTTTATTTATAACTTTTAACAAAATGTATACTGTGTTAAAATATTTGTATCCATTAAATGTGGGCTCACAATTTAACATCTAAGCTATTCTCACTGAATTCAGCTTACTGAGAAATGCAAACACTGTCACATACATGGTAATTAGGTACAGATGTGATTATTTGACAAACAATCATAACGAATAATTGTCACTTCCTTGTTTATAAACCACTAATTTAAAACATGTGTGTGCTGACCTAACCTCACTAGTGCACCCTTTTCTAACGTGGGGAGAGAAGAGGGAGACACTTTCAAGCTGTTATCTTTTCTACAAGAAAACTAACCTTTTGTTCTCTGGTTCTAACTTTCTGCTTCACAGAGTTACTTTGCTCAGCAGCACGTTTCCCACTGGCTTCTGTTTTGCAACACTTGTCATGAAAAACCACTTTAGGAGAGAGGAGCAGGAGGAGAGAGGCCCAAGACATGGTATGTGGTTGATACCATTTCTTCCAGACATAGCAGTGAGAGTAATTTACATCATTAGAGTGCTGCACACTCCAGGATGTGAAGACTACACAAGTATCTTTTTGGTCAGAAGAACCGTAGCTCAGATTAAGGCAACAACTAAACTGAGAGAGATTTCTTGTGTGAGAGAATGAATCATTTCAGAGAGAGACCGACCCAAACTACCTTCTCACTTTGCACGTAAGCAAAGTTTTCAGTTTGTTCAATAACACCTCCTGTGTTCATAAGAGACACATGAAATTTAGTTGTTTACATATTAGAAAGTAAGAATTTAAATTTGCCCATTTACATCTGTAAAATCAAAGGTAATTTCACTTCAATTAATGATGTTATACCAAGGATAAACAAGCAATGTCATCAGTAATAATTAAAATGGTATATTTCTAAGGTTGCACATGTCATATAACAGTGTTTACTTTGAAATATATTGTTTATCTGTACTGAAAAATGTTAAACCCAGTCTTCAAACAATTTAATTTAAGTTTGCAATCAAGTGCTGGTGTGGAGTCTCTAGGAAGAAAGAGCAAGACTCTTAGTGAATGTTTATGTAAAAAAGTACTGTTTACATTTCAGCTTCCCCTCAGAATCTCTAGAGTAATGTTTATAGAAAGCAGACAGCAAAGTTGTATAATTTTATTATAATGAATAATGCCATTTAAATTAATCATTATAATGTTTTCTTAGATCACCATTGGGAAAAATGGAGATAAAGGGGGTCTTGTACAATCACAGGTTGTTGAGTTCTTGTCTCTTTTTTATGGATACTTCCTATAGCACTATAGAAACCCCACTTTTGACATCCCTGGAGATGCTGCCAAGATCTTCTCTTCATAGTGATATCGGTGCTGCTCTCCATGCAGAGACTCTGGCTATGGCGAGGATGCAGGATGCGTGCACCCACACCCCTGGTCCTTGGAACGCTCTGTCTGGGAAGATATCAGAGCATACCACAGATTCCTCCCTGTCCACAACCCCAGGCTGTTTTTGAAAGGAAACCTATGTACATAGGAAGACAACAAGCACACAGATCTCATCCTGGAGCTGAGTGAGAACAAAGCCAAACCTGGTAACAAAACAATCAGATCTGGGATGTGAAATGTGAACTACATCCTCCTGCTCAGCAAGGACTCAACACGTTCTTTGGGTGTAATTGAGCTTTTATGCATCTGAATCTTCATAGAGCAGTAGAACATGCAGGTAACAGACTTTCCAACATTAATTACTACTTCTCAATTAATTAATACTATTCTCAACTATGATTTTGAAAAGTATTTATTCAACTCATACCTTGAGGCAGATTTTAAGGGCAAAACCCACTCACGGTAAGAGAACTATATTTTTCTGAAAAAAGCCCTTGGTCCTGCTTCTGAATTTACCAGTTGATCAAAATGTTTCATACTACACTCTGAATGTTAGTGTCCTATCTAAGTCATGCAGAGAGTGTGCACAGCTAGTCTGTCCCCAGAAATGGCAGACAGCAATATTCTTGATCAACACATGACCATGTGTGGGACCACAGCACCTCAGAAACACCCACCTCAAGAGAGACTGGGGATTGTGCTCCAGTCTCCTCTCCAACAACATGCCACTGCATTGGCACTATCTTCCTTCCAATCCTCTTTACAACAAACTATACCACATACTACCGCCCCTCCCATCCCCGCCTTTTTCTCTCCCTCATTTTTATTTTGCTTCCATGACTCTGCACTCGCTCTATAGAGCAGCCCCAGAAGCTCATTCCATGAGAGGCAGTGGGACCCCAGCTGGACATGCCAGGTTGCAGCCTCAGCTGTGGGACTGAGACAGATGTGCCAATCTAACAGCTGAGGTTGTCCCAGTGGCTCTGACCATCCACGACAAATAAACAGCTGCTTTGGATCCCAGGACTGGGAGTAAACTCCAACTACCTCACCTCCTACTACCAAACCTCTCCTCCCTCCTCTTCTCTGTACTTTTTATCAAAGAGAGCAAAAGACTAAAATTTCAGCAGAAACAGTTTACTCTTCTCTACTAATAATCAAGATTAATCCAGATTAAGAGGCCCTGACCAGTATCTCTCACGAAAAAAGACTCAGGAAAGTCCCAAATAGATGAACTTTGCACAATCAGACTGTTTCCTAACCTTTCAGCTTCAAAACCCCGCATGTTTGGTTTTGGTTGGTTGTGTTTTTACCTCCTAATCTAAACTCTGTGTGTGTGTGTGTGTATTAGTTATGGAAATTAGCTATGGTGATCCAGGGTCTCTGTACTCAAATATTTGAGCTACTTGTGACTGCTTTACAATGACTTGATCAGGTTAACACCTTAGTGATCCTTGGGTCCATTTACTCTATCAAAATTAATACCATATTTTGATTCCATATTAATTCTACATGTTGTTAAATATGTCATTTAAGCGCATCTATCTAAAGGAGTTTATTTGGCCCCACTTTATTCTACAGAGAGAGGCTCATTTTCTGATTAAATTACATGATGTTTCCTCAGAGAAATTTCCTATGGAAAAATATGTCTACATTTAAAGCTAAATCTGTTTTTTTCTGGATTAGTCCCTAAATAAATGCAAATAATTAGACTTGATATGAGGAGAACTAGTACAATATAATTGGATTAAATTAGGAAGAAAAAGGTCAGAAAACAACCCTTTACTTCAGATTAATTCAGAAGAAGGAAAGCTCTGTTGATGCAACATCTGTCCTCCCCGATGCCCCTTAATGTCTGATCTCAGCATATTGAGACATCTGTTATTTCTGTGTATGGCTGGGGTCAGAGAAAGAAATTAGCTTCTTCATGTCCTGACACAACTGTGGAAAGAAAATTTCCAGTACGGAGGTCAACTTCTCCTCACCCTGCAAAAGACACAAATAAGTGGAAGCAAGGAATAACTGACAGATATGGTGAGAAATATACAAGTAGTTTAAAATTTAAAAAAGGATAAATTTAATTATTTTTCTCCACCATCTTAGGAGAAAGAGAAATGTAAACTCTAGAGTGTCAACAAAAGAAGTGGATTCATTTAATTTATTAATGTATCTTTGTCTATGGCACTGGGAATAACTTTTCTATGGGTGTATGGCAAAAGAGCACCAGGAAAACACAAAAGATGCAGTGAAAACATGAAATTCAGGGAATTATCACAGCTTTTTAACTTCACTTAAGCTGGCTTGCTAGGGTACATCAATCTGATGTGAAACTTTTCTGTGTCCTTGATTAACATATGTACAATCAATCTTAACCAAACACAACTCTCATACACCTGCTCTGGCTTTGAGAAAATTATTTGATAGGGTAGCTCTACAGAAAAAGTACTGCTTAGCACTTGACTCATAATTTCCACTGACTAATGGTACTGCTTACCCAGACCTGACTCCTACTTGCTTACTTTACTCAGTCTCTCTATTTGACCGCTGGAGGTTTGATGAAATATGAGATGCTCCTCGTACGATCTGTCTCACTGAAGCAGTCAGCAGTTCAAGTTGTCTCTTTCCTGCCCCCTACAATTTGTCTGCAGGTTTGTGTCAGAAAACAAAGCAAAATACATCACCACTGCAAAGGGGAAAAAAAGAGAAAAGTAAAACCACCAAAAAAAACCAAAAAACCAAAAGCACAATCAATCATACTAAAGGCTCAATGTATGTGGTTACCTTGTTATAGAAGTCTTAGCACCTTACATTTCAACAGCTCCTTCATAGCAAATCCCCTGTGTGCAACTTGTTTCTTGAAAGCTCAGATGCAATTTTTTACATTCCTTTAGACTGGGGCTCACTCTACAAGTGGAAGAGCTCAATTACACATCCTCTTACTGGCCAGAAGCAATATAGTTGCAGAAATTTATTCACCATAGATCATCCATGGAATGAAAAACTGCTTACTGTAGAACTGTGTTACAGATATATGGTCTGATACACACTTCTTTCAGTCAACTTTTTCTTTTTGTAAGTTCCTTTAAAAACTACTAGAAATGAATTTGTAAAATACGTCTTTTATACATTAAGTAGTATAGAAGAAGAAAACTTACCATAGTTTGTCCATGAAAAATTGATTTTTAGAAGTACTTTACTGTATCACATTTTAAATATTTCTTGGGCGAGTATTTTAGTTATTCCAAGACTTCGTTATTCTTCCCTGTTGGTCAGAATGAAATCTCCATTTCTGTACCGCATTAGTTACATCAAAATGCTTGCTGTGTGACTTTGGGAAAGTCATTCTGATTAGTAGCAGATGAGTAACAGTCAGCTAAGATTCCTCCCTTACAGTGTTCAAAATCCTACTGAAATAAAGAATCATAGAAACATTAAGGTTGAAGAAGACCATCATCGAGTCAAACCTTTATACTCGCGTTTACTTATTTTCTTTATCTCTAAGGATTTTTTTCCACCATTGCGCAGAAAAATGACATTGATTCAACAATCTCAGAGTTTGTGTAGGAACAAAGTACTTAAAGGTGTACTTTATATTGAAAATTGTATATATATCACTTTGTATTGAAAATTGAAAATATTGAAAATTGTATTTAGCATATAGGTAATTGTGATTTGTCATCACATTTCAATTTAGGCAGAAATAATGGGGAAAACAGACCAAAATTTTATCTAACAGTTCTACCAAAGCAATTGTGTGTGTTTTGGTGAACAGCAAGATAAACATCACATGACAATACCACACTGTTCCTTCCTGAAAAATGTTTAACACCTGGAGAGACTCTGGAAGGAAGTGGCAACGTCTTGAAAGTCTTCTCTGAAGAAGGGATGAAAGAAATAAGGTTGTGAAGCTTAAGGAAGAGGAGGATGGAAGAGAGAGAGTGGAACACAGTAGTCTTCCAGTATGCAGATCCTTGACACAAGAGAAATAATTATTTCATTGTAGATGTTGCTATTAGCTATGCCCACAAAAAAAAAAAGAAAAAGAAGATGAAGGAAAGAAGATGAAGGAAGTTACTCAAAAAATGAAATAATCAAATACCAGAATAACTTGCCTGGAGGGAGGCTTGGGAGAGTCCACTGCTGGAGACTTTAAGGCCTGGATATAGAGCTGTCCTTGGGGACACAGGTAGACCTGAAATCTGCAAGCTGGATGCTACTGACTTTCCATTACCCACTGTGCTGTGATCTATGTCAGAACAGCAGGAGGGTAGAATCTAAATGCTGTGAAATTTCCCAGCTAAAAGTCCCTCAGTGTTTGCTTTGACTCTTCATTACTTGTGCTGAGGGAAAATTACTCTGTATTCTTTCAGGTCCTCCCTGGAAAGTTTTGAAAATGGAAGATTAATGACCAAAATGACAGCAAAGGAAATAATAAATCGTGAGAAATGGATATTCTTTGATAAATGTGTTTGGCTGCATGTGAAGATGGGTATTGATACAAGTAGAAACCATTTATCAAAATCTTCTGTGAGAAGAAATCAATGGTTTATTGAAGACAACAGGCTGCAAATTGGTGAAACAAACAACTCCTGAGGATTCCACCCATTGTTACAAACCATATGCAGGATTCATCCAGCTCCACTGTAGGTTATGGAGGCAGGGCCAGGTCCACTACTGATGCAGGCACTATTCAGCAGTTAATTACATCAGCTAAACATAGGTAAAGGCCAACAAAATTTATCATTTCATCAGGATGATTGTGGACTGAGCTGTATTTTCTCTCCCTATCCCGCTGGTTTTGTCAAAGACAAACCTGTCACTTTATGGATTCATTTCATCATGTATTTACAGTGCTAAGGTCAGCTCTGGCTCATTAAGCCAGAGGAAAATTTATCATTTCCATATCTAGAGTCACAGTGAAGTGTGTCGTTTTTGGCTCCATTTTTCTGACATCTTCAGTCTTCTATAAGACTCATTTCTATTTCTTTTTATCAGCTCTTGTTTAGCTCTTATTTCCATTGGTCTGAGATGTTCTAAAGTCTGTCATTAACTTAGCTGTCCTCCCACAGAATAGTCATTCCTGAGCAGCTTTTCATCTCTCTGTCTCTCTTTAACTTGGGTTGTTCGTAATTTATAAATGTGATAGCTGCTTTCAACAGAAACACTGGATGTAGCACAATGTGTGTTGGGGGACATCTACAGGCTGATTCCTGACACAGAAACTTAACACAAAAGCCTTTCCAGGCAAGTCAAGGACATCTCAGTCCCACCTAGGTTATCCTACTTTTTCCTTTTAATTAGTCAATCCTGAAAAGTTATATTCTCACTCCAAAAAGAAAAACTCGTGATTCCACATGACATATATGCAATTACAAGAAACTGCTTATTGTCATCACAATAGCAGGAAAGCAATTTGATCTCAGAGCACTAAACAATGTGATGTTACGCTATAACTCTTAGGTCTGAAGATTCTGGCAAACAAAAAAAAAAAAAAAGAAAATTAAATACTCTTGCCTCCAAAGCAATTAATGTTATACACTACGCGATATCATAGCTGTGAGGTAACCAATAGGTAAGTTTTTTACAATTTTTTCCTTTTTACTAGCTTCCAAAGATCAAACTCGTGAGAAAAATGGGAGGTCTACCCAACATGAAATGAATATGGATAAATCTAGCTGAAAATTCAATTTCCTACACGTAAAATGAATGTGTTTCTTCTCCGTCTATGACGATGTCATTAAGGCAACAACAATCAAGTCTTCAAGGAAATGCAGGAAAACATTTCCTAGTGAACCCAGGGATGTTGAGAAATAGATCAGGCCCGATTAGCCTATAAGAAGATACATATTTAAATGTATACAGTATATCATACTCAATGTTTGTATAAAAATATTTTGTGAGAGAGTTATGGATGAGCTTGGAGGATTTCCACCTGGAAAAATCCTGTGGCTTCCATATATCCTCAGTGGCAGGAATCACCTATCTACCAGTATAGCTGGGCTCATCTGTAGCATAACTTTGCCGGAAGGAATGTCCAGATGTCATTATGACGTGTTTAGTTTACATATTCTCCAATTCCCAAACTGTCTGGTCACATTTCACTTCAGTCACCACTGTTCAGAGCTCCCTCAGTTGGGATAGGGGACAAAGCAATTTCTTAATTCAAGATTCTCAGCTATACCTTCCTAGTAGTTAAGCATATAATGAGCCTCAGTCCCAAAAAAACAGGAGTAAATGAAGAAACATCCACAAAAATCATATTTTTGATCTGTGGCTCAGGGTTTGCCTGTTCAGCTCTGATTTACACTAAACACACAAGACCATGTTTATAGAGGTAAAATTTCCCTCATAATGAAATTTTCACTAAAATCCTAGTTTGTTGGGTTTTTAGTGGACAGAAGGAATCCAAACCTAATAGTAACCCAAAGACTTATAATCAGGAGGCAAAGGTTGCATTCATAGCACCAAGTAGATCAGTTCTGTTCTCTCCTCTGACATCTCATACCCAGATTTCTGCAGCAGCTCAGCTGCACGGGTGCCAAGCAACAAGCACAAAAAAGGTTTGTGTGCTTTCAGCAGACGTTCATGACTGTGCTCCGAGTGCTTACGCAGCTGAGCCATTGGCAGCATCTTATTACACATTTTCCAGCAGAGAAAATGTTTGCCAGACCATCGATTTCTTTTTCTTCACATGTGCCAATGTGTTCAAGCGGCTCCACACAGGTGAAACAGTTTCCCATGTGAGGCTGAAGAATTAAGGATGTGGGCAGCTCTTTGTGGAATACAGGCATCTACTTCCTGTGACTGTATTTCTTTAAATCACTGACTAATGCCAATATCATCTTCCTTTTTCCTATCTCTGCAATGACTGAACTCTGATGAAGAGTGACCAAAGGGATAACTAGTGGAGAAAGGGAGAGGAAGCACTGAGGAGAAGCCCTTTGTAGACTCTTGTAGTCTGTTCAGACTTCTGCAATCGAGAGCTTTTGAAGCACAAATAACATGGTATTCCCGTTTGAGTCTATCCTAGACCTGGAAAAAAATACAAATTAATTTTTGGTTGGTAGTTAAAGACTCTAATCAACGGGGTTAAGGTGGTATTAAGGTATTTTGCAATTTTCCCTGAAACACTGCAGAACATATTTTTAAAAACACAATGTGGTAGTGTTATTTGATATGAAGCTCATCATAGAGGTTTACAGCCATAATTTAGTTGTTTATTAACTTTCTTCTTATAATTATTCACTTTCCTTTCTGGAATAACCAATTTTCAATTTGCTTTCCTAACATTTCTTGTTGAAATACAACCAATCTATGTGAAAGACAAAAACATTAAAAATATTTTTCTTGTATCTAGAGCAAAAGGTAGGTTCAGTGGTGTGTTGGTGATATTCTTGGTTATTCCAAAAATACATTGCACAGTCCCAGGCCAAACTTCAGAAAGTTGTTTTAGTAATGAAATTTTATCCATGCATTTAAATGCATTCTTCCCTAACAGAAACCTGAGATAGACAGATTACAATACCATCATTAAAGTCTGGGTCAGATTTTAATATAACAGCACTTTCTATGTTAAAAATATTTATCTGTACCACATGCTCACATTCCAGACGTGTATATAATATAGCTATTTCTCCCTCTCAAGGTTTTCAGTCAGCACACGATTCTTCTGAAGGTGCTGAAAAACAGCTAACTTGCAGATGCAAAGTCCCAATTGTTAAATGAAGCCATATTCATTATTTATTTTCCTGAGAATCTAGAAAGTGACAGCTCTCTGCAGGTCGTATAGTGATGTAAGAGAAGCAAAGCAGGAATTGGGCCAATATGAGAATTGCAATGCCATTTCTGAGCAGCTGAATTGTCAGAAGGACCATGCACAAGCTCAGATGTTCTACCTTCACAGCCAAAAATTATAATATTTTAAATGTAGATTTCTTCCTAAATCTGCTGATGTGAGATTTAGGAAAGAACTTCTCTTTATATGCCCACAAATACTTTACTACCTTGAGGACATCATAAAACATGAAGCAATCCGCCGTGGTTCAGAAGTTCAGAATGGGGAATTATTATATATTCCATTTCAATGTTAACATTTTAGCATCCATTAATTACAGTGTTTTCTAGTAGCAGACACACTGCAGTTCTTGGAAGATAACTTGTCCTCTGAACACCACCATGTTAAACTAAAGGGGAGAGCAGGTTGCCAAAATGCTCTAGCAAATCACGATATGCAGCTATGGAAAGGGCCAGTGAAAAAAGTCCTTGTAAGACAGAAGGACACCAGCGTAGGGTCAGTCAAGAGCTAGTCAAAGTCAGCTCTGCTTCTGTTAGTTTTGTGTCTCACGGGAAAAGTATCTAACAGGCCATCGAGTAACATCTCTTGGCATCTCTTCCTTCTTCTGCAACAGATATGGAAACCCAGCGCTGCACTATGGAAGAAAAGACATGACAGTGACAATAGTCATGGGCACAGCTACCTTGTATTTCTTCACAAAATGCTCACTAAGATAGTCCCTATCAAAAGCTAAGGTTTACATCTTCAATCTTAAAATCACACTAAGGTATCAGCATGGTACAGTATGCCTTTATAAATTGATTCCCTGAGGATAATCTCTTCACAGGGATGAAAGACACCAGCTTTCAGGTTTTTTTCCAAGGGAAATATTTGCCTCTGTCAGGCCAAGGCAAGGTCTTAGAAATGTCTCTTGTCCCTCATTAGACTCTTTCAGCAGGTACAAAAGGTCTTGAATGTCCATAAGATACCTTATTTTCCTGAGAAGAGGTAAGGTTTTCAGGCACAGCACACCTACTTTTCAAAAGGCCTTTATTTTAGTAAGGGATCTGTCATAATGCCATCCTGTGCAGTCTGATAACACAGCCTACTTCTTTACACAAAAGCTGAGGTTTCACTATTGCATCAACTGGCCATCAGCACTCTGATGGTGTAGCAGCTCTGTGTTATCTCCAGTACTGTACAGACAGCTTTCCTGGCCATCTTTCTGAATGGGTGCCATGAATTGCTGTCTAGCCACTTCTCTTGCTATTACCCTATCACCTCCTACATCCTTTCATATGATGGAGACCTCATTCCACACCCCATCCCTCAAAATCTGTCTTTCTCAATTGCTCCTCTGTCCTCTTCCCTTGACTAACAAAGGCAACCCATGCCCCAAAAAACATGCTTTTTTACTTCACCTATGTTGTCCTTACCCTAGAAACCTTGAGAGAAAAGCAGATTATAGGACTAGGGGTGTTCCTGGGTGCTATGAACAGACTAAAGATCACAGCAGGAAGTTATCAGCATTCAAGTGACCAGCACTCAATTACACCATCTGCAAAAACTGCTTGCACGAATCTCTTTGTAGCACAGGTCTTCTGAGCCTTAAGGCAAATTGGACAAAAAGGCATAGACCAGATTGTGTCAAACTCCTGGAGAAATTTCTACTCCACAAGTAAAAAGCCACAAGCAGGGACAGCTGTTGCTTTGCCAGGATAAAAAGATGACTGGCGTGCAGAGAGATCACGCATGAAGGAAGTCTTCAAGGAGGCACAGGGAGGGACTGCATCTATAGATTGAGGACTAAATCTATTGGATTAAACTGAGTTGCAACAGGGAATGTACCCAGGCCCAGGGACTCAGTTACCTTTTCTATTAAGTTATTAAAATAGCCTCTGAACATGTTTCGGCTTCCCAAACAATCTGCTTTTCTCTCTCCTGTGCATGTTTTTGGAGCCTGAATGAGCCACTGTCGCTGTCAACAGGCAGCTGTCCTGCAAATGACCACTTAAATGTGAGGGGTGGCAGAGTACAATAATGAGAGTGAGGGCTAATCCACTTCAGGATTCAGTGCCAGAGAATGGACATGGACCATTTTAGCCAGAGTGGATAAGAAACCCATGGACCGTAGCTGCAGCTCTAGCTAAGAGAGACAAGCCAGGAAAGCTGTCGCAGGCAGAAAGCCCAGCTGAACAACAGAAGACAGGCATTCATCCTGCTGCATCCAGCACTAAGCTGCTCTCGCTATCCTTTGAGGCTGAACAGCCTCAGTCAGGCCTCCCTCCCTTGGCTGGAGGCTCAGCAAGCCTATTCCAAATGATCTCCTGAAAATAGTATCTCCTGCGTGCTGAAGATTTGCCCCAGAATGTTGTAACTCTATGCAGCCCTACTGCATTCACTTTTAAAGGATTCATGTATCAGCAGTGCACCACAGCGTGGGAACTCCATGTATCATTAATCCTGCCTGGGGATAGGAAAATGGTGTAGGTGACCTTCTGAGATCTTTCCTATCCCTTTCTTCTATGATAAATATGGATTCGGGATGCAAACTTTCCATTTTCTTTTCTTTTCTTTTTTTTAAGTCATTCCCCAATTTCTATACTTCACCAAAAAGAAAGATATTTAAGGAGACAATCCAAGCCATGCTCATTTAATGCCTGAGAAAATAGATAGGTCTGCCAAGGTCTGTCAGGCTCTGAGACCAATCAGGGAAGCCAATTTTAAATTCTATGGATGTCCCAGGAGAATGCTTTGCTAATATTTATATCTCTGCTCCGATTTGGGTGATTGCCCAACCTCCTCAGCTGAACTCATCCACTAACCCAATGTCAAGAGAAAATAGACAGTGCCCTCTCCCTTGTGAAAGCTGCACCACAGGGTATCCAGCCCAATTCCAAGTCACAAGCAGTAGGCACCAGGAACAAAAGATGTGCAAGTCTAACTGCTCTTTTGGGTCAAGAGACTTGGGGTTTTGTTGTGCTGGTGCTTGCTGAGACTTCCAGTGATGCTCAGAGTATCAAAACAATTTATTTATGGTTTCACATCTAAGTTCTGAGACATGATCACTGAATATATAGAAACATGGTTACTTTCACTTAAATATTATGGGATTCCTCCTGGGTAGCAGGATCAGGGTGTGCTTTCTCAGACAGGATATGGAGTATCCAGTTTCTTCTAATGCTACGGAATCAGATGTGCCATTACCAGCATAAGGGAGACAAAACTCAATACAAGAAGATGCTGACAGAGGATTTCTTTCCCTCATTCATCCAACCATGGTCTATCAGTCTGCAATGTAAAGATATACTATGGATCAAAAAAAACCCATAAAAACTTTTGAACCTGCAGAAAAAAAATCAAACCAAACTCTAATTATTTTCGTTGATCAGTGGCACAAAAGAGCTTATCAATATGAAGTTTACCAAAAGTTATATGTAAAATCAAAACATCATAATGACCATGGCCACTGAGCAACTTTTCCAAACATCAGAAGGTTGAAACTCTTCTCTACATTGTTATTGACCAAAGCCGAGTGAAAGAAGAGAAGGAACATCTTCTTTATTTGAGAATATTATTTTAGGCCTCCTATAACTATGTCTTTAAGAAAGTCCTTTTAGAAAGCAGAACTAAGTAAGTTTGTTCTTGCTGACCTTTAAGCAATAGACTCCTGATTTTCCAAATTCCCCCAGCTTTTCCAGATAAATTTATTTTTAACATGACAAGTTGTTTAAAGGCAAGTGGTCCTTTTAAAGTCACATGTTAATACAATGAAAAGAATTGTCAAAGGTCCCTCATGAAATATGAAGTAATATTTCATATTTATTGAAGTATTTCATACTTCATAAATCAAAGGCTCTGCAGGTAAATGAAAGGAAGTCCCATCTCCTTTTTACCCACCAAAAAACCTATAATTGCAGAAATATGATTTTCACACCCTAACTACTGATTTTTAAACATCAGAGTGACCAAAAACTTTCCTGTTCTAAAGTATTATATTAAAAACGCAGTAAATTCTAGGAGAATGATTTCTTATATATCAAAGCTGGTGAATAACTTCCATACAAATTGACTGAGTCTTTCCCAATATGGACACAACAACCTTAAACCACAGCATAACTGGAACTATAAACATGCATTGCACACACAGTCTGCATCCACGATGGATTTCTAATCAGAAAATTCAATATTTCATATTTCACTGATAAGTGAATGACAGACTCTTTATCTTATACTTGAGAGGGAAATCTACTCATTTCTGGTAATTTCTTCTTTTTCAGCTCTGGGTCACAAGAATTTCATCCATGTCTGGGAGATGTTCCTGACAGTCTCACTCATTAAGGCTTATGGAATTCTTTTACAAACCTCACAGCAAAACCTTTGTCACAAATTTGAAGTAGAACTGAGGAAAACCAATCTGTTTTTTTGTTACAGCTTAGAAAAACAAATCCTGTTACTCCCCTTTTGCGGGTTCCTTCTGCTCACAGTGTGAAGGTCTGTCTCTGCTAGACCAGCTAATTTCTTGCATCACCTTCTGTTACACACTCTTACAAAAAAAATTTTGCATTTCAGGTGTGATTATACTATTTCTCAGACTGCAGTCACACAAGCTGTTGTGTTGGGTACAGATTTAATCATTCCAGTCTCCAGACTTTCCTTAATGGTCATTCCTGCTATTCCACTCCTATGATGCCAACAGGATATAAGATTTGTTTGACCATTTTATGATCCAGATTGATAATGAATTGGTTTTTATAGCAGGCATAAATTAAGGAGCAGGAATTTCAGGCAGGTACAGAACTAACAGCTAGGAGTGAAGAGAGGATGAAAATTATATAAATCAGATAATTTTTTTCAGTTAGCTTGTGCAAACAGGCTGTAAGTGCATTTGGCAAGTTAAAAAGCTGACCAGAGAACTTAAAAAAGGAGACATCCTGGTACAGAGGTCAGATTTACATCTTGTTCAACAGCAATTTTAGCAGCACAAATGAAGAGAGAGGGAACTGGGGCATGAAATGGGAGTTGTGACTGAGGGTGGGAACAAGGAGGCTGGAGGAAAGGGTTTCCTAAACCAGAGTCTCTGCCATGGCTACTATGGAACCTCATTCTTTTCAGTGATTCCCACATTGGTTTACCAACTCCAGTATCAGATATTCAGGAGCAACACTGGGCTTGGTACCTGGGCTCACAACACATGATCATACAAACCTCAGCACAATGAAAGCTGTCTGCATCCTCCCCTTGGGAGCACAGCCCCATCAGCCTGCTGCCCACTGAGTGCCCTCTGCCTTCCTTTTGAGGAGCTGGCAGGCCACTTTCCCAGACAGGGCAGTCACCTGCCAAACATCTCCACAGGCTCTTCAGAGACTAACTTTGACAATTCAGGACCCAATCCCCAAAACAGTTAATAATTTCTTACAGACTTATCACCTTCTGTCACAGATTAGCTATTTTCTCACTTTAAAAATGTCTGTCTCTCCCCTGTCAGATCAGTTCCCATGTCTATACAGCTCTCCTACACATGGTTAGAAATTTCATGTTGTGAATGGAGCTTTCTGTCCTTGCTAAGCTGGGGGGTGACTGGGTTCCTGCCAGTGTTTGCACAGCAGCCTGCTAGAAGGGAAGACAGCCTGGCTGGCACTGGAAGTACACCCTGATTGGCAGAGTAGTTTCATCTGAAGAAAAGATGTCATTCTTCCTTAATGGTAGTATTCCAAAGGTATTGAAAGCTTTTTCAAAATTCACAAAAGGCAGATGCATCTCACAGCATAGAAAAGTGTGTCTTAAAAGCCAGAGCAAAGGAGGAGAGAGTGCTGAAGGAAGCAAATCTATTCCTCTGCGTTGCCAAGAACTCCGGACTAACCTTGCTTCGTATTGCCACTACTCCCTGTTTCTAATCCACATTATGGTAATTGATATGAGTAGGTAAGAGCCCAATAAAAGTGATATTAGTAGTTGCAAGTGCTGGCTCCACCTTACAAGTAGAAAGATGTGTTTCCTCTCCCTCACAGGTGGTCAGAGTGTACACTGGGAGGGCCATGAGGGGCACTGGTGGTCATAGACTTGTTAGGAAATGTAAGCCTATTGAAATCCATCTTAATCCACAAAACCAAGATAGCACTACAAAGTACTCTGCCTAAGAGGGAGCTGGCCTTTCTACTTCTTTAATCCACACAAGGCAGTGGCTTATAAGCTTTTAGGCATTAGTGCCAATGATCATTATTTCAAAATGTCAGGAATACTATTTAAAGTCTTAGTCCCTTTACCACCCTACCTCCCCTTGTTTTTCTTTTTCTTGCATTCTTGAGAAACTGAATGGGAATTTAAATCAGTTCCAGTTCACCTCCCCCTGTGACAGATTTCAGCTTCCCCAGAGCAATACATCAGTGTGCTGTGAACTGTCTGTTAGGCAGTTCACTATAGGTACAGTCTACATTAATTCAGTAGAAGGACTGGGGGTAAATGCAAGCAGGAATGGAGGCTAAGATAAAACCAGATAGCAGGTTTTTAGAAAAAACATCAAAGTAATGCATTTAGTGTTGCTACTTTGGTAGAAACATTTGTTTTCTGAGTATTATTAAACTAGTTCATATGTCTCAGCTAAGACCTGGAAATAAAAGTCTTCTTTTAGCTATAAAAATGCAGAGTAAGCTTCAGAAGCAACTGTGTAATTAACTGGCATCCAGCCCAGAGAAGGGAAAAGCTCCAGTCAGGTAGGCATTCATGTACTCATTTATAATTCTAGATTTTAAAAATAAAGCCAACTTTGTCATTATATGTTGTGGTATGAGTAAATGCACTTTCTTTAAAATGACTCCTCATTCCCCTAAACCAATATATGCTCCTACAGAAAAAACATTAGCAAGAGTAATCTGGTTGACCTTCTGGATGAACAGAGTTCAAACACAAAAATATCATAGCCCTCATCCTCTCATAAAGGTAGAGAACCATGGGCTTGTGGCATGGAAGGCAAAGGCACAAGGCCTATCCCCTGAGGACAAATGCACTCAGGGAAGTCAGATAGGTGTGGGCACCAAATCCTAGCTTCAAAGCTCTTCACTTTCTTCTCATGTGTATTTAAAGAAAGAAGAAAGGAAGAATTTATTTTCAAATCCTGTTTTTAGTGTGTCCTCCCTTCAAAATAAATTTACCAATCTATGTAAACAATCCCCATGGCCTCAAGCCCTAAGAAACATAAGTTTCCTTTTCCAGAAGCTCCCACAGCTGCCATTTTCCAAACAGGCCAGAGAAACTTGGCCAATATCAGCCTTCTGGCAATCCCAGAAAAGTCTATTGGCAAGCCAGGACTTGCCCTGTTACTATTTTTATTTTTTTTTACTTTTAATAACCTACATATCCTAAATGGTGTCCCTCTTGAAAGACCATCACTTTGTGTGCTAAACTGTTTCCTTATGCAGCTCTCACACTTTTTTTGATATTTTTTAGCAAGGAGCAGCACTCAAATTATTAGGAGCTCCTCAAATTATCCTTCTCTTTCTTGTCATGGGGAAAAAAGTGAAAAGCACCCAAATACAATTTCTAAACAGAAATTACCATTTCATCTGAGTTTTCAGGAATCAAACCTTCTAGAGTGCCCATGAGGACCGCACCTTCAAAACACTTTCCATTTTTTTGCAGTCCTTATGTAGTCCATGTAATTAAGAATGATTTCTAACATTTCCTTATGATTATCAAAGATATTAATTAACCTAGAATTGCCTTTTGCCAAACAAGGTGCAGCCAGAAATGGAGATAAGTAAAAATTAAGATCATAAATAAGTAGGGAAACCTAGACAAAATGCACCACATTGTAAAGCTTTACAGTCAAGTCTACCGACATAGCACAGACACTGAGCTCTAAACTTAAAGCAGAATGAAATTATGTTCTCCTTAATCTGGGTCTACCCCGTTCTCCTGTAGATTCAAGCAATTTCTGAAAGAAAAGAGATGTTACTCATCTGTCAGAAACATACCCACAAAGCCCAAAATGTGAAAAAAGGCTCAACCGTGAAGGAGAGTTAGAAAAAGTGCAGTGAAAAAGTCTGCAACTCATATGAATAATGTGCAAATTGTCAGTGTAGTGAAATGTAATGTAATTTTGAAATCATTTCAAAATGAATTAGAAGAACAAAAAATATTCCATCTTCAGCTATGTCAACTCAAACCATTCTGTGATTCTACAGTTCTATGATCTGAGTTCTCCATCAGCCCAGAGCAGTTTGTACATCAGCTTCAAGTTTGGGATTAAACATTTCTTACTCCACCCGCCAGCTATGGCCACTGTTCCTTTCATTAAATTAGATAAATGCTCCACTCAAGGGGTTGGTATCTTCTCTATTCTTGTTTCCAACTGACTGAAGGGTGGTGAATGATCTCCTGACTTTAAAGAAGAGCGAGAAGGAGGACCCCAGAAAATACAGGCCTGTTAGTCTCACTTCAGTGCCTGGTAAAGTTATGGAGGAGGTATTGAAAGACACCTGAAAGATGACGCAGTCATTGGTCACAACCAGCACAGCTTCATGAGAGGAAAGTCCTGCTTATAAAACCTGATTTCCTTTTATGACAAGGTCACCACTTATTGATCAAGGGAAGACAGTTGATGTAATCTTTTTGGATTTCAGTACTGTCTCTCATAAGATCCTTCTGGCAAAAAATGTTCAGCACACAGCTGGATAAACATATTGTGTGATGGGTGAGAAACTGGCTCATGGATTGGGCACAAAGGGTTGCAGTGAATGGGGTGACACCAGACTGGCAACCTGTCACTAGTGGGGTTCTGCAGGGCTCCATCCTCAGCCCAGTTCTCCTCAACATCTTCATAAATGACTTGGAGGAAGAACTGGAAGGGATACTGAGCAAGTTTGCAGATGATACAATACAGGGAGGAGCTGTTGATTCCCTCAAAGGCAGGGAGGCCCTGCAGAGAGACCTCGACAAATCAAAGGACTGGACAATCATGAACCACCTGAAGTTCAACAAGGGACAGCGCTGGATTCTGCACCTGGGATGCAGCAACCCAGCACAGACAGACTGGGGAATGAGATGCTGCAGAGCAGTGCTGTGGAAAGAGACTTGGAGGTCCTGGTCAATGGCAAGTTGAACATGAGTCATCAGTGCCCTGGCAGCCAGGAGGGCCAAGGGTGTCCTGGGGGGCATCAGGCACAGCATCACCAGCCGGGCAAGGGAGGGATTGTCCTGCTCTGCTCTGCACTGGGGCAGCCTCACCTCAGGTGCTGGGGACAGTTTTGGGTGCCACAATATAAGAAAGGTGTTAAACTATTCGAGTCCAAAGGAGGACCACAAAGGCGGTGAAGGGCCTTGAGGGGAAGCCGCATGAAGAGGAGCTGAGGTCACTTTACCAGCTCAGGGTGGAGAAGAGGAGACTGAGGGGAGACCTCATTGCAGACTGCAGCTTTCTCGTGAGGGGAAGAGGAGGGGCAGACACTGATCTCTTCTTTGTGGTGATTCATGACAGGACCTGAGGGAATGGACTGACGTTGTGTCAAGTGAGGTTTAGGTTGGATATCAGGAAAAGGTTCTTCACCCAGAGGGTGTTTGGGCACTGGAACAGCTCCCCAGAGAAGTGGTCACAGCACCAAGCCTGACAGAGTTCAAGAAATGTTTGGACAATGTTCTCAGACACATGGTGTGACTCTTGGGGATGGTCCTGTGCAGGGCCAGAAGTTGGACTCGACCTTTGTGGGTCTCTTCCAATTCAGCCTATTTTGTGATTCTGTCATTCTATGATTCTGTGATTCTGTGTGTGTACAGAGCTCTGTGTATGGTGGCAGTGCTTGTTAGACTCATGAGGCTCAAGTGAGTAGATTCTATGCCAAGATAGAAGCAATAAGTTACAACAAAGAAACACAAAGAATTATTTTTACAGCCAGCAGAGTACATGAAGTAATAACACTGTGTATGATAATTAATGAAAGACTTTTCTACAGCTATTTGGAAGGGTACTATAGATTCAATCTTGAAAGAGTTGATGGATGGCAATTTGAATACGTAAGGAAGAAATTATTTGTTTAATCACTGAACACAATAAATTAGGATTGCATGTTATTTTAATTCCATGGGAAACATGGTTCACTGCATTTGCATTTTCAAAACTATGCTTAAAAAGAGCCAGCTCTGTAGCCTAAGAACAGAACTTTTGCTGCCAAACAAGGACATACATTCAAATCCCAGGCTTGGAAGGAGTTAGAGAATACAATCTGGGGTAGAAATCAATAATCTTATTTATGACACAGATATATTACCAGCTCACAAAGGTAGCATTTGTAGTTTTTCAGAAAGTGTGGCAAGGCTTTCCAGAGATCCCCACGTAACATCAGCCTGTGTATAAAGACATAAATAAAACAAATAGAAATGCAAGGAGGATTCATCTTTCCATTTCATCTCATCAGCAACTTAGTGATTCGACATCACCGTCTCCAACTGGAACACTCAGTACATACTTGTGCTCCCCTGTTGTAAGGAAACACAGTAATTTGCTTTGTTGTAGTAGAGCATATCAGGGACTGAATGGAAAGAGCACTTGGAATTGCTGATCCTCTACCAACTAAGCTGGTTAAGAATATCATAAATGTTCATGTTCTTTGAAAATAAAGCCTGCATGATTTAGTGACCTTAATACATACTGAAGATTTCATAGATCTCATCTTAAATAAGTACTTGAAAGCAGAATACCAAACTCACCAAAGGGAAACTTTCTCTTTTGATTGTTATTATAAGGCTTATTGTTAATAAATGTCTTACCAAATTACCTAAGGAATATCTTGATATGCAAGATGCAGCATAGTGTGACTGTATTTATTTAATTATGCAGAACCCAGAATCTCAAGGAGATAATTAAACTGGATTTAGTATGAAAGATTTCTCTTCCCAACAAGTAAATACAAGGTAACTCTTCAGTAAGTCCCTATTTGATATGGATACACAAATTAACCTTAGGGAAGTGAACTCCATCAGCTGTCATTCCACTATGATCAGGAACTTTGGTGACTTTTAACAGTGATAAAATTGTCCTACTGAGGTACCTGCCCCTTTTCCCAACAAAAAATTTTACAAATCAAGTGCTTTTTAAAGTGCATTCACAATTTAGTTCTGAAAAAAAAAAAATTTCAAGGGAAAGATGGAAATTGCAATGTTATCACCACTCTGAAAGATTGGCCAAAAAATTACCGCCTCATATGTTGTCACTGTTCTAGCAACTGGATAGGTATTTCTGGATCCTTCTACCTTGTCTCAGTCTTTATTTTAATATTTGCTACTTTAACTATTATATAGTAACTTTTATTCCATCATGTTTTGGTAAGGTTTTCTGTTTACATGTATTTCTGTTTAGTGGTTTCTGCAGTACAGCAAACTTCGCTGGGGCTTTTTTAATCCATATCTTTTTTTTTTCCAAGTAGCAGGTGATATGAAGTCAAAGCCACATTGAAATAATTTAACACTTGTCACAGATTACAACAAATAAAAGAAGTTCAGGATAGAGTTTATAACTGTAAGTTGTTCCAGCCGTCTAAGCTTTTCTGATCCAAAGAGGAAGCTTCACAAAAAGACACATTTAGATGAGCCAGTTTCCTTTATCTTTTTGAGACATGTAAGTGAAGTTATCTTGATTGGTTACTGGCCTTCTATTAACTAAGACAGACCTAGCTACATCTGCTTCTAGAACTGAATGTAAATAGCTGGAACTTGATTACACATACTTCACATTTGAAAGCATGGATGTTTGTGGTATGTGGTTAGGATTGCAATTAGAATGTTCCTTGATTCATGCGTATAAGCCTAAGCACAGGCAAGTGGGATAATGCACAGATGTATTTCAGGTTTGTGCTTGTCTGTGTGCTGAGAGCTTCTCTGTGGTTGCAAAAAACCAGATCAGGATGAGGCAGTAAAGAAAATTTCTTAATGACTCAGTCAGTATTAATGTTCCAGCCTGAAATATTTCTTTAATGACTGCACTCAGGGTAATATTGCCTTTATGTTCATATTAGGAAAGTGAGACATGAGCTTCAGTCATATAAAACCAAGGGAATGGGAACATGGAATCACATTCTAGAAAGGTTTCTTAATATATTTATCAAATTATGACAAAGAGCTAAAGTCTATTGCACATGCTTAAAAAGCAGAAAGCAGTACATACAATTAAAGATCTCATTTCCTTCCCTTCACATTTGTGTCTGATTGTGTTCTCTCTTAGTCCAAAAAACCATTTGATAAGCTGAATATACAAATAGAGGTGTCTCTTAGAGGGGTTAATTCTTATCAGTTCATTAAGGACAGACTATCCCAAATCAAGCATGTGTCAGTCTCTGCTGACTTTCTTGGCAATCTGATCTATCTGGACTTAGGTGAATATGATAGTCTATTGCATGAGATATTAATAGATAAGCCATGAAAAATAGAATCAATAAAAACATTATGAAAGGCTGAAAACAGCTGTGGGTAGTGTTGAAAGGTGAAGTATCAGGTTGAGAGAAGAAAAAGGAGCTAGAGTGCAGCCCTCTGAGGCTTGGTTTGGGGAGGAGTTTCATTACAGATTTTGTCACAAAAAGCAGCATGCTTGCAAGTCTTGCTGATAACAGAGAGCTGGAAAACAACACCAGAGGGAGATCAAAACATCATACCAGATAGACTGGTGATCACTGGCAGTAAAGGGACATAAGGAAAAATAGTGGGAATAAGATGGAATCCCAGGTGCATGCCCATGTGAAAAATGACTTGTAAGAGTTTTTGTTACTCTGCTAACACCCAGTGCAAAACTGCTTGCTTTTATGAGACATAAAAGTAAAAGGTCTATTCTTCTGTACAAGCCAGATTGTAATGATGATTTTGTACACTAGGGTCCTGTAAAAAGGCTCTCAGCAGCTCTTCTTTTACCACAACTTGCTTCAGGAGTTGCACTGAAACAATTTGACTGACTAGGGTGTTGGCTGAGTAAGGAATTCAATGCTATTTCCCTTGCATTAAGTGATATGCCAGCAGATACCAAAGATGTCAGACGTGCAACTTTGCAGAACAGGGCTGCAATTGATTTCCTTTTATTAGCACATGGACATGGGTGTAAAGATTTTGAAGGAATGTGTTGTATGAATTTATCTGATCATTTAGAATCCATTCATAATAGTATTCAACAACTAAAAGAAGGTGTGTCAAAGATTAGAGTTGATAATGGAACTTGGTCAGATAATCTGCTTGATGGATGGAATTTAACAACATGGGTGAAAGAGCTTTTAAAGGTGGGTTTTTACAGATTAGTTATCATTATAGTTGTGTTAATAATGGTACCTTGTTTGCTTCAATGTATCTGGCAAATGATCAACAAAACTATTAAGGGAGTCTTCATGGTTCAAACAGTGGGGGGAGATGTTGGAATGAAGGCTCCTCTGGAGTCAGGCCCAGAGGGAAGCCAAAGCACAGGGGTTGAATTAAAACCTTTGGACAAGCTGAGATACATGAAGCCACACCAAAGTGAAATAGAAATATGGATTTTTAACTTTTAGTAGAAATATATGCTAAGTGCCTTAAACATTAAAAAGCCATACCAGAGACCTTAAACACAGTTCTTACTGCAGCAGTGTTACCTTTTCACAGAATTCTTTAGACAAAATGTAGATAGAATTATACTGTTCGCATTTTTTAGATAGAGTATTCACATAAACAATAAGAACTGATAGAAACTTTATATGTAAATCTGTGTAATACCTATGTAACACTTGTGTAAGACTTACAATTACTAGAATTAGACCAGGATAGGTTAAGAAAAGGAAAACTAGAATCGTGTGTTAATCTTATTGGTCAGTTAACAAATATAATCCACACTTCTGTAAGAAAAAATATAGAGTGTATAGTGTATAGAGTATATGGAACATATAGAGCATATAGAAGAAGCTGTTTTTGCCTGCTGTTGCTGCTGCTGCTTGGATTTCTCATGTAACCCCCTTCGAACTCTGCCTTCAAGAAAGCTGTGAGACTATGAAATAAAGAACTTAGCAAAACAGCAGCCTCCTCTGCTCTTTTACCCTGGTCCGAGAAGGAAGGGTACCCTGCCAAAAGCTCAACAAGTTTTAAGTATAAATTGGCACAGTTCCACAAATGAGAGGCATTGAGAGATTGTTAGGCAATCACAAAACGGCTACATGTTCTCAAATGTTATAATCTAAATAGGACATACAATGCGAAGGGCTTTCACTGCCACCAGAGGCTGTGTCAATACCATTTTGTAAGGTATGGGTAGGATGAGAAGAGGCATCAGGGACAGCTGTGTCTGAAAGGAGATTTGGATGCCTGAAAGCTCTGAATAGAAAGAATAAATAGATTTTATCCAAGCTTGTGTGGAGCCTTTTTAAGACAGAGAGCCTGAGTCCTTTTCCAATCAACTGTTTTCTACCTAGGAAAACAGAGTTTTCTTTTAACAACTAATAGTAAATCATGTTTTACAGCATAGAGGTAGATGAAGCCTACTGTTCTCATTAATACATGTAGGGTTCACTGAAGATAGTTATCTGCTTGTAGTGAAACAGTGCTGGGTCTTGAGGATTACAGGAAAAGGCAGGTGTAGGAAGTTAGAGCTGGTAAGATCTTCTGCTTATCAGTCACTAGAAAGGAAGGGCAAAAAATCCAAACTGTCACCAATGAAAGTAAGGCCAGACAAACTATGTCAGTGGCTCCTCTCTGGTCTTTCTTAGTGATCTATGAAGGAAAACTCAAAGGGCTGATTGCGAGATGACTCAGTAAATTCTAGCACATCCCTCGTTATTTGGTGTAAGGCGTTCAAAAAGGTCAATTTTAACAAGAAGCAACCAAGTTTGGTGCTGAGACATCTTGACCTTCTAACTCACCTGGGTTTCCTCCCCAATACCACTTTAAGACCAGACAGTTCAAATTGTTTCCACAAGCCCAAGAATAAGGGATCATACTGTTTATTTAGTTGCATTAGCATGAAGTGTTAACTTGACACAGACACAGTTAGATAAGGACTAAGATCACTGTAACTTTTGTATTCAAACTCCAAATTTAAAAACACACAGAGATTTTACAAGAGGTAGTTGATTTAGAAGCCCAACTTAATTTTTTATTTAACCAGTGATTGAATTAAAAAGGCTTCTCTCTTAATCTCCTTAACAATAAGCCCACAGAAATAACCCTTGTCAACACAGTTTCTCAAAATTCAGCATCCCCCAGCTCATGTAGAGTTCCCATACAGTTGTCACCATGGAGAAGTTGACCTGCTCTCTCAGGATCTCCCTGTCTACAGGAATCAGGTTTTTGTGGTTTATCTGTTACTTTTTCTGTAGCTCACAGCCCTCAAGGATATCCTGTTTCTGTTAGCTCTATTGCTAATAGGATGGTGCAGAAATGGTGAAGAGGCCTTCACTGTCTGGTCATAATGGAAACTTTATAGCAGTGAACAGAACTAATACTAATGGTAAAGTCATTTATACGAAAGTAAGCTTGAGAGAACATCTAAACCTTTCAGTATCCTTAGCATGCTTGACATGCAAATGTAGGTGAGGACAAATTCTTTCAGTCTGTCTCCTAGTTAGCAGCTGCATGGTTGTCACCTCACGATCCTGGGCTTCACTGAGGTCATGATAAAACTTGTGGGCTTACTTCCAAATGCCAAAATGGATTTTCTCACAACAGTACCTCAGCTGATTAGAAGGGTAAGATGTCTCAGTACCAAACACAGTTTCTTCTTGTTAAAATTGACTTTTTGAAGGCTTTACACCAATAAAGCCCATCTTTCCAACATGAAAACATGCCCTGGGCCCTGGCTAAGGTATTATTTTTGTTTGAAAGACAATGTTCTCCATCTGGGAAAAAATGCAGATGTTGATGTTGATGTACATTCTCCCTCATTTTGAATCCAGACTTCCTGGTTAAGAATTTGGTGGTTTTGGTAGTCTTACCCTCCTCTATCTCTCCACTTACCATGAAAAGGCACTCTATTATTGTTCACCCCTACACTCCTGGGGAACTGTTTTCTTCTGCCTAGGTGTTTGCATACTCTCCGTTTTACCACAAGGTCCTCAAGTTCTTGAGTTTGGTTATCCCTGGTAACTCTCAAAAGGCAAAAGCTAAAGTAAGGAGTTTTTTGTACTTTCTGCTGCTGCCTTAGTGGCTGGAAAAGACTCCAGCTTCATTTCCATATGATGTAGTAGGAAGATCCTAAGCCAAACAAAAGGGGAATTCTTTCTCTTTCTCATCAATGCTAATCCTGATGATCATCTCTCATCTAAGATCTGTATGGATCTCATAAGTTCTCAGCAGCACATCTGGGATAGCCTCTATAGGTGTCATTCTACATTTGTTCACTGACAGAGATAGGGAATGCAGCCATTGATTCACATGGGATCGATTATTTTGTGGATGACATGATGCTGGACAGTGCCAGCCTGCCTATATAGTCTCTGGGGCATCCCACTTTCCTTGCCAGGGCAATCAGAGGGAGAGCAGGTGAGGGTTTTGCATACAATATTGTCCATGTGGTTCTACCCATAATCTGCTACTGTAGGTCCCCGATTTGATTTCCACACAAAGATACAGAATCACCATGTTGGAAGAGACCTTCAAGATCACTGAGTCCAACCCAAGCCTTAACACCACCTCAACTAAACCATGGTACTGAGTGCCACATCCAATCCTTTTTTAAACACATCCAGGGATGGTGACTCCACCACCTCCCCGGGCAGACAGTTCCAGTACTTTATCACTCCTTCAGTAAAAACCTTTTTCCTAACATCCAAGCTAAATTTCCCTTGGTGCAGCTTAAGACTCTGTCCCCTTGTTATTGGTTTAGGAGTTTGGAGAGAGTTGGAAACAGAAGCTGGAATAACATCACGGTCCTTCCAGTATTAACAAGGACACTTCTTTGCCTGTTTGTGCTAAGCGTCCACATCCAGCAAGAAAAACAAAGCACTGAATACAGATCCTATAAGAACGTACAAGCTTGGTCGTGGTTACTCTATTTTGTATACAAAAGGTCACAAAGCTATTTTCTGTGCACAGGGCTGGTGTTCCTGGCTGTAAGATGTCCTGCTCTGCAGCCAGTCTACTCTGCCAGCTGGTAGAGAGAATGGACAGGTCACTGCTCCCGCTGCCTCAGCGTCCTCCCAATGAGTTTGCAGTACTGCTGAAGCCAGAAAACAGCACTTCTGGATGAAGTGATTCATATTTATTAGTTGATAACTAATATAAAGAATGGAAGTAATGGGAAACCATTGTTACTTTATAAATTCCCAAAAGTATAATAAATTTTTAATTGTCTTAAAACTGTAGGCTCATTTAGTGCAGTCTCAGTTCCCCACACAAGATGGCAGCTCTTCTTTCCTTCTGCTCAGCTTTTCATCAGTGAAAGCTGTCCCTTTCACATTGACATTGCAGGTGCTACTGCAACACAGTAATAATCCAAACCAGCCCTGAGACTCCGGTCATTATTCCTTCCAACACCAGCATCTCACCCAGAACAGCATGGTTTGTAAGGAGGTTTGTGAGGAGCAGCACTGTTTCACTCAATACTCCATTTATCTAATTCCAGCACGTGGCAGTAACTGGTTTGTATTTGTGCTGGTTTTGGTTGAGGTATTTAATATTCTTCACAGTTGCTGGCATGGGGCTGTGATTTGGATTTGGAGATGATACCACAGAGATGGGTTTTTTATTGATGAGCAGAGTTTACACAGAACCAAGGCCTTTTCTGCTTTTGTCCTGCCATGCTGACAAAGAAGTTGGGGGTGCATGGGAGACTGGGAGGAGACATAGCCAGGACAGGTGACCCAAAGTGACCAAAGGGATACTCCAGACCATGTGACATCATGCTCAGTATATAAAGTGGGGGCAAAAAGGAGGGAGGGATGTGATGGGGTTTGTCTTCCCAAGTCGCAGTTACATGTGATGGGGCCCTGCTCTGCTGGGGAAGGCTGAACACCTGCCTGCCCATGGGAAGGAGTGAATAAATTCCTTGTTTTGCTTTGTTTGTGTGTGGAACTTCTGTTTTCCCTACTAAGCTGTCTTTATTTCAGTTCAAGACTTTTCTAACTGTTACCCTTCTGATTCTCTCTGTCCCGACCCTGCTGGCAGGGGAGTCAGCTGCTGTGTGATACATGGCTGCTGGCTGGGGTTAAACCTCAACAGTACCGCATGTTGGTGTGCAGATGCTGAAAAAGTTAGCAATTTTCCTGTTTTTTACAGCTGCTTGTGAGAGTCTCCTTTCTCATGCAAGCTAGCTGTAAACAGTGTAGAGGTTTTTGTAAACCAAGACTTTATCTCACATGTGCAAACTTGTTATGAATAGTCTTGTTTTCCACACTGAAGAAAATATTTTGAAATAGGTGTTGTAGCATTCAGCCAATCAATCTGGGAGGTGTATGGTCAAGCACCCAATAATGTCATTTCTCTATTGCAAACCAAGTTATATAAATGAGGTGATAATTAATTAAATAATTCCATTTATCCTGGACTTGAATTCCATGTCATTCTTTGCACCATCCCGGCAGACAACAGCGACATTGCTGGTTTTGAGGTTTGAAACTGCAATTAAAGGGGGAAAAAAACCCAAAACCACTTCCTTCAGTTCAGATTACAGGACATTCATTTGCAGATAAGGACTTGAAACCCTATGCTCAAACTTTTAGACTGTATGTCCTACTACCCTGGCTGCACCATCATTTAGAGAAGTGTAAAGTTATTTATATTTCACATTTGTTATAGTACACTCAACAAGTGAGTGTATTTCAGGCAAGGCAACAGAAAATTAGGTCTTTGCATAATTTGGGCTTGCTAGAAAATACTGTATTCTCTGGCCTGATATCTAATTGACCGCAGCATTGCACTGAGTGTCTCTGTAAAGTCAGAAACTCTGAAGTGGATCTAACAATTAATGGTACATTAATTGAACCTGTCATAAAAGATGCCAAATTGCCCACACTGCTGTTTCATTTTGAAGCGTATTTTGAGACTTAGTCAATATATATTGTACAGCTTCTGCTCAGCTGAAACTCTTGTCTCCTTGGGTAGGTTGTAGGTGCCTCATTCTGTGGTTAGTTGGTGTCAAGGGGATCTCTGCTCCATTGTCACCAGCTTGGCCTGTCCCCCTTTCAGAAGAGCCTAGAAGAAATACTGAAGCACCTAAGGATCATATTTAGAGTCCTCCCAGGTGCAGAGGAGAGATATACTTCTTATGCCGTGGTCATGGCATAATGTAGACTTAGCCCAATAAATATTTGTTCTAAATATATAAATCTCCTCTAAAAGTTCAGCAACCAGCAGCTCAGAGCCTAGAAGGCAGCAGCAGCCAGAAGAGAAGAGAAAAGAGTTGGCCCTCTTTCCCACCCAGCCGTCCCCCAACATCCTGAGCTTCCCGCCAGCGGAAGGCCACCAGGTGTCAGCAGGAGTTTGGGAATGGGACAGATGCGCACGGACCTCAGGCGTGGCAGAACCTTCTCGCTGATGGAAAAAAAAGACTTGTTTACTGATTAATCAAAAAAAAAAAAAAAGCCCCCCAAACAAGAAAACAAAACAACCCAACCTTAAAAACAAACAAACAACAAAACAAACAAGCAACAACACAACAGGGGGAAAAACCATCCATAGCAAAACAAAACATTAAAAAACCACTTTCTAGGTGGGTTGTGATCTCAGAAGAGCTACCGACCCCTTCCCTGCGGCTGACTCCGAGGAGCGGCGGCGGTCGCGGCCGGAGCCGGGCGCTCGCTGCTCAGCGCTCGGTGCCTCCCTCTCGCCGCCCCGGCACACGGGCCCGTCCCGCAGCACAGCTCGCTGCTGGGCAACTTACCGGGACCTGAGGGCTTTGGCGGAGCGGCTGAGTGCTGCGGGGCTGCCTGGAGCTGTGCACTGCCCCCAGACCCTGTCCTGCTGCCAGGGGCCGGGGCTCCGGGGCAGGAAAAGGCAGCGGCGGCTGCGGGAAGGGCAGAGGGATGCCCCAGCTGCTCAACGCCGCTGCGACTCTCCTCTTTATCTCCCAGTCAATCCACCCCTGTCTACCTCATGGCAAGTGTGAGCCAATTAATTGAAAGTTACTTACTTCTCAATTAAGGTGCAAATTAATTTATTTTTCATTTCTTGAAGAGTGCCTCGTAACTGAAAAACGCACGAAGATAGTTGCCATAGAGAATTTACCAAGGTAACTTGTCTTTTGACAGCTCGTTTGTATATCAAAGTCTTTATTTAAATACCTGTCTTCCTCAAAAAGCCCTGAGAAGTCTGGCTAGAGAGACTTAGCAGTTACCACACTTGAGGATTTACTGCCCATTGTCAGCCCCCCGCACAGGTCCTGCACCGCAGCCCTTGTTCCTACAAACACCTAATGGATCCCTTTTGTTCTAAACAAGAGAAAGACCCCTTGGGGGCCTCAGCACCATGGAGCAGTGTTGCTCTCCACAAGCAACTGCAGCATGTTATCGGGGTATCAGACAGGTGAAAGTGTATTTCCAAAAATGTTTCTTCCAAATTAAGTGAGTCGGGCCCTTTGACAGAATCATAGAATGACCTGGGTTGGAAGGGACCTCATTTAGTTCCAACACCCTTGCCATAGGCAGGGAATATTCCAGCAGACCAGCTTGCTCAGAGCCCCATCCAGCCTGCTCTTGAACACCTCCAGGGATGGGGACTCCACAACTTCTCTGGAGAAAGTGCCTCACCACCCTTATAGTAAAGAATTTCTTCATAGTAGCCAATATAAATCTATCCTACTTCATTTTAAGGTCCTTTCCCCTTGACCTATCACTAAATGTTCCAGCAAAAAGTCCCTCTCTAGCTTTCCTGTAGCCCCTTTTTGGTACTGGAAGGTGCTCTAAGGTCTCCCCAAAGCCTTCTCTTCTCCAGCTGAACAGCCCCAACTCTCCCAGCCTGTCTTCACAGGAGAGGTGTTCCAGCCTTTGGATCATCTTCATGACCCTCCCCTGGGCTAGTTCTAACAGGTCAATGTGTTTGTTGTGCAAGGGAGCCCAGTTTGACACAATACTCCAGGTGGGGTTTAACAAGAGCAGAGTAGAAGCAGAGAATCACCTCCCTTGACCTGCTGGTCCTGCCTCTTGTGATGCAGCCCAGGACACAATCCTTAATGAGTTTTTATTTGCTTTCCTTTTTTTTCTTTCTTCTGTAGAGAAGCTTAGCAATGCAGCAGTACAGCCACTTTAAACAAAAATGGGAAATTTACAAGTAAGTTGGATCTCCACCACTTGAAATATGTTACTTTATGCACGTATATAGACCTAAGGTTGCATCTTGAAAAAAGGTGAGAAAAACAAAAGAAAAAGAAAAACATTTCAGTAACAAAGTCTTGGGTTGCAAACATAAGTAAAAATGTTGGGGGTTTTAAAAATATTTTGATCTGTCATTTTCAGGTAAATTTCCTGGTTTAGGTAGAGGCTTTAAACCCAGAAAAGCAAAGCAAGCTAAGTCTCTGTGCATAAACCAGAAAGAACTTAGAAGGTTCAAAATATTCCCAGAAATGAGATTAAAGCCAAATGAGGTTAAATGTTGATGCCAAAAAATGGATGCATTTTATTTAATAGTAGAGAGGTGAAGAGAAGGAAAAAGAAAAGAGAGAAAGAAACAGAAAAAGAAGCGTGTGTGTGGGGTGGGGGAACAGGGAGAGGTGACAGGGGTTAGGTGGAAGCATATCACCCATCCCAGGGTCCCAATGATGTCTCGTTGCTCCCCTCCATCCGGTCTGCTGGTGGTGAGGGTCCCCCGTCGCCGCCGTGGCCACGCCGCCACACGTTCCGCCGTGCCACCACACGCCACCACACCACATGGCAAAGAGTACAGAATCCCATGGATTAATATATGCTTTGGGCCAGGTGGGAACACCCACATCTCTCTTGCAGGGGCTGGCTTGACACTGTCCCTTGCAACACTGAGGGTCTGTTGCATCATCTCTGGTGCTCTGGTGCAGGGTCTGGGGACCCCTTTGAGGGGGGCCCCTGTGATGGGCCATGTCACCCCCTTCTGCTGTGGATAAGCTTCACCTCCCCCAGTGAGGGCCCCTCAGCTGGGCTCTGCACAGTGGAGGATGGGCAGTCACTGCACCTCTGACCAGAGGCTTTTCCCAGATGCCCAAAGCCTCTCCTCCCTCCACCCCTTGGTGCGAGGGTCTGTTCGAGCCTGGCAGCTGATAGCCCTGGGGCTGTGGTCCTCATCTTGGAGGTGTTAAGCCTGTACTCAGTGAATGTCCCCAGCCCTGAGTTGTTACTTTATCTTATCTTCATCAGGGGTCGGTGTAAGGCCTCAGTCAGGGCCCCATTCAGGGTGCGGTAGTCTTCTCTGCAGCTTTTGTAACACAGTTTTGAAAGTTCTTCATGAAAACATTTAAGTCATAAACTATAATATTTCAGTCTCTGACAGTAGGTATAATAAGATCTTCCAACAGCTCTTCAAGAAGTCCGAGAAGGACTAGAGTACAAGTCGTATCACATCACTTTAGATTTTCCAGGATGTTGGTGAGCCAGTCAGGCTTTGTGTGTATCTTGTAATCAGGACAGTGAAAGCTGTACCACAACGTTTTTCATTGGAGTGGTAAAGTGCTGCCTTACATGAAACCATAAGTTATTGGCAGTCTTTGCATGCATATTTTTTGCCCTTATTCCCAGGTTTATAAAAACATTTTTCATTATCAAATAGTAAAAATCCAATACCTATATAATTTAGTGTCTCCACTCACTGGATGAAGTTCTGAGTGCATAATGACTTTAATTGACAGATAGTGTCTTGATGAAAAAGAATTCCTTGTGGAGGTAACATAAATGACTAAAGTACAAGAAGGTTCTTGAGAAAACAGTGCACACTGTTTCTATTTAAAGGTATGCCTCAGGGTGTGTTAGGATGCTTTTTCTGAGATAGCTATGTGAAGTGTAAGGTAATACTGATTTAAAATTTCTTTTTAATGTTAGAGGAGTTGAAGGCTCTATAGATAGCAACATTACAAGCTGGGAACAACCTGCTACTTCTGGACAGCATTGTGCAGGCGGAATGGCAGAGTGCAGGTGCTCAGCCACAAACTGAAAATACCCACTGACCTCAGGGGGAGTTACACATTCCAGAAGAGTCTTGGGAACAGCCCTGAGACATCACATGGGCTGCAGCCAACTTCAGTGGCAGTTTAGCATGCCCACGCCAGCAGAGCCCTCCTGCATCTGCATTTGAGTTTCCCTGAATGCTAAGACAATGTGGCTTGTCACCACACTGAGCAGAGAGAAGCTGTGTGCTCACACAGGCAGCAGAGGATGGAGGAGAGGGCTCAGGGCTGCCTGCACAATGCATCTCCCAGCACTAGCAGAGCCTGATGCTTGCCCACACTCCCTTCCAATGAGCAGCAGAAGAGAAGAAATTACATACAGGGATAGCTGCAGCTTCACCTGGGAAAGGTGCTAGCCCAAATGCAAGCCCAAACTCCAGGAGAGAAAAATGTCCTTCTCCTCTCTGCAAACCCCTATTGCCAGAGTGTTCCTTACCTGGAAAATTTCACCTTGCTGCGCCACAGTGACCACTCTACAAACAGAGGAAGCAGCTGCAAGAATTAGTTGAATACGTCTAAAACACTTTTTGCTCTCTCTGCTTGGAAGCAGCTGGGTCAGGTTTCCTAGGACTTCTCAAGTAAAGCACCTAAAGGAAACATCATGCTGAACAGCAGGACTTACAATACGGGAAGTTGTCACTGGAAGTGCTGAGTAATCTTACAAAAATGTGCTACCAACATTCCCTTAAAAAGTATGTGATCATCTTTGATCCAAGTTTATAGAAATACTTCAAATATAATTGCTCCTTGGTTTGCTTGACAAGCCGGGTTCAAAATTCAGTTTCCCTGGCAACATCTGAAGACATTAAACCATGTAATGTGTTTAGGAAAGAAAATAAAGGGGAATGGCAAATTAGTCCTAAAAGTTAGTTTAAAAGATATGCAGAGAGAAGTAAAAACAAGAATGGGCAAACAGTAGCACATCAATAACCTTGAAAATTAAGTATTTCAGCTTTCTAAGTTCTGCAGAAAATAAATGACTGAAGTTAGTAGTTGCTGTTGTTGCTTTTATCATCCAATTGGTTTGCTGCAGTTAGCACTATGTGCCAATCACAATTTTGGCTGCTTCTAAGAGACAAAATAAGCAGAAGACTGCACACTGTTCTCCTTAATCACAGCTGGCCGAGGCAGCCTTGCACAAGCTGGACTAAGTAGCCATCTGCAGAAGTGACCACTGGCACCTCTTGTTAAAAGAAAACACCTATGTGTGTGCTCAGGGATGATGGGCAGCCAAAAGCCAATGATCAGAGAACACAGTGAGGGTCCTTCGAGTCCTACCCTGTTCTTCAGCACAGCCTCCTGCACACCCCTCTTGCACTGCACAGAGCCTGTATGTGACGGAGCAGGGAAGGCGAGCCATGCCCAGCCTGCAGCACGAGCTCTGGCACCCGACCGACAGCTCCCTGTGACTGCAGAGCTCCTGACAGGCAACATCCCAACAAATCCACTGCTGAGCACCCCAGAGTCGGGTGTAAAGCTTGGCAGCACTATTTGCACAGAGTAGCACTGTTTGCAGGTTTTCATTTCTATTAAATATAAACCGCAAATTTAATCTTCCCCTTTATCTGAGTTCTAATCAGTAGACTGGTGTAGTTTGCTAGCTAAAATATTTCCAGGGATTCACAGAGCAGTAGCTGATTAAGAGCTTTCAGAAATGCTTCTATACTTCCCAAAGGTGAAAGCACTCAGAAGAAAATGAGCAGACTCTTCTTCTACCTCCTGTTCAAATGATTGAAGCAAGTTCTTTCTGCACAGAATCACATTCTTTATATTGAATAGACCACTAGACCTTCTGGCTTATTGGAACCACACCAAGAGAGTAGTACAAGAGAATGGAACTGCCCCTGCATGTCCTCCATATATCAATAATCATTACCTGGAAAGACAACACTGGGAGAATGTGACTTGTTTAAGAATCAGATAGCTGTGGCATCCAAAATGATTTGTGTCCATGTGCTTCAGTGCTCAACTCTGCTAACTGAAAAAAATAAACAGAAGCCTGAAATTGTAATGAAGTACCAGACATTTATTGAGCCATTTATTGTGTTTCCAGCCTGTTTGTCTCTAGATTGATTTAAGAGCTCCTCTCCACCTTTTGAAAATTAAGCTTATTTTCTAGCCTTATTTCACATTAGGAGTGATTTTAGAGTGATCTGGCATATTTGCTGCTCCTTTCCTCAGGGAACTGTGAACACACTTAATGCGAACTAGATTACACTATGCCCCTCAGCCACAGGAGTCTCTGTCCATAGGGCATCCTCCAGTAGCCTGGCTGGGGGCTGACAACATCAATTGTCAGATTTCAGGTGAAATAACCCGTCTGTAACTGCTAGCCAGATGATCAAATTCAGGAAAGCATAATGAAAACTGCCATAGCAAAGGAACAAGTGGCTCTGTGTTCACATGAATGGTGCAGTGATATCAATGATGTTAGAGGGGGGGCAGCTAATGCCTCCTATGCAATAGTGCATGGCTGTGACACTTTACTGTCATGCTCTTTTTGATTATGTTTAGCAGGAGCCAGTAGGAAGCAATGAGTGCTGCACAAGGTGCAAGATTCTCATTGATCATAGTGTAAACCTTCTTTCATGAAAAGTTCCTGTTTCTGCACATGCCCTTCCTCCATGCAAATTAGAGGAAGGAGAGCAAATCTGATCACAGCAAAGAAAGATCAGTCTTAGTCATAGGAGGGAAATGAAGGTATTGGAGAAAAAAGAGTCCTTTAAGAGAAATAAAAAGAGCAGTTCTAAGGATCAGTATGAGGCTGAGAAGCTATTCAGGTAATACCAGCTAGGATTTGAACTTGCTGTTGATGTGAAACTCCCTCGGTCTTCAATCCTGTAGTCTTGGAATGATTTCAGGATGTTGGGACTAGAAGGGCTGTAGCTGGGGTTCTCAGTGCTGAGTTACATGACACCAACACAGAATAGCCACTGTTCCAGCCACTGGCTTCAGCCACTGACAGTGGGAGAGCAGCAACAAACTACCATTGAGGTATCACATCTGTGCCCATGTCTGCCCAGGCTGAAGTTTCAGGATCTCTACATGGTCTGAAGCCATCCTCTGCCTCCAGCAAAATAAACGTCAAGTGCCTTTCCTACAAAGAAGCAGCTTTCCATTTTTGTACCAGCCCTGGATGATTCCTTGTTGGCCAAGTTCTGCCCTGAGTTGCAAACCAATATTGCCTGAGACTGTTCTGCCAAACTGATCGTGCTTCCTTGACCCGTGACTTTTAAACTTTAAAGGCTGCTCTGAATTGCTTAGGGAGGCAATTTAGGTAAGCAGGTGCTTTGTGAGGAACAGTAATATATGAACAGTCATTTGCTGAGGAAGGTGACAGGACTTATTCTTGTCCTTGTGGGACTTTGTTTCAGAGAATGGCGCCAGTAAAGATCTCAGCCTCCCACGCATCACTATTACAACTGGAGGCTTCCTTGTACCCAGGAAATTATTTTTATCAGTGACCATCTTCATACTAGAGCTTTATGCAATCATTAAAAAAAACCTGAAAAAACAAACAAACAAAAAAACTGCATTTTACTCTTTCCAAAGCAAGAACAAGGCCTCCAGTCTGGCTTCTTTTCTGTGGAAAGCCACTGTGCAGAAAAGCAGAGGTTTGATGTGCTTGTGAAAACATTTGGTGTTGGTAAACTGTGCAGCAGTGCTTTGTCCTGGCCAAACCTTCCTAAATACGCTTTCCTGTGTGTTCATTACTGTCATCTGGCTCCTAAATAAGCATGTAAGCTTAAATGAGAACAACTTTGTATCCATTAGGCTGGAAGATGAGATTTGTTTTATTAAGGCTGAGAAAGAACATTTGTATCGCTTAAGGAGCCTTTGTGTGTTGCCTTTGCCAGTAAATGGTGAGAAACAGCTATGGAAGGAGAGGGAATGAGAAAAAGACAGCTGACACCAGCCATGGCTTTCACAGTCTGCAGCAGCTGACATCCAGACAGCCTCCATCTATTTCCCACACAGCTTCATACGAGTTTTGATAGACTTGTGAAGAAAAAAAGAGAAGTACAGAATATGGCAGTAGGAAGAAGACAAGGTCTAGTGGCAGACATTCCTTTCTTAACCTTTTGGGGACCCCCAAGAAGAATCTATCAGATTTTAGTACACTTCTCAAGGCCTTACTGTTTTTCTGTGGTCTGCAGAGAGGTCTAAGAACTGAGGATCAATTCCTGCCCAGCATCTATTACCAACAGGGGACCATCCATCACTGACTCTAAAATTATTTCCATTCCTAGTCATGACCTGAATCCATGTTGTGACTGATCCAGTGTTACCTTCAATTAGAGAAACTTGTAAAAATCTTAGCATTTTGTTTGTGATTGCTGGGGAATGGGAGGTTTGACAGCCCATAGCAGTGCTAGGTGGCATTTCTTCAGTGTTGGCCATGCTATGATGCCTTACCCTAGGAACAGGAAAGTTCTCCCTGAATGATGTGCTGCTTATTTTAATCAAATGTGGCAGCAGTTTTCCATGATTCTCACATTAGTTGGAAGATCATGGAACAGAGTCACAAGGTTTGGGTCAAGATGCCATTAAGATAGCCTTTCAACATATCAAATCACACAGTTATTCTTTTTTAAAATGTTTAGTGTATTTGGAAGACTTAACAAGAGTTTCTTTTTACAGTAAAATGCAGTTAATAAATGTGTTGATGTTTAACATTTGCAATCCAGTTTAAAGGGTTTGATTGGACATTTTAGGCCTGCAGCTCTATTTAAATAAAACAAAAGCAAAATCCCCCCACCTTTGATGCTGACTGTTTATCAACATTTTATGCTATCAGCTCTATTCAAAGGAATATTCCAGAACAGCCTAGAGAAACATGGCATCAAATGAAAATACCAGTGAACAAAGATGGAGCCAGTGAGGTGCAATGAAACAAAAATCAAGATAAAGCATGAGCATAGCACTTTGTAAAATCTAAATTAACTATTACAGCACTCATGTGCACAACATTATTAGGTTTAAATTACTCTAAAACTTATTTGGGTTTGGTAAAAAACAAACCTGTGCAGCCAGTGAGAAAACAAAAATTCAAAATAAATCTTAGTCCACAGAATTATTGAGCAGCCTAATTTCAGCATAATAAACATTTGAGTTCACAGAAGTCTAGCCCAAGTCAAGATGAAAAAGTCTGGAGATGTGTGCAGAAATAAAGTTCTACTACATGTCATTATAGAAACACACAAATAGGTTACTTCCAGAATTTCTGGGAGACTATAGAACTGCTGCAGTCTCAGGGCCTGTAAACTGCTGACTGAAGGTGTTGCAATTCTCATCAGTTTTATTTCGGGAAGACAAAGTCTGGTCAGGGTGGTAATGACAGTCAAGATGAGGATAGAAGGTCTGACAAGGACTGCAGGAGCTTAGTTCAGCAGCTGGCAGTCCTCACAAAGTAGATGTGTGTGAGATAATAAATAATTCTCTTTTTTAGATGTAGCAAAAAATAGTCTCCTGCTTTCCTTCCAAATGAAAAATCAGCGAAGGAAGCAGAAGCGTTTAATTAACTAAGAAACACAACAAAAATGGTTTTGTTTTCTTTCATTGCAGAAGTAAGGCTTACAGTGTGAGGTTACATTTAATATTGCATACAGTAAATTATGAAATAAAACACTGAAAAGTGAAATGTAATATTTTCCATTTTAAAACTTTAAAAGAGAAAAGTTTTAAATTTTTACAAACCATTTTCTGTTTTTCCTAGCAAACTCTTTGGGTTTCAGAGGGTGCAGGTGAAGGGTTTTATGTGGCAACAAAAGATGAAATTTTGAAAATTCCTGATGTTTTGTCAGAACTTTTTTGAAACTGAGCTGTTTTCAAGAAACTTTTGGATTTTATATAACTTTATATTCCAATAGAGAAGGTGATCCATAGAAAATTTTCTAGTAAACATGTCTTGTGGCATGCAAAACGCTGCTTTTGTTGAAGTACAGCATTCGAGGTACTACTGTACAAAAATAAAAAAACTGTGCTTCTTCATACCTGATCCCCCTCTGCCACAGTTGTCTCTCTCAACCCAAAATCTTTGTCCACCTTCCACAGAAACTTCTCCTCATTCAGTGCACAGGGCAGAAAATGGTTTGCAACAAGCCATTATTCTTTGGGGGTTTATTTATTCTTTCTATCTGAGGTTTGTTATCACACACTACCCTGAGAACATCGACAATAAAAAATATTGATAGCAGCTGTCTGTACTGGTACAGGTCAGCTCTCAAAAAGCATTCAGCAGCAGGAGATGCACCATTCCAATTATTCAGATAGGAGCTATTGATTGTAAGAGCTCTTTTAATGTGCAGTGTAAAACACAGTGTTTAATATAGCTCGAATAGAGCTCATGCAACATAGTGGATACCTAGTAAGAGTTCTCAAACACTGCTACAGTTCTGGCAATCTTTTTAGGTGGATCCAACAGTCCATCCATATTTAAAAAGGAGAAGATCTATTAGTCACTCCTTTTTCTTAACAAACATGTTTACAAAAAGCATGGAGTGAGGTGGTTAAGTGGTTTCACGTGCAGAGGAACGTGTGTCTGCTGGGGGTGTCATGCAGCAAGACAACGCTGACCGAGGGTGGTTTCAGCTTTCCCAGCAGATTGGTGGCGGGAAGGTATTGCTGCTAAGGGAACGTGCCATGCAGGATCAGAGCTGAGCCTTTCATGTTATACTAAGCCCAGGCCAGGCCCTGGCAGCATGACCTCATTAACCTCATGACTCTTGATCTCTCAATTATGTCCAAGTCTCCACTCACAGAAGAATTCAGGACAAGTCTGGCTCCAATGCTAATTTATTTATTTCCATAAATGATCTATTTACATTGGCTTGGAGGTCAGCATCTTTTTTTAAAGACAGTCACACTTAGAAGAGATTATCCATGTTTTTGAGATGCCTTAATGGTCTAATAATACAGATGTGAGACAGTGTTGTAGAAAGAAATTTAACCTGGGAATTCATTTACCATCCAAAATTTCAGTAAGAAAACTAAAAATGATAAGTGTTCGAAGTGACACTTGGGATTTACTGCAGTCATGCAATTATATGAACTAGTCCTGCCTAGGCAATGAAAATTCCCTTATTTAGAAAGCAGCTGAAATATAGAAAAGAGCTAAGCTGTAGGAACATATCAAACATGAGTGTAGATAGACAATACCAGTGTGCAAACAGAGGGAGTGATAGCTCTGCACCCACACTACTCATTAAACAGGAGAACATATCTGTCTGGTTTTGTCCAGTAAGAAGGCTCTGGATCAGTGCTGGTATCTTCATCCTGTTATTATTTCTTCTGCAACCTGTGGTGTCATGTTCAAACAGTCACAAGGACCTTTGCTTCTTGTTCTGTCTTAGAATCACACAGGATGCAAAACTTTCAGCACAAAGTCGAGGGGAATTTGGCAGAGAAGTTTGCTGGCTATTGCTTCAGAACTTCATGTGCTTCTTACAAATTCTCTCCAAAAGAAGCCACTACATTTTCAGTTACAAAAGTACCTGAGCAGCCTTGGATCAAGAGCTTTATTTTGATGAAAGATTTTGCCCAGAGAGGTTATGGAGTCTCCCTCACCAGAAATATTCAAGAAGCTTCTGGACGCAATCCTGTGCCATGTATTCTGGGATGACTCTGCTTGAGCAGGGAGGTTGGACCAGATGACCCACTGTGGTCCCTTCCAACCTGACACATTCTGTTATTCTGAGATTCTGATTCTGTGATTAAAGTCCTTCTAGAGTTAGGCATGTATATAAATGTCCTATGGCAAATGCTTAGGATTATTCATGACAGTAAAGACAGACAAATTAAGTTTTTGTTAGAATGGAGTGGGTAGGAGCTAAATCATGTTAACCTACAAAGATATTTCTAAAACTAACTCGTGATACATTGTTGTTTCTCTGATTTTCAATGCCACTGAAGCACTTTTAAAACTGCTGGCATTGTTATTCTCAAACACATTAAAGTTAGCAGTTGCCAAATGAACAGGGGGAACACTTGCCTAAAATGTATATAGTAAGATGTATCATGAGTTCCACAGGGAAAAACCATCCAGCACGCAAAGAAATATTGATCATGTATTCAGATTTATTTGGGTGATTACACAGTGACTACTTACCTTTGTGTTGGTATGTGATATCTGCATTCATCACTGCCACCATTTAGCTCTGCACCTCTAGCTTGGGCAGCCAGGAACCTTCAATTCCATTCCATGCCCTTCATCATCTGGTTTGGCCAAACTTGTGCATATCTTCCAGTCCCAGTAACAAGGGCTTTTCTGTAGCTCAATAAAAATACAAGTTTCTTCGTTATCTGATGGACCAACACCCTTCATTGGATCAGATAATGATCACTTATCTTGCCAGTGCATGCACTAGTGTTATTGAATGTCCCTGTGTAATGAGCCTTAATCAGTAGATGTCAGAATCTGTTTCTTTCAGATTTCCCTAGATTTGCACTGCTTTCTGTATTAAAACATTAAATATGCTTACAGTAAGACATCCAGTGTGGTTTTCATGTAGAAAACAAAATATATTTTTAAAATAAGAAAACTACAGCAATGTGATCTGTGTCTAATACTGCAATTTCCAAAAAGTACTGTTCCACAGAGGGACTATAGTCTCTGTGCTGTTTGCAGTAAACATCAAGGAACCATACTGAACCAGAGGCAAATGCACAAATACAGAAGATGGAATGGCTCAGTAGTGATTTACTGAAGATTAGATAAAGTTAGATAAAATTATGCTCAGTCATAGAAATCAAATTTTCCTTTAGACATTCTTCTGCATTGTAAACCTACTTTATTTACTGCCAAGTGTTATTCCTATAAACATTTCAGGATCACAAATTCTCACTAAAAAACAACAGAAGAAGGTCTTCCTCCCTTAGACCTCCTCAGCAGGCCAGTTGTTGTGGAGCCCTTATCTGGGTATCTGACTCTTCCTATGACACTCTTTAAAGACCTTCATTGCCTGGCACCATGGACTCCGCTGCGGATGCTGGGGACAGGCTGTCTCCTGCAGCAGTGCTCAGCCTCCTGGCCTCTCCATGGATCCAGTCCTGCCAGCACAGGGAGGACTTGTGAGCAGCATGAGTGGGAGGAGCTGCTCAGGGAGCCAGAGCACTGTACACTCTGTCAGAGCACTGTACATGCCACAGGAGAACTGTACACTCCATGGGAGCACTGTGCACTCCATGGGATCACTGTACAGGCCACAGGAGAACTGTACACTCCATGGGAGCACTGTGCACTCCATGGGAGCACTGTACATGCCACAGGAGAACTGTACACTCCATGGGAGCACTGTGCACTCCATGGGAGCACTGTACATGCCACAGGAGAACTGTACACTCCACGGGAGCTGAAAACAGTGGTGGAGGCACAGGAGCTGCCCCAAGGGCTCATCACAGCACAAGGCCTCTCCCATGGAATCTCAGGAGAAAGTGCCCTTGAAGCACTTCAGAACAAGTACCTCCTAAACGACGACATGAGAAATGTTCTTCCTACATCCAACTCTTTTAATCACAGTTTTACTGTATGCACAGCAGATACACTTCCTGAAAAGGATTTTTCCTACGCTGCCAGTTGTGTGGAATACTGTATCCTTAGGGCTAGAGTAAACCACATGCTTTTTATTATTCAGCTCACAAAATAGGAGAGGCCTTAAAGAAGTACATATCCCTGCTCAGTACTCTGTCTGGTATCAGCCTTTGCCTGTGGATTCCACTCACTGAAATGCTTCTCATGTGATTCCCATGGGTTTCAAAGGTAAGGCGAGAAGACTTTCATCCTTACTACATCTCTCCTACCATTCAAAACCTCCCAACCACTTTCTCTTTCTTTCCTGAGTAAACCTGGAACTTTATAAATCACTATCTGAAGAGAAATACCAAGAGAGAAATAAAGATCAGTATTGATATAGTGCAGTAATTCTAACAGCAAAAAAATTATTGGCAATCGTATGGCTAAGGAAAGAGCAAAAGTAGATTATTTTCAACCGATTTAAAATTCTGACATTGTTATTATATTGGGAAACCTATTAAGCCCTCAGGGACACAGCCATTGACCTCTGCCACAAACCTTAATAGGTTTCACAGAGAAAAAAGAAAAATGCAATAGGTCCAAATTACTATATCCAGTCAAGTGATGTGAGTACCATAACACTCTTCAAACGTAAACGTGTTTCTCCTTTTCTTTTAAGAAAAGAGCTAGAAAAGCTAAGGAAGCACTCTGGAGCTGTGTGATAATACTGAACTTGTTAGTGTTCAGTCAAATTCCAAGCCTACAAATCTCCTGGGATATACAAGATTTAAGTCAGCAGTGAAAGAAAAAGTGAAAAGTCAGTAGGGAAAGAGCTAGGAAGGCCCAGGTCTCCAGTCCAGTGAGAACTACAATCAGTTTCCTTGCCTGAGAAGCAAAACACCTCAAGGCGACCAGTCACATACTTTCAAATATCAAAACCCACACTTCAAAATTCACCACCTCCTCAGATTTTCTGTGCTGAAATGGCTGACACCATTGTGAGGGACATTGAGTTCGTTCAGTCAAGAAAAGGGGATGAGGAAGTTGATTTTTCCCTTGAAATCACTGTTTGTACACTAACCTGTATTTTGAGTCACTAAGTTGTTCCCTGGATTAACAGGCATAGCTGTCCCTGTGCTGAAGCATGAGGAAGCTACACAATTAGAAGACCAAGTTGATGACAAAAATGAGTAGATACTTGTTACTCCCTCCCAGAACAGCTCACTCCAGTTTGGGTGCTGCTACCAGCAATTAGGTATCCTTGTATCCAAGAGGAATGCATAGCTTGCTGCCATACTGCAAATCAAATGATGGGCAGTTTTAAATAATGACCTCAAGCTCACACTCCTCTACTCTCACTTTCTTTTTGCAAAGACTTTTACCCCATATTCATGGCCCATTAATTACTGTTACATAATGTAAGAAGTAAGGCAGATGTCTGAAGCATAGTTTTAAAATGAGGTAGGTGTGTAATTCAATCTAATGTGTTTGGAAGTTTCTGATCAAAACTAGTCCCATCATTGGGGCTCTTCATTGCCAGATTCTTTGGCATTTGAAGCTTAGTCATGAGCGATGGAAACATCCATACGGCACTGTAATTACCACATGATCTTCCAGCAATTCCCATCACTCACTTCTTGACACCAAAAGTCGGCGGGGTTCCTGCAGGCAGCTCCGGAAAGCAGAGCTCCTCTCGCAGGCTGGCCAGCGCACTTCCACTCGCTTAAAGACGGCAAAGCCAGGGCTGCGCCCGTGCTAACAACAACACAGCTGCATGCTGTTAGAGCAGCTGGTGGCTAAGTGGGAACTAATAAATAAGGCTCTGTCCCGCCTGCTGCAGTGGAATGTGATAGTGGGGGGAGCAGGCAGAGCCAATGGCACCCGGGAGACTCCATCTGCCTTACCCAAAGGTCAAGAATCACAGTCACAGGTTACAGCCTCAGCACCATGGTATCACCTTTAAAATGAGATCCCCCACACTGCAAGAAAAATCACAATGAATTAGTCAAGAGGATTTCTGCTTTTTACCATAGATACCTCCAAATCTGGGCTGTAACATCAATTCTTTCAAACAATCCTTTGTGTCAGGATCTTTCAGGATATGGAATAACAGAAGAGCTGAGCGTGATTTTGACTGAGGCACTGAAAAGATGCTAATTGATTTAGCCAGTTGATAGATTAAAAAAATATGCAGTATTTGCCTAATTCAAGGTATTTCCCTCAGTGAATATTAAAAAATCTTCACAATAAAATACTAAAATTATACTGAGATAGGCCTGTTTCCTGAGTTCTGAGATTGGTTCTGAGTTACACTTTAAAGCAAATCATGAAATATTGCATTTATATGATACACAGACTCCATTCTTCTGGGGTTTTTTACTTTTTTCATATAGGTTTTTCTGCATTCAAACATATTTCCTAAAATTTCCAGTCTGTTTTCTGCTCCATTCTCAAATGATAATTTCAGAAACTAAGATTTTTATTTTTTTAAGTTGCAATACTTATAATGTAAAAACAATTACTAGCAACTCTGTTAGAAGTTAAATGTAAATTTTCAATGTTCCTTCCAAAAACCCATGGTAGGTCCATTATGTACATCAAAGGCACAACTGTTTATGTTTTTTAATTTTTTTATTGACAGATTTTGATATGTTAATAAATACAGTAGACTGTAAAGACGATACAGGAGAACCAAGTGATGCATGTGCAGTGATACCTGGAAGTAAATGCACTTTGATAAGACTAATGATAAAGCAAACACTTATAAAGTGGTTCATTCAGTTCTGATTTGTACTACTCCAATTAGTGACACTCTCCCTGACAGGAATTTTTTTTAAATTGTGAAAATTCTATTTTCCTTGCACATTTCCCACCTTGATATCTGAGAAACAGCCATTAGCAGAAACATGCAGTTAATATTAACCTGAAAAATAAAAGCCACAATGCATGGGAACACTGCCTTGTTAATACCTGGAGGACACTGATTTGATTATGCCTCTTATCTCTTGTTTGTAACATATTTTGACTTTATAGAGCTGTGCTTTTATTTATTTTTTTTTTTAACCTGTGATTTCTTTCTTATAGATGTGTAAAATACATTTATTGTCTCTCACATTACATCCAGGTGTCTGATTTCAAGTTCTCCTTTTCTGGTATGCCTCCCGTCCGTCTTGTATTGCAAAGTTATGTGAAGACTTTAAATTCCTCGTATCCAGTGTTCTGCTCAGATTTCAACAGCAGCAATAAGGCCATATTCTCAAAGCCATAAGACTATTTCTAGGTAAACTTTAAACTAAGGTATTTCAGCAAGCTGGAATCACAAAATTAAATTACTTATAATATTAAATAATTTTCTTATTAGAAAAGGATAACCATTCACTGACAAATAGATACAATCAAGATAAACTTGAATAGCAACATATTTGTGGATTTAGTTTAAAGGCTATCTTATTTAAATTACCTTCAGAAATTCCATCATAATGCAAGGAGAACTAAATGCCTGATGCAAATGATTTCCTGCAAATGTTTGTTTACAGTTTTAGAGAAAATTGCTTCATTACTGCTTGTTACTTGTTTCTGTTCATTTACTACAGGTAATCAGATAAGAGGTGTATTTATACTCAAAGGTAAAATGGGACTAAAAGCATGTGGTCTTACCTCTGCTTTCCTTTCCTGTATAAATCTGATTAAACTTGTATGGATTTCTTGCAGGCATCTCCCAAGTGAAGCTGTGGGCACTATATGCAAAAGTAGGAAAAGGGTGCCAAAGTGCTTTAAGGGTCTTCATCCCAGTCCTAGTTTTCATCTTCTGAAAAGTGAAGACAACTTTAGAGGAATAAGATTTTCAAGGGAGCAAAGAGCTTTGTCACTTGAGTAGCAGGGCTTGTGCAGGAACTTGAAGATATGTGGATGCATCTTTGCATCCCAAATTGGGTTTCTGTCAGCTCTAACAGCAAGGTCTCTCTACCAGACTGCAGTGAAAAATTATGCTGAATTCTCATCCTCAGCCAGTTCAGAATTCACAGGGCTGTTTTCTATTACTTGGGTGGCTTGTATTGAAATCTGTCACACCTGGAGGGAGAGGAGCTCTGGGGCTGCGCTCCACAACTCACTCACTGCAGCTGCTGTTACTGGATAGCAGTTCTTCCCTCTCCTCCATTATCCTTTCACAACTAAGAGTCTTTCAGCCTTGGTTCTGACCAGGGCTTTCTTGACAGTTTGTTGGATTTATTTTCTTCACAAAGCAGTGCTGTCATGATAGGTCACGGATAAGCCCTGATCTCTCATATAGTTAAATCCTGATGACACATAATCAAATGCAGACTCAAATTTCCATGTTAATTACACAGGGATAATTTCTCAGTAGAACACAATTTCAGTTAAACAAAAAAGGCTATGGCCAGATATAGGATGCAAATATAAAAAACTGCACCAATAAATGCAGTAACTACTTTCAGTTAATGGCTGGACATGACCCAGTCCACAGGCTCAGGAGCATCCATTTCTTGGAGCTCAGACACCTGGATTGTCCATGAAACTGCACACTGAATGAGACACAGTTGCTCACTGCTGTTGTTAGAAGGAATATGTTTGATGTGAACTCTAAAAATAAGGAAATCCCAAACTCTAACTCTTTTCCCAGGTTTCCTGCGATAACTGGCAACGTATGGCATTATGACACAATGTACTGTAACTGTGTCACGGTGAAAACAATTTCTGAGATTCCTGATAATGGCAGCTGGTTATACTTAAGAAACACATCTTGTTCTTGTTATTCACCACTACCTCTGGGGAGGAAGACAGCATCTTTCATACACTTACAATTGGTTCAAAATTAAATTCCTTGGCATCAAAACCATTGAATAACTTATGTCAAAATCTGACAAGGTAAAGATATGTATGAAGGATACAGTCCTACTTTTAAAATTAATCATCCTTACATGAAACCAAAAAAATTTGATGGCAAACTGGTCTCCCAGAGACTGTTAATGTTTACAGCAAAGAGAAAATTAAAGGATTTTTAAATAGTTTATAACTACACAGAGAAAAATCCATCCAGAGGGAAAACAAAACCAAACCACCACACAGGAAAAACATCCCAACTTTTACCTCTGACATTGGCAACCCCTCAGCTGGTCCTTCACAACTTTGGATTCAGGAAGTCAGAGGTATTATGTGAAATGCAGCAATCCACAAGCAGCAACAAAGTTTTAGGGACATGTGCAGACTTGTCTAAAGGTGTCAAAGAGATTAAATCCCAGAAGTATAGGCAGCCAGGCTGAAGGACAAGGGAGTTTACAACCTCAGCATGTGTCAAGCTTGCTCATCAAAGTAAATACTTTCTCCTTCAAGAAACGGTCCCTCGACTCTGGCCTCAACGATAGTTTCTGCACTTGTGAAAGCCTGTGACAGCCACCCTCACCAAGCCTTGCTGTGCATTTGGAGTACATTTTTTGACCTTGTGATGTATGGAAGACACATAGAAAATGTGGTTCAGGTCCAGCCTGCCTAAAACATACCTGTGCCTTTAGGGCTGGATATTGGCTTGTAGAAGTCACAGTAGGGAGATTACATGCAGAAATGTAACCTTGGCTAGTTATTTCATTAAGAATAAAAATTTAAAATCATGAAGTAATAAATTCTAGTCTTATAGTAATAAAACATCTGCAAAGTAAACAACCCCCAAAGTATGAATATCACTGGGTGATTCAAACCTAATTTATAATTAACTTCTTGCTGTCAGCATTACCATTACCATATAGAATGAGACATCATTCAACACATTCAAGACAGCATCATTGTACACACTAAAATTAAGCATCATAAAGACAGCTATCCTCCGGATAATTATATCAAAGTTTCACTGACACTTTGGACAAATCTGTGATAACACTTCAGCTTAATATAGTGACCAATTTTAACCAAACACTTGTTTAACATATTGTTGTGCAATATGGATTTAATAGTAGTTTAGATCTGTAATCTTAGTGTTTTTCATTAGTCTGTAACCTTTCATTGTCATTTATCTAAACTATGTAAGCATTAATTCTGTGGGATTATGACCAGTATGCCAAGGTCAAGTCTGTTAGAAAAAAACCAGGAGTCTCTTTATTAACAACATATTTGAAATGTACTGTAATTTCTAAACATTCCTCAGGAATGTAATTATTTTTCAGTGCCACAAATTTCAGTACCACTACTTGCAAATATTGTATGAGAGAAAAAGGGTTTGAGAACTTCAAGGGTATTGGCAGTAACAAACTGAGCAGAGGTCTTTGATTGCAAAATACAGCCAGTTAACCAGGGGAATAGATTGCCTAGACAGTGGGGAGTACCTACTGCTGCTAGTCTTTAAGAGCAGGTAAAACAGGATCCAGGACACATGGAGGTGGAGCTGACCCTGCCTTACACTCCCAGGATTGTCCTTCCACAGTCACTTGTTTCACTGCAGTCCTTCCTTGGCCCTACCCCTTATGTATTTAGCTTTCAGCTCATTCTTAAAGCCTCAGCCACTCTTACATTCCAGAGACCACTCAGAATGACATCATGAACTGGTGTAATACTCCTATTCTGCATGTGCATTATTTTCTTTCACTTGCCTCTTCCTTGTATTTTAGGGAACATACCTATGTATGAACATGTTGTGTGCATGCATGCATAGACATGTTAATTTTAAGCACAAGGAGGTCCCATTCCTGATCAGACTTAAAATGACTCCAAAATAAATGTTTGGTAACACACGCTCCTTAATCAATTGTATGGGTACATCTCACAATGTCATCTCACAGCTATGATGCAATGGGCAATAGCTGAGACTGTACAGTACACAGAGGTGATACATTTCTTTCTAAAATAAAAGCATGAGTAAATACCTAATAGCAACACTAGCTTACATTATGTCATCGGTTTTGAAGAGGAAATTACTCCACAGATTAATGAGGAATTCTACATGGAAGTCAAAGGTATGATGTAGTCTTACTGTGTTAATCAAGGGCTAAATATGATCTGACCTTCTTAAAACAGCCCAGCCTTTAACAGACAGAAGATTAAAAAAAAGGCAGAATACAAGAGTCCATATTTATCTCTGATGTAACACCAACAAAGCCAACAGAATTCCTTGAAGTTCAGTGTGCCTCAGAGCACCACATGGCAAGTGCCACAGGTCATCCTGTAATCTGCAAGGTATGATGGATCAAAAAAGCAATGACATTTTCCGTTCCTATTTAGGAAACATTATACTAAGAAATAAGATATCATAGGACTACATCTCAGAAAAATGTCTGTTTATTACCATTCAACAATGGATGTATCAATTCATTAAACAATTTTACAAATTCAAATATGAATATACTTTAGGAAGCCCTCTGGAATGAAGAAATCACAAGGTTTCCCGGAAAAACTGATTTTTTCTATACTGTACACAGTAAACATAATTATGCTGTATATAACTCTCTTGAAAAGCAGTGAGAAATTAAATAGGTTATCATTTTATTTTTCAAAGCCCTAAAACTTGGAGATTATTCATCCATCTGATCAAGTCAGACTCACTATACTGATCACCAGACATAGTGATTCCCTCCTCCTTAGTGCTGACACTAAACATGATAGTGTTCCCAGGCCCCCCTGAAGGTATGTTCTAAAGAGAGAGACATTAATAGATAATGAATGGGAAGAGAACACATAAATACCTTTTAAAAAATTAACAAACCTCGATTTCCTCAGACACACAAGCAATAAGAAAAAGTCACCTAGTACCTTTTTAGGAAATACCTCTAAAATTTCTCAATTATAACTTGCTTCTGGCTTCACACTCCATGACAAGGACCACTATTTTCTTGTGACGATAAGGCATGTCCACTGTGGCCGAAGTTGTTAGCAACTGACAACACTTCACATTTAGCATTTTCAGTCCCTGCGATCAGGATCTCTAACCCAAGTGCAGCATTTGCAAAAGAACAAGACCCTTGTCAACAAACTGGGAATTCAGCAGTCCTGGGGCGGGGGACTAAAGGACCTGTTACTTTCCTGCTATTTCCAGAGCAGGTCTGTGTCACGCTGTTTACGTCATGCATCATTCATCTGCTGTGATGAAATGTAACCCCACGTTTTAAAAAAAGACCTCTGCAACAGTGAGGATACTATATCTCTGAGAGAAGCATTTCACATATTTTCCACAGGCATCAACTGCTCCTGCTTCTATTTAAATCTGTGTGGCCCTCTTCAGAGGGCATTATTCACTTCAGGAAGTCCATTCAGAAGGTGCTGAGCATAAGAAGGGGAGAAGCCAGGATGGCAGCAGACAGCAACATGGCTCCTGAAGAAAAGCCGAGCACTGCTCCTGTGAAAAGGGCTGTCCACAAGATCCGAATGGCCAGCCAGGTCTTCAGCTTGGCACGAGGCTGGCAGCAGTGGGCATCTGACCACCACATAAAGCAAGAGCAAGAGCCCTCTGGATGGATCCCCACTGCAGAAAGCTCATCAGTTCAGCCTGTACAAGAAAGTTCCTTTCAAAAATGGCAAATTCCATCTGTCAAGAGGGACCAAGAAAAAGATGATGAAAAATCCTTAGCAAAGAAATGGGTGACAATAAGAGATGCTGAAAAAAAATCAAGGGAATCAGATGAAGCCCTCAAAATGTTCAGCATTAAAAGCAAAGAGGTGACCAAAACAGTTGTCAGCAAAGCCTATGAACGAGGGGGTGATGTCAGCCTCCTCAGTGAAAGATATGAGAACAACAACAGCAGCTCCGAGATGACCAAACTCAAAGAAGAATCAAGTGCTATTGACAAAATTCTTAGCAGCAAATTACCTTCAACCATAAGGAGAAAGTGTTCAAACGTGGTATCAGAGCTGACCAAGGGCTGGGAGAAGATGGAAGAAGAGGACAAAGATGGGGCCAAGGAAGAGCTGCTCCTTAAGTGCCGTGATGACAGCCTGGATGCCCAGGACAGTGGCTATGGGGAAGCAGAGGACAAGCTCGAGCAGGAAGACAGTGACCGGGAAGTGACGGCTGTGAGGATTAAACGGCCTGTACCATCTCTGTAAGTAAAGAATCTTCATTACATCAACACAAATGGCAGAGGGATACAGCTTTCCATGAGGAAGATGGGTGGGGAAATGGCAGGAAGTGGTCAACGATAAACTATTATTCTTGACTCAGAAGAAATTAATCCAAATTCAGGAGACCTTTCACATATCACTTTGTATTTAAGTTAGTCAACAACATCAGACTGCAGCCCAGGATTTGATGTGCTATGTACCTAATACACAAAGTCAGGAAGTTCTATTTGGGAGATATTAATTATATTTAATTTTCACACTGGTTCATCAAAATAACTACTTACTTCTTAATACTTCAGTCCATATTTCAGAATCACAAATTTTATCTCATCTAGAGCCCTCAGCTATTCATTTATTTCATCAAACGTTGTCTAAATCAATATATTTGACGAGTAATATTTCCAAATACTTATTCATTATTTTGCTTAGTATAAATTGTAAATATTCTCAGGAGCAATTTGCAGAGGGTGTCCCAAATTAATGTTCCAGGAATTATTTCCAAGTACTTCTTACCAAAAGTTGGGTTCACTGCTTCTCTTTGGAAGCTTTCCACGAATTTGGAATTCACCAATTCAAAGAAAGGAAACCTTCACAGTATCTTGGACCCCAAGTTCATACCATATTTTAATTGCCTTTCCAGAAATGAAAAACTGGATCAGCACCAATGATGAAAAACTGATGAAAATGCCAAAACAGACTTTGTGATCTTTCTGCAGACAGACAGGCAGGCTGTATCATGGCCCCTGTTTTGGTTTTACACCTCACTACTGATGAGCACTACCATGACCATTAGACCGTGACTAACACAGTTATGGATTTCAACATACAGCACCTTTTAGCACAGCTAGCTGAACACACACCCCCAGAGCTATTTTAGCTATTCAGATGGGATTAGAATGATGCTTTGCTCTACAGCTGAGCAGTCAGCTCCTGTAAGAAGAAAATGGTTAACAGCCCAAGTGAAAAAAGCTCTCCAGTAACGTAGGGCTTGAAAGTTTGTGGTACCTGCTTTTGGTAAGGCCTGTGTGCACCGTCCTTTCACAGAAGTTAGGACCTCAAACCAAAGATCCCAAATATACAGTGGAAAAAGGATACATTTGCAGCACTTTTCTGTAAACAACTTCAATTAAAACAATTTGCTCAGTTTCAAATATTACAGTAGAAAAAGACCAACTTTCTAGCTTCTGTTAAACTTTCATTTCCTTTGTATGTCTACCTAGAAAAAAGATTGATAAGCCATATTTACTGTGGTCCAAATGATTGAAATAACACCCTCTGTGTTACTTAGAGCTCTCTCTTCCACTGAAATCGGACACAAAAATAATTTTCTGCACTTACAGTGCTGCTATCAGGACTGGATTTAACTATTCCTTTTTTAAAATTATTTTACAGCCTCAGAATATCATATTTCAGCCTGCTACCTTTACGAACCTCTCAATGTGGTTTAATCTTCTTCAAAAACTTCATAAGTACACAGTTATTAAAGAGTATCTCCCATTTTCCTCTCTATGTTCCAGGAAAAAAGCATCAGTGCAAGTATTTTGTTTTCCTCACATCAGCACCTTCATTATTTCCAGCTGCACCACCTACTGGAATAAGGTTGTTTCCTTGGTAGAAGGCCTGTTAACTCCTACTGGCATAAGAGACACTATTTTGTTCCAGCTTAGGAGCAAAAGCCATGCAGCAAAGGGAGATGAAACTCCAAACATTAAAAGGAATTCATACCTTTCCCCTACAGACAGAATCAGTGTGAATATGCAACCTGGACATTATTTGCCTAGAAGGTCAGAATGCATCTAGCAACTAGAACACATTTAGGATGATTGTTCTGGTTAACAGGTTAACTTAGTTGATTGTTACATGTAAAGCACTTCTTACAGTGGATGAAAGTTCAAAACTTCACTTTGGATGCACAATCCTTTGTGTAGGTGCGGTAGAAACATGAAAAAATGCTTCTATGTGTACACAACTCACATTGTTAACTTATCATTAAGCTAAACAATGGCAAAAATGGCACTCCAGCCACCAGAAATGGTTAAATTAGAAGATGCATTAAAAAAGTAGGTTTTTTCAAGCCCACGAGGCACGATAAAAGCAAAAGGATAGATAAGACGGTGGTTTTCTCAACCACTAAGAAGATGATTTGGATGAGGAAGGTGATAATAATATTCTGCTAGAAAGGCAAATTAGTTTCAGTAGAAAAAGGAGGGAATACATTCTAGACTGTTAAATTAAAGCAGACAACAAAGATTTCACAGCCTTCTGCTGTGTCACTCCCCCTCTTCTCTCCACTCAACCTGGGGAACTGAAGCTCTGGGACTTTCTCAGAGGTCATAGTCCCTGGAGAGAAGGGGGAGCAGCTGGCTGTGGCTGAGGGATAAGCCTTCCATGATGATATCTCATCAACTCCACTGAAACTGCTGGCATCAGTTCTTTGAGGCAATTTTGATTCACTTAGGATTTTTTTCCCCCCCTGCCTTAACTGATACCTTCCCCCATGAAGAGCTGGTGAAGCAATCTGAGCTTCAGCTGGAGTTCAGACTGTGCTGCACAGGGTTTCTGAGGCCTTTGGAATAGCCATAAGCTTCAGGAGACGAATTCCTTTGCATAACCTGTGCCCACAGCTCCTCTGGGCAACGAAGGCACAATTCAGGTGAAGGGACAAAGGATCACAGCTTTCCCTTTCTCTGTATGACAATAGCTTATATAGAGGAGCACTTGGTTTATTGTTGGGAAACCAAATAGTGTAGCTTTATCCCACTGGTATATCTTAATGCTTTCCTGCCAACACCTACCTGTTAAATCACTTACACACACAAAATCACAGGTACAGACACACTGCCTACTCTCAGGATGCTCCGTGTCACACCACAGAAAGGTGCACTTACTTGGCAACTCAGTATGCTCAATTCTTTTGATGTTTTTTCACCAGGTTGATAAGGAAGAGTATTTTGGAGTTTTTTAAACACAGTTTCTCAATACAGCTAAGCCAATCTTAGGGCAGCTCCACAGGTAATAAAGTAGTGCAGCTCTCCCAGTTCTTTTTCTATCCCTGGCACTAAGTGTTTGCAATTCTTGCCCTAACATAGCCCTGCCCAGTACTGGCATTTTTCTGGTGCACAGATCTGAACTGGGGACATCTCTATGACTCCTATTCTCTATTTCAACCAGCTTAGTAGAAAACAAAGGACTGTCCAAACAGCAGGGGAACAGAATTTTCTGCAACTTTGCAGCCCTGTGTACTGTTTTTCTAAGCGTATCTTGATTCTCCAGCATTACTGTTAATATTCAGCTGACATTGCTGGAGAGGTCTCAGAGCAGCTTTTGTGGAGTAAAAATACTAGAAAACAAATTACTTTGGTACAGCCACAGAACAGCACAGTCCCTAGCTGAGTTCTGTACGTACACACAGACAGGACGTGAACAGCACAAAGACTAGCTCAGACTATCTATAGCTCCCCCACAACATGTGGGATTGGCCACGAGAGGAAAGAGCGTCTGCCTGCAATCATCCAGAACTATTACACACACACAGAAAGAAAGAAAGAAAAAAAAAAACTCTGAAGGTCTTTCCTTATCCTTTGACCTTGACACTTTAAGGCTTCTACCCTACCCATGGGAATGTGAATTTTTGACTTCAGTATTTGTTCAGAACCATACTTCAAACGCAGAAGCATAGACAGAGCTACTGCACTCGATTAGCTTTTTGTTGTTGCTTTAATCATTGACATCTATTACAGAGGACAGATTTTTCTAGGCACTACCCTCTAGTTTTCAGCCAGGTCATACGCTTACAGCAATCAGCATCTCTAACCTCAGCTCAGGCACATTTCAGGCTTGGCCAGGCAGGCAGGAATGGGAAAGGTACAGAAAGTGCAGGTTATCAGCAACACTGTTTTGCTCCCTTACAGAATTAAGTCATTCTGGGGAAAAGTTTGTTAAAACAGGCTCAGATCGGGGCTGGAAGGTGGTAGTGTAGACAGGATAAAGCTGTGATCATGGAACTTGCCTCTGAGTGCAAACTGAATGTGGACGAACAGCCCCTACAGAACTAATTTAGAAATGGTGAACTCATGCCACCTGGTGGATTCCAGCTCGTCTCAAAAAACACAGTAACCCAGTTACAGCAGACCAATAAACAGCAGAAGTGCATCAGGAAACGAGGAGCTGCAAAGCTCAGGTGTGCTCTGTGTCTTTCAGCGCCAGCCGGCTGGGCGAGGAGGCGCGGAGCAAGGCGCGCAGGAAATGCAGCGCCGTGCGCAGCCTCAAGGACAGGTGGCAGGAATGGGCCGACCAGCACATCATAACGCAGAAGCTGAACCCCTTCAGCGAGGAGTTTGACCATGAGCTGGCCATGTCCACGCGCCTGCACAAAGGAGATGAAGGATATGGCCATCCCAAGGAAGGAACCAAAACCGCTGAGAGAGCCAAGAGAGCTGAGGAGCACATCCACCGGGAGATCAGGGACATGTGCTTCATCATTGAATCCATGGCTAGGTCACGGCCCGACGGCAAGATCCAAGTCACTTTTGGGGAACTCTTCGACAGATATGTTCGTATTTCAGATAAGGTTGTTGGGATTCTGATGAGAGCCAGGAAACACGGGCTGGTGGACTTTGAGGGAGAAATGTTATGGCAAGGAAGGGATGATAATGTCATAATTACTTTATTAAAATAAGTAGGCTATAACCAGAACAACTTTTGGAAAACTTTTCTCCCCTTCTCCCTTGCCACTAGCATTTACACATATTGAATATAAGATTCCCCTGTTCACCACATAGAAAAGAGTATTTTTTGAAATACGTAATTTATAACTAATGCATGATAACCCAAGCATCCAAACGGACTTCATTTTGTACCAGAAGTGCTTGCAGGACAATTAAGTTAATTACTACATGAAAAATAAGGAGAAAAATCTATATGAATATAAGCAGCTGATGATAAAAGCCCATAGCAATATAAATAGCTACAAATTACTTCCAATTTCTACTACTTCTTACATTAAGATATTCCCAGCCTATTTAAACTGGCATATCAGGAATATGAAATATGTCAGATCAGAAGCTGAATGACAATATAGACTCAGACCAAGTTTTTGATCAGCAAAACGGTCTTGTGCATGCATTTCCTAATTAATTTATTTATATACAAGTAAAATGATCTTATTTTAATACAGAATCAAGGATACCACATTGGTTCATGTTACAAGCAGGATATGCAACTACTACTGCAGTATTATCTTGTGGCAACTGTTGACCCAGCTTTCTCTTACGTATTTTGTAAAAATCCTTCTTTTTATAAATGGGGTTTTATATATTTATTGTATTTATATAACTAATTTTTTAGATAGTTTCATAAACTTATGGAGGTTGGAATGTAATGAATAAAAATGTTTTGATTAGACAGCTACCTAAAAAACACCTTCTATGCAACATTGTGCAATGTCGCATCTGATTATCTATGCAGATACTGTTCCTTTAAGTACAGGGAAAAATAATATGTATCATATAAAAACTAGCCAGGTACTTGTACTTTTGTGTACAGCAAAAAAGTTGACTAAAATCATCAACTTCCATTGAAATGTATCTCTGTGAGAAAAGAGAGAAACAGTGCTCATAACTTTGAGTAAAATGTTGCTCCGCATTACACAGAAATACTGACCTAACTTTACAGCATTTGCCATTTCAATGCTACTGAAACAATGTATTTCAGTCCAGATGATGCTGAAGAGGACTAAATGCTAATGAACTAATATTTCTAGGACTTAAAATTGTATTATTCACAACTCTGAGACCTCTGTAAGGTCTCCACTGCTTACAGGATTAGAGAGACCACTATTTCTCTACTACAGTAAAAATAGCTCTCCTGGTAAAATGTGTGTATGTCACAAGAAAACCGTTTGTTTCAGAGCAGATGCCTGGGCAAATAATGAAAAAGGAAGTGGTCTTTTCCCCCTTAAGATTCTTTCAAACTGAAAGAGCAAATATCTTCTTACAGAAGTAAAGGTCTATGAACATCTTGTCTCTCTGATAAAACAAATAATGCTCTTTTGAGTACAGGTACTCCAGTTTGAAGCTCCAGTGTACAAATAAACAAAATGTTTTATAACTTAGTGATACAAGAACTGACTACTACATCTATTCTATGTAAATCATTAGTATTTTAGGCATAGTTATATTATGTGACTCTAAGGAAGAAAAAATTAATTGTAAGATGGAAGCAGTGGAGCTCATTTAATGTTTTCTTGAGATGTCTTAGACTACTCAAGCTGAACTACAAAACTTCTATCTTAGTGCAATACTTATATAATTTTTATCTGTATATTCTTAGCTTATTATGTCTTTATATAATGACCTTTAAAGCTGTCTAAATTGTCTTGACAAAATTTTGTTGTCAAAGGAATACATGAACTATAAATAAAACCCTTAATTATTTCTTGGGTTATTCTGCCACACACTAGAAAACAAATACGTGCACATATTCTGTGAACTAAAATATCAGTAAGTTGCTTCAAAATGTAAGCACATTCTTCTTCTCACAGGCTGTTAAAATATTTCCTGTGAAGGCTTCTCTGTCCAATGCACCAGAAAAAGATTTCAGGGCACATGGCAACAGACCTTATACAAAATACCTGTGCAAAGAATACGCACTAAAGGCATGTTAGTGTTAAGTGAATTACATATTTCTGCTCATGAGAATTCTCATCCTACCACAGGAAACAGCAGCTGTAACAATGTAATTACTGCTACACTTCTTCAAACTATAGCTCACTGCAGATAACGTAAGCCTCCCATTCAGTCATCTCAATGTTAAAATCTATGCAAAATAAACCAAACCCTAAACTTTTTCTATTCTTCCATGCAAACTATTTTATTTCCAATCGGATGAGAAAATCACGTGACATAACTACCCTCCACTATTTACCTTTGTGTAGGCAGTATCATGCAAAGCCTTCCAATTTCTGAGAAGAATTTACCATTTTTGTCGAAGAGAAATATTAAATATTGATATAAGTTATGGTGTATGGAAGCATTTCATGTAGGTTATACGCTTTATAACATTTTTTCACATAAAGCTGTGTGACAAGTTTATCCATGAAAAGTAGGAGAAAATACATCTGAACTCATTAAAAACCAACCAAACAAAAGTACTTCATTAATTACCCAGCCTAACTCTACTAGTATACTGTGTTACATTCCCGTGAAACTAGCACAAACTCTGCCAAATTTAAAGATTCTAAGCAGAGAGATGATAAAGGTCAAAACCTGCTTGATTAAAGCAGTCTCTGTAAATTTTTATTTAAGACCTGCTTTCCTAGTTCTGACTTGATTTGAAAATAAAATCCTTAACCTTTTAGACAATGAGCAACTCTCAGGTAGTCTCATGGTAGCTTAAAGTTGCACATTATTTTCTTAAATACTGTATTCACCCACAAAATGTTTTACTTGAAACAGCGCTCCTGCACTCTCCTGTCTAAGGCTTGTGTTGCTTTTGCACATCCTTGGTAGTGAAAAACTTGTCTCTTTTTCTGTAGGAACTTACATACACTTTTCATATTCTAACACAGCTATCAAGCTTAAGTGACAGCATAGAACTTGCATCAGAAGAAATAAATTTGATGTTTACACCTTTGTATTTTTCAAAGTCTTACCACAGTTGCTGCAGTGGCTTGAAGCGAGTGGATGTTCACTGGACATGTATCCCACCCAGCAGAAATCAGCTCCCTCCTCCACAGCAATAATTCCTTCTTTAAAAATGCTTCTGTGCAGCCAAGGTTCAGTAACACAGCCCATTTTTAAAATAGGGGAAGGCTATTGAAATAAAATTTGCTGTAGTGAACAGCATAACATTTGTGGATGTGTTCAATCATCACTGATCACAGAACAAATACTGGCAAAGCCCTAGTCCAACACATTGCACCACCCCAACATCTCAACTAAAGCCACTGCTGACACCTCAGGGCACAAAGCAGTTTAGCATTCAACAGCATGTGTACTATTAGCAGTGTAATGATCACAACAGAAAACAAACTACAATTACGAAGCTTGTCAGGTAAGCAGGACAGCAGAAAGCAGAGCTGGCACTGGCACTTCTGCAGTGAGATAGCCAGCAGGACCACTTTGTTTTCCACATACTACACCAAGTGTACACCATTTCCTTGGCTGGACAATTCCTCTCTCTGCTCCAGAACCACAGTGTAGCTCTGTATCATTGCAGTAGCATGTACTCGTAAGTGGAGAAAGAGGAGAGGTTTGTTCCCTTAACTGAGCTCCACACTGCAGAGACAACAGTAAAATACCCTGATGACATCTGTTCTTTTATGAAGGGAGAATATAAAAGTGAGATTTAAGATTCAAATACTGAAGAATACATTATTATTTTTTTATTTGAAGTTGAAGGACTAGTCAGTGTTTTTACTCATCTTCCAAGAGCAAGTTTTATGCAGACATTCTAATTCCTGTACAAAAAAATAGCTCCAGTGCAATATAAACAGGTGAGCAGGAAGATGTAAGCACAAGCCATATGTCATAAATTATGACCTTTTTGCAGGTTACACAAAAGCAGTAACTCACAGATAGGATTTAGAGCCAAAAGATGATACTTTAAGAACCCCGTGTTTGGATCCCAGGTACCCAAACAAAACATCGAGTTACTCAGTGAATCCATCCAAGTACTGTATGCTGAGACACAGCCTTCTGGCAGTGAACTCCAGATAATGGGTCTCATAAGCCTTCAGCATACAGCAAACCCCAACTCTTTGCAATCACCTTGCCAGGGGAGATGGAAAGGAATTCTACTGCAGAAAAGGCATAATGAATTGAAGGCAGGAGGGACAGTAAGACAGTGCCTTTGATCTCATCTATACAATTTTTCATGTGTGGCACACAGAAATTAACTAAACATCTGGTGATAAAATTCATGGTCTTTCATAAGTAGACATGCGCTGCTCTCTATAGATCCCTTACACAGCCAGTTGCTTCACTAAGTGCTGCCACAGTCACTTATGCTTTAAATCAAATGTCCTGCTACTCCTTAACTAATATTTTACAAGCATGACTGCTACTGTACTGCTTACTAAACGCTATCCTTGATTTCCACATTTTTGCTTCCTATTTGCTTTTCCAAGACTGCTCCAATACTTGGAAACATTCAGCTACTGAAGATTTTTGTGGGCTTTCATTTAATTCTGCAAAGTATAATTCTTTATAAAATTTTTCACACCAGCCTGTAAGAATCTAAAATATGCTTAATTTGCAATATGAGCTTCGGATAGAGACTGTGCAGTTGAATTAATGGTTTTGTCAGCAAGACTGAGACTTTTGTTTTCCCCTCTCCCTCTTCAACATGGTTAAGACAATGTATTTCCTTCCCATTGCTTCTCACTGGGCTTTAAAAAGCCCCAAAAATGCCAAGAAAGATGAGAAAATGCATCCTATGTGTTCAGTTATTACATGAACAGCAGAAAACAGCATTTGTACTTCTACATAAACTCCACCTTCTAAATAAACTCCAACTCAAGTTTATTTTTACATATATTTAGATTTATTTGCTATACATCACTGTGAGCTTATAGTACTTAAAATCCATTACAGGATTTTTTTTTGTTGTAATAATCAGTTGTAACTCCACAAAGACAATAATACTGCTGTGGAAGACCAAAGGGGAGAAAAGCCATTTCAATTTATTTACAGGTCCTTATTTTGTAAACATTTACTCTACACACTGTACTAAGTTCTAATAAGGATAAAGAGATATACATAGAGACAGGAAACAAAGCCCCTGTTTTTCTATTCATATTGAGCATTAGCATATTATAGATGAAACGTCTGCCCTTTCTCATTACCATAGCAGTAAGCTGTCTTCAAATAAGTTTTTTTTTAACTTTCCAGAAATGTAAATATTTTGAAATAATATACAACTACATCTATGTAAGCCAACCCATTTGGCTTTTATTCCATTTCTAGAATAATTTAAAGTGCTATAAGCAACCCGTCAATCAACACTTTTCTATAATAACAAAACTACTTTAAACATTAATTTACAAGATAATATACAATGTTTGTCTGAAATAGCTGAAATTTCAGCACAAAGTCAGTCACTGTCACACTTAACAGCAATTTTTTTGTTCTTTTTTGTTTTGTTTTGTTTTTGCAGAACATAGAATAAAAGCTTTGAAACAAACAGGTTTTTTGAGCTGTTATTGCCACAATGGCTTATCAATTTTTCTACAAAAGTGGACAAGAGCTACTGGAACTGTATTCTAGCCTGTCATTTATTTTTTGAGGTCACATGACAGTAAGTTTGCATATTCCACAAGTCTACTGAATTACAATATTGTCTACTTATGATACATAATGTCATTTTAATCAGAGCTGGTGCTAATTGTAAATTTACAACATAGACCCACTCAAAAACATCACAAGTATTTTTTTCTTTGGACAGGAATAAGCTATATTCTTGGAGCTGATGTGCTACACGGCTACAACAGTATAACAGTATATATCTGACACTTTATGTTGAAGAAAGATGCATCTGTTTCTGTACTTTTAATGCCCTACTATAGCTACAATTTTTTCACTGAGTTTTGCTTGCTTTAGCCTTTTAATTTTTTGGAACTATCATATTCTTACATTCTCTTGTTATTTTGTAAGTCTTTGCCACATAGCTCAATATTGTCAGTATTTGTCCCAAACCTGCAGATCATTAACAGCATGCGCAAAACACTCTTTAAATACAATCAGCATGCAGCTACAACACATATTAACTGACTTTTTTCTACACATGAACAATAAACAAGACGAGTGGCACGTTGACTTTGGATATCTTCTAACTTCACCACGTGTGTACCGGGATGCGTTAAGAAGGAATGCTCAGCTTCTCATCCATTTGTGGCACCACTTGAATAACCCATCATTGGTCTGGACCAATCTCTGCAGTGCTGCTGCCAAATACCCACACGCAGCTTTCTTAGAGGTTCACAGAGGGCAACTTCATTCATAGACATAATTTGAATACAAAAATAATAAGCTATATTCAATGAAGCAGCCCCCTAGCAGGATTGCAGGAAAGGTGTGTGTGGGACACCTGGGAGGCAACTGTAATATGGGTAAGAAAATTTCGCAGGCCACAAGGCTCAAAGTAACTAACATTAATTTTTAGTCCACAAGGTCAGTATTTTGTAAAAGAGTCTATAGCTTAGAAAAAGTATGGCAGTATATTACAGATGCGATAGCATGAAAAAACATCTATTTAAAAATAATAACTAATGGCCACATGGAAAAATTAGGAAAAAAAAGCAGATAAGTAAAATACATTATATTGCTCCTAGGGATTTTTAAGCTGCACTGATTCATGTCAGGTTTGGGACAATAACCTGTAGAAATAGTTAAATACTTATTCAAAAGCCCATATTTCTATGTCTTGAATAGTGAAGTCTTCTCGCTTAGAAAGTGTGTGATTCCCAAATGTTTTACATGAATGACTTCTTCCATGGTAGAGATCACCATCAAGCCAAAGAGCAAACTCTCCTCTGCAAGACAGACAATATATTAAAGCAAAAGACCGAGGGAGTAAGCATTGAATTTATAAATGTATTTTTCTTTCAAAATTCAGAAATAAGAAGGAATTAAAGAATAAGTTTTTAACACAAATACCTCATTGCTGTTGATAAATTTATGCTACAAAGATTTAATTTTTCTTTTACTATTTATTATTAATTTGGAAATATCCCATTTGCAGATATTCTGAAATAAAAAGCTAACTAGAATTCCTTGGTTTTCAGTCTCTTCCATTTTTATTAAAAAGATGACATAATAGCACTTTTATATCTAAAGAGAATGCTGATAACAAATAAGGAAAACATTCCAGAAGCTTATGCACCTGCATGGGGAGGGAAACAGGACAAGACAATGTATGATTTCTGGAGACCTTGGCATGTTTTGGGATAGCTCAGTTTCAATTCAGGCCTCTTCTAGTTACACATAATTCTCACATTTACATCCTTCCACAATTGTAATATCTATCTCCTCTGAATACAGAAAGACACACATGGAAGTCAACCATGGATGGTATTATAACCATGCAGGGCTGAAACTTTATGCCACACTATGCTGAAGACAAACTTCCTGTCTAAGTTTTGTCAACATCAGAAGCTAAGCACCTGACATACTAAAGTTTCTTGTCTGGTAACTGTTGAGTCCTGAGCTACCAAACTGAAGTCAATGCAAATTTTCCTTTTCAAAGGTGTCCAGACAAACACTTTTAACAGACTCTAATTGTAACTTACCCTCCTCCACCAAAAGCAAGAGAGTCCATGTCTCCTTTAATGAAGAACATATTGTCTCCTGTCCATTTAAAAACCTAGGGAAAAAAAACCCAAAACAGACTAGCAAGTAAAAATATCTGAACTTTTAGTTTGGGCAGAAGGAAAACCAAACATCAGTAAAGAAAGACTATGGGTGGCTAGAGGCCAGTTTAATGAAGCTAACAAGTTGACACAGAAAATTCAGGAAACAGATACTTGAAGAAAAAATTCTCTGAGGTTTTAGGCTAATTCAAATAAGACCATTCCAAACCAGGTCATCTCTGAGCACCAAAATTCCTACACAATGAAAAATACCATGAAAATATGCCCCTAAAAAGGATGTAGTTTGTGAATTTTCCGACAGACGCGTGGAAGAAATCTTCAGTATTAACTAAAGAGTTGGGTTAAGTGTATTCTTCAGCATGCAAACACTACTGATTTACTGTGCACTTAAAGATTCCATGAAAAAACTAGTATGATGACTTTTTTTGGCCAACTTGTAGTATTTTTCAGATTTACTATTAGATTTATTAAGTATTTTAATATAATGCACTTGGGGAGGGTGGCAGGAAAAGAAGCAAAAGCATACGAAGTCATTACTACTTACCTCAAAATCTGGAGAAAAAGTGAACATAAAGGTCTCCCCAGTGCCATAAAAGCCATCACTCACTTTAAATGGTTCAGATGCTAATGCACCAAAAACCTGTAGCAAAAATGTAGCAGAGCAAGAAAAACTTCAGAAAAACTACATGGCATCCAAGAATCTCTAATGATAGTAACTGATAAACAAATCAGGTTGTGAATATCATCAAATTTGAAATTCACTCTGCAAATTTCACTGTACCGCTGCTTACACTGTATCACAGTTCTGAGTGCTCTGAGATACAGTATCATGCTTTGTTGCACAATAGAAAGTAGGAGTACTCTTCCTCAATAAAAAATGAACACAGCAAGAAAAAATAATCTAATGGATAAAAACTAAACCCATAAAACTCTCAAAAACAATGCATACATATTTAAAATTTCAGATCAAAAGTTCCTTATTACATAGCTCCTTTTTCACTTCATTAGACTATTTTCAGTGAGTTCCTAGCTGTAACTGAGTTAATTTCCGTGTAATTTATTAATTCCAAATAAAAGGTAAGCACTGCTTACCCTGTCTTACAACAGAGACAGATTTTAACAGAAGGACAGGATGCCATCCAGAGGGACCTGGAAAAACTTGAGAACTTGGCCTGTGTGAACCTCATGAAGTTCAGCAAGTCCAAGTGCAAGGTCCTGTACCTGGGTGAGGACAATCTCCAACTTAAGCACAGGCTTGGAGGCGAACTCACTGAGAGCAGCCCTGAAGAGAAAATCTTAGGGATTCTTGTGGATGAAAAGCTGGACATGAGCCAGTGTGTGCTCACATTTTGTTGAGTTCAAGCATTAATCTCTTGAAATAAACTCTTAATTTTTAAAAACTATGCACAACAGCAAACAATTCATTTGATGCAGGTAGTACTGTACATTTGAGGAGACATTGCTTATACTCCATTGGTATAGAGCAGACAAAAGACAGGACTTACATACCAAACTTTCTTTAGTCACAGTACTTACAGAAACTTCCTCATATTACCACTGCTTTGCTTCTTTATGTTACCTTTTTTAAGAACAAAATGTCACTATGCTGACAAGCTACTTTACCCACGTAAAATGGTTCCTTTACTTCAGTGAAAAGGATTACCTTTGAACACATGTGTGACCAATGCTTACAATCTAAAAATCTGATTCTCTGGAACAAAGAGCAAATTCAGTCTAAAGACTTCAAGATCCATGAACTGAGATGCAAGTTTCTGTACCCTTGTTTTAATGCAAGTTCACAGGAAAACTAGCCCAAACTTTTTTTTTTGCAGGGATAATTTATTTCATTCAACATCTAGAATCCAACACTGGGAAGATATTTCACTATTATGCCACTGTCTCAATGTCAAGAACAGGTTTAAGAGAGAAAGAAACTACTATATTTTTTTTTGCTTTTGGGGAAATCAGACCAAAATAAATGAATTGTTTGTTTTCCTGTTTCTAGAAGGCACCTATTTTTTTCCCCCCCATATATATTTTTTTTTTTAATTCAAGGTAGGCTTGATATGAGTCCCTAATGTTATCATTACCTAGTTTTTTACACTTTTCATTTTCTAGCCCATTACTAGGTAGATGGACTCACGGGAATTTGTACTTCAAGACAGTATTTAATTTTTAGCTGATCTTTACTACCTGTAGTTCCACTACATGTAACTGTTAAGGTTAAAATTTAAAGATGAGTCAGAAAGAACTTAAAATTGCCGTAGTCATGTATGCCTATTCCATACTTTACTGTCTTTGCACATGTAAACTCTAAAAAGCAGCATAGATGAGACACTTTTTCCTTTTTGTTATTTCAAGCATCTGGGTCAGTAGACTAGACTTCAGAAAACTGGGTGATAACTTTTCTCTGTCAAACATTTTGTGACTTTAGACTGTACTTAGTATATGCAGATAATTGAACTTAAATAGAGCACCTTTTAACATAAAAATCCATACTGAATTCAAATGAAGTTTCATCAATGAATATAACAAAATGGGCTGCTGAAATACATAATATTCCATACTTAAATAACTACATGCACCCTTCCAATTATTTCTTAGTCCTCAAACTATCTGAGTCTCTGTATCCTAACTTCTTTTAAAGGCTCAAGTCATTCTTTGAGCAGGTCTGGTAACTGCACTACATTCAGGTACCTATGACATGTCTTACTTCAGATACCCTTAGGGCTGACACTACACCTAGTAAGCAAATATAAGTAAAAAAAGATAAAAGTAAATATAAGATTTCATTAACAACAGACATTCCTTGAGAGAAATTAACCTTCAGTTAAAGTAACAAACAGAATTGTGTCAAACAAACTATCTCAGTTCAGCCTCTACACAGGTGTAAACTTTTCACGTAACACTTATTCCAGTATTTGTCTTGGATCATCTCAGGGGTAAAACACAAAACTAGTGCATTTTAACCAGGTAGAAAACCATACACACTTTACTCAAGAGACTCTGAAGCTTTATTTGTAATTATACATAAATGAAGCTATAAAGAACCTCAGACAGTCTCTCATATAATTCCCTACTCAATGGAGGACTGATTCAAAAGCCATTAGGTTGACTCAGTTTTGTCCAGTTCAGCTTTGAGTACCCTCAGGAATCAGGATTTGACAATCTCTCTATGTTCTATATGCTTCAAGTTGAGTCTTGAAAGATCACATTTTTGCTATAAGCAACGATAAAAGAATAAGGCTTTACAGAAAAAGCACAGTTCGCTTCCCAACAGTTATTTTAGTCCTTGAGAAGCAATGTCCATAGGACTTCTCCATGAGTCTGATTTTTGTGGCTAGTTGTTAGGATGGGTAACTAAAATTCCCATGTCCTAGGTTCCATGTCTCACACTTCTGCAGTGCGTAAAATACAGTCTGAAGAATGACTTATAATAAAACTAGACAGTCCTTGATGTGGTTAACTGCATTAATTCCACTTCTAGACCACCACTTATTTAGTGACTCATGTTGAGGAATCAGGTACCAATTTCTTTTTAAATGGCTGTCAGGGTTCACTAATAGAAGCATATACCAGTACATAGACAGACAATCCGTAATAATTGCAATGACGTAACTATAGATTCCATAGACACCTTTATTAAAGAATCTCCCAGAACTGACTGGAGAAGGTAGTTTAGGTGGCTTTAGATTCCAAATTCCAACTAGGCATTGCTCAGCTTTTACACAATTAATGTTTGTGAAAGTTCAGTGGTTTTGCTGGTTGGTTTTTTTTTTTGTTTGTTTGTTGTTTTTTTAACAGCTATTTAAATAAAATTGTTAATCGATCTGAAAAAGAAAGCAAGGCTGGAAAAGGTTTTTGAATAACAATTCAGTAGGGTGAGGCTTATCAGCCTTTAATGAAACATTATGAAAAGTTACAAGGTACACTTGCTCCTTACTCAACCTATTATCAACATAATAAAAAAGCAGTCTCCATAAACATGGACAACAAAGAATAGTCTCTCAGGGGAAGCAGCCCAGGAAATAAATTCATTCTGGTTTAAAAGAAAAGTGCCTCAACCAAGGATACGACAATTCCAGTATCATAAACACCAAAGATACAAAGTGGGCAGAACAACGAATGCCAAAGAGGACTGAGCGGGTATGCTCAGCAAATGTCAAGAAACTATCTGGTCATAATTCCATCATTTTTCAAAAAAGCTGAATCTCATTTAGGATCTTCTCTGAACTAGAATCTTTGAAAACAGGCAGTGATTTTGGAGCATAAGATAGGAATAAACATCTGGTCTCTCAAAACCCACTTTTGAAGTGCACATATAACATTTATCTTAGCATACTGCTACTGAACTATTCCTGGAAACATTCTCCTATAAAGTCCTCAGAGCCTTTTTCAGTCATGGAAAGCAATTTTAAAGGACTATCTGCCAGGAAGATACAAGACATTAAAAATAAATTAACCTCTTTCAAAAAAATAATAGCTTCATAAATAAAATTAATTACCCTGACTAATTACCAAAGAGCATAGTCGGTTACCATTGTCCTATTTTTCATGATTCTAGATGCTTGCATGAAGAGGAGAAAGACTGTGCTAAATTTCCATATGTTTTGAACAGAAAGATAGTGCAAATTAATTTTCTGCTGTCAAACACAGACATTTTTCATTAATAACATGAAACACAACTACTGAAAACACCACTCTCACTACACTGGTGAAGGACTGAGCATGTAAAACTTGTCTGAACCACTCCTTCCGCATATGCTGCTCACTAAATAGACATGGATTTCCCCCATTCCTGTGTGGAAACTAGGTAAGACTTGGCATATACAGTAAAGTATCAGTTCAGTGACTACTTAACCCAAAAGTTCAAGGCACACTTTCATACATATTCCTAGGTATGAGGCTGTAAGATGAGATTCACCAAGGTATGTTTCACAAAAAAAAAAAAAAAATTATCACATACCTATGAACTCCGTGTTTTGACTGGGCAACCATGACACTTTTTAAACATTCCAGCCAAGATGCTCATACACAGGAGGTAATATGAATGCTTTCATCAACAGACAATACTACATAGTGGTGGCAAGATAGCCCTATCAGGAAAAGGACATTTTTTTTCTGGGACGGATAATCAGGTACGAGGAAGCAGGTATATCTTACTAATTATCTTGAGAAGCTAATAAGGGAATTGGAGAAATCACCAAAGTACATTTAAGAGATTGATGAGTCTGTTGAGACATCTCAAGTCTATTCAATAGTTTTTGTCTTCAAGATTAAAAGGTAAATGAAGAAAAATCTTTTTAAAGAACTTCTGGGAAAGAATGCACTGCTAGCAGAGAGTTAGAAGGGATTTTTCTTTTTAAGGTATCCCTGGGGCAGAAGACAATGAAAAAATCAAGCTGTGACTTGAATAAGAAAACACACCCTTCATTTCTGTTTTCAGACCCCCTGAATTATATGAGATCATGCTTCCTGAAAATAAAAATTGTGGTTAACAAACTGGGATGGGTAAGTGAAGTGAATGCTACAGATTTTGCAGTGGTTCTGTCAATTTTTCATAGCAGCCATAACACGCTTCCACAAGCAAATACAGAAATTTCAGAAAAAGAATCAAGAAGTCTCATACTGCCTGCAATGTTCACCTGTTACAGGATTACGTAAGAGAGGATGTTTGCTATTCAAATAGTGAGATGTGAGCCACTTCCTGAAATTCATAACCCTGTCAGAGGAAAACAGAGCACAAAGACACAGTCTCAAAGAACAAAAGTTAATGCAACAAAGGTACTACAGCTCTTGAAAGATGTTGGCTGCAGCCACAGAATATACCAAGAAGTACTAGACACAGCTGGCAATGACATTCTAACTCCACAAGATCTTCCAGCATCAGAAAGTTCTACAGACTGTATTTCTTGTGCCTTAAGTTCATTTAAAAAAATTAAATTGATTAATTGGTTATTACAAGATTCTTGCATTACAACAGCTAACTTACATCATTAAAGTATTTCCTAGATATGTAGTATGTTGGAGGATTGCTCAACAGTGAAACACATTTCTAAGAAGAAAACTTGCTTGATACATACAATTTTATCTCCCATGATGGATTGAAGCACCTTTATATTCCTTTATACTCCCCAAACATTTTTCTTGATAGGTCCCCTACTTCCACACAAACATTTTCCTACCTGTCCATCACTGTCTTTGATAACCAACAGCACAGGTGTGTCTAATCCCATCATTGTCCGATACAAGGTCTTCAAGCTCATGCCATGCTTTGCAGTACTGTAGACAAGAGTCCATGGATAGCCAATAGTCCGTGGTGGAAGAGACTTTGTGAGCTATTAACAAGAAAATTACAACCCTTTATTTAATACATGCTTTATATTTAAGAATGTATAACATGTAAATGAAAGCAGATTATGTTCTGCTCAATCACTTTTAAGTGGGCTTAAAACCTAAGAATTAAACCTGAAGTTTCACATGTGTATTTTCTACTTTTGGTCACTCAAGCAGGTTTCTCTTCCTACCTCTACTAGTGACCTGCAAAAGAATGATTTATCAACTAAAGAACATGAGTGTGTTAAGGTCTCTAAAAGGTTTATCCATATAATTATTCTTTCATAACAATATTGCATGTCCCACCAATGTCTTAGTATTGAGCAAATAGATCACTCAAGTCAGCAGGCAGCAAACTGAAGGGTAAATGCTGCTTGTTGCTCTGCTTCTGTGCTTTTTAATCCAAAACTTCAATTAACACATTTCTAATGAAATCACTTTGGACTGAACAGCAAGAACTGCAGTGTTTTCACTGATGTTTTCAAGAAAGAATGAAAGTACAGCAAAGACAGACAAGTGTCTGTCTGAATACATGGTGTATTCGAAGTTAGGATTTAAAAAAAAAGCAACATTTTAGCTATGAATCGTGCTCTGCGTAGACACTTAGACACACACAGGTCTATGGTGCCAGATGGGATCCACCCAAAGAAACAGACGGAGCTGGCAGATACGCTCACTGAGCCACTTCCCACCATTTATCAGTATTCCAAGATAACTGGGGACATCCCTGTTAGCAAATGTGGTGTCCATTTACAAGATGGGCTGTAAGGAGGATCCCAGGAACTACAGGCCTGTCAGTCTGACCTCAGTGCCTGGGAAGGTCATGAAGCATGTCATTGTCATCTTGAGTGCCACCACACAGCACATGCAGGAAAACCAGGGGATCAGGCCCAGCCAGCGTGGGTTCATGAGAGGCAAGTCCTGCTTGGCAAACCTGATTTTCCTCTATGACATGGTGACCTGCTTGGTGGATGAGGGAAAGGCTGTGAATATTGTCCACATGGACACCAGTAAAGCCTTTGACACTACTTCCCACAGCACTCTTCTGGAGAAACTGGCTACTCATGGCTTGGACAGGCACACTGCTTGCTGGTTAAGAAACTGGCTGGATGATTGGGTCCAGAGAGTGGTGACGAATGGAGTTAAATCCACTAAGTGGCCGGTCACTCGTGGTGCTCCCCAGGGCTCACTACTGAGGCTGGTCCTGTTTAATGTCTTTATCAATGATCTGGACAAGGAGATTGAGTGCATCCTCAGTCTGCAGATTACAACAAGCTGGGCAGAAGTGTCAACCTGCTGGAGTGTAGGAAAGCTCTGCAGAGGGATCTGGACAGGCTGGATTGATGTACCATGGCCAGCAGTGTGAGGTTCAATAAGGGAAAGTGCCAGGTCTTGCACTTGTGTCACAAAAAACCCTGCAGCACTACAGGCTGGGAGAAGAGTGGCCAAAAAGCAACCCAGAGGAAAAGGATCCAAGGGTGCTGCTTGAGATGGCTGTGCATGAGACAGACTGTGCCCAGGTGGCCAAGAATGGCATCCTGACTTGTCCTCCTGGACTGAGCACTGTTGAGGCCACACCTTGAGTATTGTGTACTGTTCTGGGGCCCTCACTAAAAGGAAAACATTGAGATGCTGGAGTATATCCAAAGAAGGGCAGTGAAGCTGGTGAAAGGTCTGGAGAGGACTGAGGGAGCTGGGGCTGTTTACTCTGGAGAAAAGGAGGCTCAGAGGGACCTCATCACTCTCTACAACCACCAGAAAGCAGGTTGTAGCAGTCAGTCTTTTCTCCCAAAACAGGACAAGAGAAAACATCCTCAAGTTGAGCAACTGGAGTTCAGGATTGGATCTTAGGAAAATTTTTTTCAGTGAAAGGGTTGTCAAGCATTGGAACAGGGTAGCCAGGGAAGTGGTTGAGTTACCTGTGTTGAAGTATTTGAAGGATGCATAAGACATGGGTGACATTTTGGGAAAGGGTTTAATGGTGGACTTGGCAGTGATGAGGTAACAGCTGGACTCAGTGGTCTTAGACAACTTTTCTAATTATACACAGTTTATTTTCTTCTATTTAATATCACCCAAGGTCTTCTAACTGGTGTGTTTTACACTATAGTCACAGCATTTGTGACACATTAATGTACAAGAATAAAAAATGACATTAATTTCATACCTTTTCAATTTGTTCAGGCTGTAGTAATTCACTTGGATCACTAAGATTTGGCCGAAATGCTTCAGGCTCCAGGTCTGTTTTGATATTTGTTGCCTGTTTTGAATTGATATCTTCTCTTGTTGTTATCTACAAAAAGAATAGCAAGAAAATAAGTATTTGCCAGCCTATTGACAGAAAAGGTAAACTTCACAGGTTTAAAATCATGCAGTTATCAATTACACAAGTCCTTCGAAAGTTTAGAAATCCAACAGATTTGATCTGACCAAGATTTCCACCGTTTCCAATAGCAAGCTGGTACACAACTATGTAACAATAACTTACATAGACACCTACACAGAAGAAAGCTACAGCTTTATGCTAAAACAACAAACAGTTCTCATACACAGCTGAAGGGCTTCAAATGCCTTTCAGAAGATACTTTAAAAAGTTCTTGCATTTTAATACTGACATAGCATTCTAAGTGTAATTAAAAAAAAAAAAAACAGGAAGAAAAGGAATTAAAACTTCAACATTGACATTTCTCAGTAGTTTCTGAATCAATAGTCTTTTAGAATACTTAAGAAATTTTTCAGATATGCAGTAGACATCTGGGAAGACTGCTGTCATATATTTTGAACAAACCATCTGACTGGAGCCTTAGGAGTAGTGCTGCTCCATAAGCTGATCTGCTGAAGTACTTATGGGAATCAAAGAAGAAAGAATTGAGAGGGCGGGGAGCGGAAAGCAGCAATAATACTTCAGTTGCATAGAGAGCACTGAGGTCTGGCAAAGATGCACTATTCAGAAGGGTCCTGCAGTAGTTTAAAATACTTGACTTACATATCTACCCTGCTGAGTGTAGATGGCAGATGCCACAAAATCCCTCATCAGATGTAGCTCACAACAGCTTCTTACCCCAGTCAACATTCACTGGCACTTTCAAGTTAAAGTGCCATGTCTTGATAACTAGCTGCGATCCAAACAGATTTCCATCTATAAATCCAGCTGCAGGGATATTTAAAACTTGCTAGGGGGTAGTGAAATCTGACAAAGGAGTAGGACAAAGTGAGGAAGTTAGTAAGATAAGCCACTGCAGCAAGACTTATTAAAACGTTGAGAGATTTGCTAAAGAAAAAAGAAATCTCAACAAGATTAAGTGCATCTGAATAATTTATCAGCCTAAACCAAGTTTCACTGAAAGCCCGACTGTCCAAATTAAAACCTGAATCCTGAAAATTTCAAGAAAATATCTGCCAAATCCAGTTTGCCACATCCCTCCTACTCTAAACATACAGGACACAACTGCACTATTTCACAATATCACCATGGTAAGCTTTGCCAACCTTTTGTGAACTTGCTTAGTTAATTAAAAAAAAAAGCCAAATCAAAGAAAACTCTGAAATACAGATAGGAATATTTAAACAAATACAGCCACCTGAGCCAAAAAGAAGGACACTCCTTTCTTCCCCCTCAAGAACTATGAAAAAAGTTCCTATCACAAACCCTTATTATTTAAAAATAGCCTTATAAAGTCAACATATCAAAGTATATTCATACAGTAACTCAATCACAGTATTAATTCTAAACCCAAGAAAAGGTGTGCTTAAATTGAGTATAAAGCAACAAAAAAGCTCAAGCCTTCCTTTTCTCAATGGAAAGTAACAAGAACTTCCAACATGGACTATGCACTAATTTCCGTATCACAACACAAAATATGCAATTATCCATATAGCTTCATGTACAAGATGACCTGCACGCTGCTTTACAGAGTGCTATCTCTAAAATGTTATTTTATAGTCCAAATATTTTCCACCTTAAATGCCTTTCATCCATCATAATACTGCTTCAGCTCCAGAGAAGTTCAGCATTGTTCAACTGTAGAGCAGAAAGCTTCTTCCCTTTGTTATTCTTTAATTCTGATTAAAGACCACTGTGCAAAACATGAATAATTTGGATTCAAGTGGTGTGGGGAACTGAGTTTTTTGGTTTAGAGTTTTCATGGATTGGGGTATTTTTTCAGTTGGATTTTTTTCCATTATTATTATTATTTTATTTACTACTATTATTATTTATTACAGTAAAGCAGTTTTCTTCTAGGAAAAACGCTGCTTTGTAGAAGCAGTCAAAGAGCATCTGTTCAAAACAATCTGAGAGAAAGCACTCTAGCTGCAAAATTTGCAGATTTATTTCCCACCAAAGCTGGACAGAGCAGACTGACCTATAGTAAGATTCCAGGGGCTTCCAAGATTGGTAAATGTCACACAGTCTATACCACATTTGAGACCACAACTCAAATGGCCTCAGAGCAGAGAGTTTATAGGCTGTAACCCACCACATCAGATTTTTCTAGTCAGCCTAAACTTTGAGTTTGGGCGTACCAGGTGAAAGGTATTTGGAAAGAGCTCCGACACTTCCAGAATATTAATACATGGATTCTCCGCCACCACTTGCCAAAAACAGAATAGTTCTGTTCTCAAGTGGGAACAATTTTTTTTTTTTTTTTTTTTTTTTGCAAGATTTCTGACTTTCCTATAACAGGGCAGCTTTTGGGTTCAAGGTTCATGCTCATTATTGATCTATGTAATTGTACTACTTACAAAACATTTTAAAGCAATTAATTACTGATTATTAAACAAATAGAAATAAAAAAGCTATGAAAATGTTTTCTTATGTGTAATTACCTAATAGGTAAAAAAAGCCAAGATCAAAGAAATAAAAAAACCAGAATAAAACATTTTAAATTTTCAGCAGCCAAGTAGTAGAGAAAAACAAAATACTCAATGCTTCTAAGGAAATCTAAGCTATGCTTTCCATCAGTAAGGCATGTATGTGCACAGCAGCTAACAATTTTATAACACTCAAAAAACTATGAAACACCTAAAGAGAATGCAAATATCAGTTTCAATCCATATCCAGAGACCTCCAAAAATCCAAACTGCTTTCAAAGTACTGTTTTGTGCGTACGTGTATGACCTTTGACATGTTGAACTGCCTTAGTTACCTGCTTTTATAATGGGAAAAATACTTACCTATTTCACAGAAGTTGTGAAGCTTCATACTTGCCATGTACTGTGAGATTCTTGGTGAAAGATTCCTATATAAAATTAAACACCCGTGCAACAAGGTTTTGGATTCTTCACCTGTTTTGCATTCTTTTTAGGGAAGCTTCTAACACAACACACCAGTCTAAAGTAGAAGTTAAAACACAACACTGCAAGTCAAGCAGTACTGAGAACAAATTGTCAAATTCTAACAGAAAATTCCTGTGTGAAAAATGTGGAAGTAGTAATTCCATCATAAAATTACTGATTCCATCATAGAATTGCACAGTTAAACACATCCAAAACAAAGGAATTTTCTGTTGGATCCTTGTAGTGCTGTAGACAAGACAAACCCACTGAGTGCAGGACTTGCCCTGATCCAAGACACTACAAAGAAAGATGTTTTAGTATCTGGAGACGGGGTTTAAACTACTGAAGAGGGCACCTGGAGACGTCTGCAGAGTGTGCGCAGTTCTTCGCTATTTAGAGCATCGATCCTGCGGTGATACTCAGCCACTGACACTACCTGAATATGGAGACAGGAAGACAATAATTCCACTGACAGTTGAAGAAAAGTAAAAAGGTATGAAAGAAAAAACTGGAGGAGAGTAATGAAGGGAAAATGCGCAATGACAACAAACAAACAAGAAGGGCCAAGAGATGTTTGTTTCTGCAAGGACAATGCACATGTAGGTGATTTTAGACATATGAGTAAACACAGCAAGATTACAAAATAAACACTGAGGGCACTAGCAGTCAGATATCTCACTGATCTAGGATGAATACAGAACTGATATAGGAGTGCAAAAAGTTTCCAGTATCAGGATGCTAAATTAAAAGTCAATCTGAGTTGCATGCCTTAATCCAAACTCTTCAGCCCAAGGTCCTCTCAAACATTCTTTACACCCAGATTAATGAATCCTGTGAACCTGGTTTGCTTTCCTAAATGAAGACTAGAAGCAAATCTCAGGCTTCTCAGTAAGCTCTACCTCTTGTGTCTGGCAGCAAAGATACAGTTATAGACAATGTAGCAGGAGTACAGTTTAATAACACCCCAATACCACCCGACAATATCTTTACCCTGGACTTTCTATTCCCCTCCAAAGCTTCAGGAGTTGCTCATCTGTCAACACATTCACTTCAAATGGCATCTCCACTTTGGCAGGAGGTGTATGGCCAGAAAGTCTTTAGTCAGAAAGCTCTAGAACATGCTGCTCTGGTGCAACAAGCTGACTAAAGGACTACAACAGTCATTTTGATGTAACTAGAGCAAATAATGTGATTTTGAGAAAAACTCAAAATCATCATTGATATGAAAGCATCTTAAAACAGCTGGTGGAGAGATCAAATGGATGTCCCATGTAGTAAGAGCATATTAAAAACTTCTAGAGCCTACCACAGTGCAAAGGAAGACAACCACAAGTCCAGCAGCTCCCCATCTACCTGTCCCTACTACAAGGAGTTTGGCCAGATACTCGCCACTGTCCTGAGTACAGAGCCCACAGTCATGCATGACTGGCTCTTGAGCAGCGATGGTTCACTCTACCCCATGCAACTGCAAGGCAAGGAAAAAGGAATACTTGTGACATCCAGCTTTATTACTGAGTAATTCGTAATTACTAGCACTCAATTTATTCCATTATTTTTCTATTGTTGCCTTAAAATATATCAAGAATATTGTTGTAAATTGTATTGGCTTGTGCATTCTCAGAGTCAAATAGCTATATGTAAAGTTTTAACAGTATTACACTCAAACATGTAAGTGATAGTGTAGTTTTATCCTTTTATTTGCTATGACACTTCTTTGCAAATTTACACTGTTCACACCAGCAACTTTCAAACATAATCTTGAAAAGCAGTAATGTGAGGACCCTTTTGCCTTATTGCTTCTTTAAGCTACACCATACTACATGTGAGGCAGTAGGTAATTTATAATACACCACAGATGTCTGGTTACTTAAGGAGATTCTTGAGAAAAAAAATCTCAAAATCTCTGACACCATTATAAAATTTTTTCACATGGTGGAAATGTAGACAGTTTTATGGGCAATGCCATCTTGCCTTCAACCTCTCAAATACATACTGTCATCATCCTCCATCTGTGAATTGCTTATCAGCTTTTTAACTCAGAGATTGACCTTTTCATATGCCATGGAGTTGCCTTATTTTTCTTCCTTGAGAGAAACATGACTACCTATCCAAGTACGTACAATATAATAGCTTCTTGGCATGCTGAACCTGTTGCACACTGTCACATTCCATTTGTTTTGAGAACAAAAGCCTGCATAATAACAGACTGTTGGTATGCTATGATAAACATCATAAATAGCACGTCATAGAATGTCAAACCACCCACAGGAAAATTAAAGGAAAAGAGGCCACCCTTTCACACCCAGTGCTTATTTTAAGTATACATTCCATACTAAGCATATAGTCCGTACTAAGTATACAATCCATACTAAGTTCCATGAATAAACCATAAGACACTGTCTCAAGTTTATCCACTCATCACTGAACCAGGCTTCAAGAGAGTACGTTAAGATACATCAACCCTTCAAATGCAGCACCGGGACTTCTGTTATAATGCTGCTGGGGTTTGACACTGGCTAGAAGCCAGGCATCCACAAAAACCCCATTTATTCATTCTCATCTGCTATCATTGAGCAGAGGAGGGGGGAAAGAAAAACAAACCAAAAGTCTAATGAGGTGAGGTTAAGGATTAGGAGAAAAACACTTTAAGGCAAAACAGGTTCAAGACTTAAACAGTATAAAGAAAATTTATTACCAACAGAATTAGAAGAGGATAATGAAAACTAAAATAAACCTTTAGAACACCTTTCCTTCCCAGTCCCTCTCTCTTTTGCACCAACTGCACAAGGAGACAAAAACATGGGGTTTTGGTCAGTCTTTCACTTCCTAAAGATCTTTCTTCGTTATGCTTAAGGAAAGGAGTTTCTTTCTTCTGCTGTGCCGTGGGATCCTTCCCATGGGAGATAGTTCTCTGCAACCTTTTCCAATGTGGTTTTAACTTTCACAAATAGCAGCCCCATCTGACCTGCTGTAACATGAGTCCCTCCCACGAAGGGTGCAGTCTTCCCAAAACTGCACATCATGGGTCATTTTAGTTCATGGGGTTTAGTCTTTTAAGGAGAAGCTGTCTAGTTTGGAAATTCTCTCTTTCTCTGGAAGCAAGGGTCCTTGCTCTCTGTTTGAGTTCCTCACTAGATTACAGCTTTTCAGTATCCATGCGCTCCAGCATTGAGTGCTTTTCCTCACGGGCTGCACGTGGATCTCTGCATCCCCCCATGCACTTCATGAATTACAAGGAAACAATTTGTTGTATTATAGTCCTCACAACAGCTTATAGAAAAATCTCAGCTCTGACTCCTGGTGCACCTCCTCCCTCTCCTTTTTTTCACTGACCTCGATGTTGGTTGTCCTCACCTGTCCTCACTTCTCCCTCTTCTCTGACTCGGAAGAAAATTGTTGTCCATAGGTACTATTGTTCTCAAGTTCTATCAATTGAAAAGTTCTTATAGAGCTTCGCTGGGCTGACAAGGTTGATCTTGTCTGTGCTCCATGTTGGGGAATTGTTTGCCATGTTTTCCTTGCTGGCCACATGGTCCCCAGTGGCCCCAAGAAGGCCCCAGCGGCCACACTGGGATCGCCCCTGGCAGCCGCCTCACCACCCCTCGGGAGAAGAAAGATAACTTCCCGCAGTTTTTCTCCTTTCTTAAATATGTCATCACAGAGGCATTACCAACTTCTCTAATTGGGCTAGTAACCTGCCCATCATCAGAGCCTTCAGTGATTGGCTCTGTGCTGGACATAGCAGAAGTTTCGAGCAGCTTTTCTCCTGCCCACCAAAAGACTAGACTGCTTTTAAACTAACACAAATGCCTATGGTTTAGGCCAACATGCTTTATTCCTGCTTTGCAGTGGACAAGACTATGTACTTCTTCATTAAATGAGCTACAGAATCTCAAAGTCACATTATGTGTAAGCTTACTAGCAACTACCTTCAACTTCATTCAGGAATTGAGATACATCTTGCAAACAGACAGCACTTTTTCCCTGCCAGGCTCAAGAGCACTGTTTTGAAATGTTAGTGGTAACATTGGAAGTTTATTCTTCTTTATAACCTGGTTTAATTCACAGTCTGCTTATGCTATTTCCTCTTCCATCAGAATTTCTTCATGCTCCTTCCTTGTAGTTCTACTAATCTTCTAGTCTACTTCACCAAGCTAAATAAACCAGTGTTTTCTTCCCTCTCCTGCCTCCATCACCTGTATGTCTTCCTATCATTCCCAGACCTACTTCTACCTCATTCTACTTTGAACTTTGATTCTCAGATGCAGAACTTAGTCTTTCATATAGTATAAGAAATACCTAGAAAGCAAGACATTTCATAGATAAAAGGTAGATGCAGATTCATATTCAGCACACTGGATTATAGTTTTCAGTACAAAAATGCTTCTTAGTAATAAAATTCTTCCATTAAAGTAATTAAGTAAAGGTCTACCAATATGACTTTGCTATGTGCTTTATTTACTATGCTATCTTTACTATGACATATCAGCTTCTGGTTTCCTTGATAACCAAGCTAATTTTTGAGGATGAGGAAGTGTTCCTGAAGGACGCTGTGTTCTCTCTCTAGTTGTTTTCTGCTTTAAAAAGAAGGAAGAGAGAAAAACAGCTAAACTTCTTATGGTTAATCTGGGCACTGGTTGGAATAGAGCAAAACAATGTGTATAGCCTGAATCGTTAGTGTGCTTCAGGGTGAAAAGGGTTCTGCTTTGGGACTTGAAACTGTCTATTGCCAATGATACAACACTGGGAGGAGCTGTTGACTCCCTCAAAGGCAGGGAGGCCCTGCAGAGAGACCTCGACAAATCAAAGGACTGGACAATCATGAACCACCTGAAGTTCAACAAGGGACAGCGCCGGATTCTGCACCTGGGATGCAGCAACCCAGCACAGACAGACTGGGGAATGAGATGCTGCAAAGCAGTGACATGGAAAGAGACCTGGGGGTCCTGGATGATGGAAAATTGGATATGAATCAGCAGTGCCCTGGCAGGCAGGAGGGCCAAGTGTGTCCTAAGGGGCATCAGGCACAGCATCACCAGCCGGGCAAGGGAGAGGATTGTCACACTCTGCTCTGGGGGTGCACCTCAAGTCCTGGAGGTAGTTTTGGGCACCACAACATAAGAAAAGTTTAAAGCTCTTAGAGAATGCACGATGAACAGCAACAAAGATGGCAAAGGGCTTTGGGAGCAAGCCATATGAGGAGTGACTGAGGTCACTTGGTCTGCTCAGGCTGGAGAAGAGGAGACTGAGGGGAGATCTCACTGCAGACTGCAGCTTCCTCGTGAGGGGAAGAGGAGGGGCAGACACTGATCTCTTCTCTGCAGTGATCAGCAACAGGAACTGTGGGAATGGCCTGAAGCTGTGTCAGAAGAGATTTAGTTTGGATATCAGAGGGTGTTTGGGCACTGGAACAGCTCCCCAAGGAACTGGTCACAGCACCAAGCCTGACAGAGTTCAAGAACTGTTTGGACAATGCTTTCAGGCACAGGGTGTGACTTTTGGGGATGGTGCTGTGCAGGGCCAGAAGTTGTGATGCCACCTGGATTTTTACCTTTTTTCTTTTGTATATGTTCTGTGTTTTTTGAACATATACTTGTAGCTCTGTAGTCTGTTATCGTAGCTTCACTTCAGTATTTTCCTAGGCAGAAAGACAAAACAAATTCCAGGACCCCTATGCTATCTTGGTTCTCCTTAGAAACCAAGGTTGAAACCAGCTCTTCGAGACAGTTTTATAAACAAAGCCTAGTCCTCATCTGAAAGGGGGAGGATTTATAAGGTGCTAGGGCTGGGGAGGATTACTTCACTGGGCATGCTGCTAATTGGGGAGCTCTTGTCAGATATGCTAATTTGCAGAATCTATAGAAGTTGTACACATGCCACGCAGTGGTGCATCTTCAGTGTTTTCCACCTGACAAACTGTGCACCTAAGGATCCTTATATAAAGGTACCCCCTTTTTATCAGCCTAACTGTGTCTGGCTCATATTTCTAGGACCAGAAAAAAACGCAGCAGTTGGACTTGATCCTTGTGGGCCCTTTCCAACTCAGCTTATTCTGTGATTCTGTGATTCCAAGTTTGAAAAGACATGGAATATATCTTTAGAGATCTAATACTACCTGCTGTATTCACATTGGCAGCATTGATGAAAAACCATGGGATGAATATGACTCATGGTATGACTCTTTCAAGTTTGACTCTCTACACCATGTATATGCGAGTTAAGCACTTAGCACAACACCCAACAGTTTTAATATTTAATGCAGTAAGTCGAGGGTTTGCATACCAATGATTCAAACAATCAAGAAGCCAAGGATTCTCCTTTCGGAGAAATTCAGGTTTCTAAACTTTGTTTTTCTGAAACCATGTCAAAAGTACCTAACTTTTACAAGTTATGCTGGTCACTTGCAGTGAATGAAACTGAAGACAAAATTCCAGATATGGAACATTTTTTGTCCTTCAGGAACACATATGAAAATGCAGTTAAAATTGTTCAATGTATGATCAGCCCCTTCAGCCCCTGGTCGTATCATCCTGCTACAGACAAGATGTTAAAAAAAGCTTTTTACACCAGTGAGGGATTCCTCAGTTTATCAAAGTCACAAGTGACACACCCCACTAATGCCTCTTTGCTAACAAGGAGGAGGTTTAATTGCTGCCCTCAAAACAAACACAGCTAAACTGTCAGAGCAAACAAGTAGCTGAAACTGTCTCCATCGAGAGAAAGGGAGGGTCTTATCAGAGCTGAAGAGTGCTTCTGAAAGATAAGAACAGATAAAGCTTAACGGTATAAATGGCTCTCTTAACAACTCTGAACATGACATTAAAAAAAAACAAGTATTAAGAAAGAACACAAGCTGAACCATTTTACTTTGAATCTTAATACATAGGTGTAAAATCAGACGAACTGTAAACTTTATGAATATTAATTCTTCGAGATTCAAAAACATTCCAGGATATTTAACTGAAGGAAAAGAAAGCCAATGTAGTTTTATTAGGCCACTACAAAGTTACTTCAAAATACCTTCCAATAAAAAGGTGCCTATGTGAACTGAAAGCTGCTATGAGTATTTTAAGAGAAAACACTAAGTTTATTTTTCAGACAAATTTAGTTTCCTCCCAAAAATATTAGAAGGATGGAAAGAAGACAACGTGCTCCAGCACATCAAATATGATTATTTGGGATATATTGATTACATCACAATAATGCATTAATTCATGGGGTTTACCACAACAGATAAACACTTGTGACGTATCATTTGAAAAAATCCCAAACCTTAAGACTAACTTAATTTGATTCATTGGTAAGCATGTGGCTATCTATTTTCTATTTTGTGTGGTTTTCAGTCAACTCAGCTCCCTGTCACTCTACTGGTGACAAGGAAGGGAAGGCATGACAGCTGGCCATTTTATGCAGAGAAGGACCATAGAATGACAGTAGTTCTCTGGTTTGGCTGGCAGCACGGTTCTTTCTCTAATATTTTTAAAGCTGTCCCTCTCCAAATGTACACCAGGGTGTTTTCCAGGGCAGGGACAGAAATGCTGAGAAGTTCACATGACAGCAGCATTCTCCCTGTGACCAGTATTGTCCCCAGAGCTTTGCAGGATGAGCTGTTAAGTATCTGCCTCAAAGTGCTCTAAGCCTACAGCAACTGTACCAAGCTGTAATTAACATATACTGAAGATAAACGGAAGCATCTGCAATAACCAGAATAAATGAACTTGAATGCAATCAAACCCTGAAGCACACAAAGTGTTATATCAAGTCTGTAGACCTTAATAACAAGCTATTTTTTTCAAGATATGAGAAAACACTCATATGAGAGATATGATAATGCCAGCAAGATAACTAAATTTAACATGCAAAACATTAAACAGTTTAGGATGTTTGTGCAAAGAGCTAAGGTTTAAGAAAATTACTTTCTTAAAGAGGCAGGCCAGAAAACTTTACTCATTTTGTCCAAACAAAAAAAGATCTGTAGCAACACGACCAAAAAAACCCAGCTGCCTTGCAAAACTATTTAAGGAAGTTTCAGCACTAGCAAGCAGAGAAGCCAGAGAGAGGTTCAGCTGCTGAAACCACAGCATCTGGTGCTTGAGCTCAAGCTGCCACTCCAGGAAAAGGCAGACTGAGCAAGGGTACACCTCAGTTCTGATACTGCCCTGCAAAGATCCTCTCAGGTGTGACAAGAAAGCATTACACAGGCTTAGAAGTAACTGAATCATAGCCCAGTATGAAAAAGTTTGTCTCTTACTTTAAGCAGAAAAAAGGTCTATTAGGATCAATTTCGATTCCATAGGTCATTAAAAGCACACAGGAAAAATGTAAGCCTTTACTACTCATTTGATTTCTTTCAACTTATAATCAACCTTTTCGAAAATTCCTCTGCTACTCTGACTGCATTTGTCAAAGTAGACTAATATTTCACAATTATTAAAAATGTAAATAATATAACACCCAATAATTCAGTGGAAGAACTATAATCATAGAATAGCTCAGGCTGGAACAGACCTTACAGATCACATAGCTCCAACCTCCCCGACATGGGCAGGGAATCTTCTGCTACACCAGATTAGTCAAAGCCCCACCCAGCCTGGCCTCGAAGACTTCCAGGGGTGGGAATTCCACAAATTCTCTGGGCAACCTATTCCAGTGCCTCACAACCCTCAGAGTGAAGAATTTCTTTGTAGTATGTAATCTAGACCTTTCCTCCTTCAGATTAAGGTCCTATCCCCCCTCCAGCTCTCTTACAAGAGAGCCCCTGTAGGCTCTGGAAGAAATGCCATAATGTGTCCCCAGAGCCTCCTCTCCTCCAGGCTGAACAGCCCCAACTCTCTCAGCTTGTCTTCATAGCAGAGGTGTCCAGCTGATATCAAAACACAGCTCTTGGATCAATTTAGTGGCCCTCCTCCGGACCTGTTCCAAGAGGCCCACATGGGAACATCCAGTCATGGCATGATGTATAAACCCCCAAATTACCTAGGACAACAAGTATGGCAAATATCTGTCACCAAGGAAAGGTTCTAGGCTTAGCGATCTGTGTAAGAAAGTACTGGATTCCACTCTGGTTTTTTATTACTAAAAATATATCATTAGTTCATTCTATGACTCTAAAAAATTACTATGGAAAGCTGATTTTAAAAATATTTCAGTAGTATTACTGAATTGATGCAACCTTGCAATTCTGACATCCACAGAGAAGTACTAAGTCCTCATCTTTCACATGTAAGCCCCTATTATTATACCTTCATAATAGCCAAAGGAATACAGGCATTAGCTTACCAAATAAAGTTAACCAATAACTCAAAACGTCAGAAGTTGTGCAAGTCTCAAATAATTCAAGTTACTAAAACTATTTGCATGCTAATAACTTGAGAATATAAAAGCCAAAGATCAGTTTTCACTGGTTTTGTCCCCTTTGGCTATGCAGCCTATCCAAGCTGTGCAAAGCACAGACATGCATTCCCAAAGAAGGCAATCCATCTTTTGTTCTCTTGCATTGTTTGATGTCTTTTGTCTGAAATGCTTTGATAGGAAGAATCATTGCCTGCATTTTTGACATTCTAGAAACTTACTGGCATCTCTTGTACTGCTATAAAATAAAGAGACAGAGTAAATACCAAACATTTACTAAAACATGGGAGGCTGACATTACTGGCTTTTTAAAGGGGGCGTATAATGCACCAGTTGGTCACCAAAATTTTGATTTCTTATCCTGGGAAAGTACCAAACACCTTCAATTCAGCCCAAATTAACTGTATCATCAAGAAAGTAACAAAGGCCTTTCAGGTAAATAATCTAGGGCAAGTTAGTTGCTTCAAGTTAGCATTTTTGTTTTATTGTATCACTTCATTTAGTCCAGCAACTGTTATTTCATGTCAGATGAGTTATCATCCAAATTAAGAACAACCACTAAAGAGAGATTTAGTCAGAAACCTGTACACTTTATATGCTGCCACTATCCTTAATATTCTTTCCACTGTCTTGCTTAACAAATAATTATACCAATATGCCTTTTTTCCTTTCTGTAGAAATATTACACTTACACATTAGGTTTATGAACATTCATTGAAGAAAAAACCCAACTTCAAGAATAGAGCTTTTCTTATCCACATAGCAACATTTTAAAAATATCCTCATATGTAGATACTTCTGTACCCTCTTTTTCCAGTTTGACTTTTTACATGTTAAAATAACCTGTTCTCTACCTCTCTCACAGCAAAGTGGATCCTTATTCTCACAGAGTCTTCTTCAGTTCAAACTGTCCTTAAAAGCTGATAAGTATTGTTTTTATAACACAGCTGGACTTTGGCTGAAGTTCAGTATTGGTCCTAAGGGAAACAATTACAACAAGGGATACTACTACTTTTTAAAATATCTGTGCAAGTTATACCTATTTAACTATGTATATAGATATATGTTAAAAAACACATTCTTGGTAAACTAAACTTCAGATACTTTTTACACTGCTACAGGGTATGCTAAAATAACATTTCAATTAATTTAGATATTATATCTCCATTCTATTCCACCACCACAGAGGAAAGTTAAGAGCCTATTACTTCAAAACTGTGTTGTTAGGAACACACATTTTACAGAATCATTTGCTGCAACAAGTCAATTTCATATTTTGCAAGTATCCTGGCTACAAATAAAGATAAAAACAATACATAAAAGATAAAGAATAAAACCCTATTAATAAATAAAAAATAAAACCCCAATTCAACAGCACATTGAAAGAAGTACGCTTCAAAACCCAGTGATGTGTAATTCTTAAGAAGAAGACAGTAAAAAGCCTGTCACAAGGAGAGTCTAAATGAAAACTATCTTCCAAATTTACCAGTGAGTAAAAGCACAAACAAGTATATTGTCAGGATCATTTCTTCCCTATCTCAAGATATCATTGTTCTGCAAGTCTCACTGAAAATCTTTTCCTTTAGATACTACTACATATTAAATAGTACTGCAAAGTCTGTTTGGGGAAAACAACACTGAAAAAATTCTATTCCCTTTCATAAATCTAATAAACTGCAAAACCAATGTTATTGGTCCCTCCTTTTCATTATAAATGTGAGAATGGGAGTACAGCAGACTCATGTCCATGAATTTAGAAGTATTATCAGACCTTCATATGGTTGACTGGCTTCTGAGAAGGTAATGGTAAGTCAGGAAATTTCCACTTCTCTAATTATATGCCCATGCAAAACTCCTGTTCCCGGTATTTAGCTATAAAGCACATTTTTTTGGTGAAGAAATGCATTACTCCAAGGGAAACAAAAGGAAAGGAAAAAAAGCTGGTGGGAAAGGAAAGGAAAAAAATCCCACCTTAAAACTGCTGAACCCCTTAATGCTCAAAGTAGTTTCTCTTACCTAATGCCAAAGGAATACCAGTAATTAGATTATGTTCCAAAGATAATGAAAATTTTTGACTCCTGTTCACACATTCAAAATTTAAACTTACAGAAACTGCCTCTGCACCACAACATTTAAAGACTGCAATAACAGACATGAACATACTACACTGAAAATTACCAGAGTGCATTTATGATTAACTGGCTGGTGCTTTCTTCCCTTCTTCCCATACCAGAGACGAGACATTTCCCTTCTAAAAATAAAATGAGACTAAAAAAAGAAATGAAACAAAAAACATGGTTCAAGGCTGTTTGAAAGCATTCTCTGTACCTGCTGTCAGCTCCAGGCACAGGGAGAGCCCCACGACGCTGTGACAGGATAGTTTGCTGGACGCTCACATTTGACTGACAAGGCAGGGAACAAATGAGCGAGTGTTCAGCAAGGGGATGTATCGCAAATGATGACGATACACAAGGAGGAAGGTTTCTTGCGCTCAAGTGTGGTTGCAGAGCACTAGTTTGTTAAAAAGGGGAAAATATTTAAAGATACAGAACTGTTATTAATATAAGATACGGAATTGTTTGTACACAATACTGGGAAGCACAAAAATAATCCCCAAGAACTGTGTGCAATATTCTGTTACAACATAACTGTTCATAAACAATTTCTAATGGTAAAATGTCTGCATTCAATATTAAACTAATAGTTTGTCTTCCTTATGCTGACAACTGTATATAAACCCTATCAGTCATTTCTTAGAGTCCAGAAGAGTGGTCAGTGAAGATTTAAAATATTATTTAAAAAAAAAAAAAAAGGGTTTTAAAGCATTCAGAAACTGTTAGGCTTGAAGCCTTTTCAGTTTGTAAGCTACAAGAAGAAAATTAATTCTTTTGTCTGTTACCTAAATTTGCTATATGGGTTAAATGCTAGTCCCAGCAAGAAAGTATTTTTGGAATCATGATTTTTGTTTTTCCCCTTAAGAAAGGTTGTTTACTTAAACAGGCATGTGCAACAGTAAAAAGCATGACAACCCTTCAAGAATTTCTCTGTAGTAGCACTTGCAGTCTTTCTACCCCACACCCAAAATGAAACATCCCCTTTCCCCCATCCAACATCCCCCAAAACAAACAACAACCATCAAAAAAATCTCCACATCACCCATGCTTCAAGTTCTGTGCAGAAATATTAAATAGGCCAGGTCAGCAACACAACAACATTAAATCATTGCTCACTCAGGCTGTTGCACTGTGATCTAAAAGCCAAGATGTCCAAGCAGAGAAAACCAGGACCAAAACTTGTATTTTACTGCCAACTTTATAATGGAACATCTCGGCTTGCACTAGTGTATAATATTCTTTTTGATAAAATGTTTTTATTTTTAGTAAAACCTTTTCTGGGAGCTGGCATCTCTAAAAGTAAATTTGTTCTAACTTATCAGAACTATTAAGGTGGGAAGTAAAAACATTTTTATTACTGAAGCTGGGATTTAGGAAATTCAAATATGTAATAATACACTACATATATAGCCAAATGGTGTACAATTCCAATAATAAGCCATATGCCTATTTATGTGCTTGAGGTTTTTTGTTGGGTTTTATTTTCAAATAGTAAGTGAACTAATACTGAGGGTTAAAACAAGAATGAAAACCAGAAACCCTTAAAACTGTTTCAAATGAGAATTACCATCAATACAAAAATATAATACAAGCTACAGACATCACCCCCTTCTCTGCCAAGTCTGGGCAATCTTAAAGGAATGGAGAATATGCAGAAAAAATATTTCAGACTTTCTCTGGAAAGGAAACCTTTAAAGCAGAAAGCAAAAGCTAGCAATACAACTAACTCTTCCACAGCCTATTTTATCAGTCATCTATTCCCTGCCCTTCAGAAAAATAAAAATTCCTCCCTAACACTAGCTAACATGTTGTTTCTCCAAAGCTGGGAAAGGAAGAAAAGAATCTGATGAACTGAATTGTTTTTTGTCCTGCAACATTTAATCTTAAACAATTCTAACAATTTGTTTATAAGTTTCAAGCTTCTCTTTAAAAAAAATGGCTTTTCCCAGAGCTTCTCAAAAGGATTTTGAAAACTTGCTCAAAAGAAAAGAGAGCAATAAAATTCTGTTAGATCTGATTACTCACTTTTTCACTTAATTCCAGCTGCAAAGTTTAATGGGAATGATTGCACAAGTAACTTTATGAGACCTCCTGACAGTCTGTTTTGCTGCTCAGTCCTGCAGCAGCAGCCACCCCCATGAGCTGGCAGCTGCCCTCAGCTGGGAGCATCTGCTGCAGGGGGAGGGCAGGAGAACCTGAGCAGCACCAAGAAACAGCACACTAGGAAAGTGGCAAAACTTGTCACTTGTGACAGATCTCAACCCCAGCCACAGAAAGAAGCCCACATGAGAAATCTGACCCCAGTAGCACCACTTGGTGAAAGATTAATAAACTGTCCTTTTATTTTTTCATGCATTTGGGGATTACAGTATCTGTTAACTGGAATCAGAATCTTGTATCTTGCTGCAATTAACATAGGCCTTGCCATCACTGTTCTTAATAAAAGATTCTAGTGAGGAGCACCAGCTCAGATCTGACACCCATGCAGAACAGCAGCAAACACATCAGAGCATCCACCTATTTCTTACATAGACAATAGAGCAACAGAAAATGTATCTAACTACACTGAATGCTAATCTTGTTATTGTCATTGTTAATTCATAACCAAGATACAGATCTCTATACAGTCAATGTGCATAGTCCTTTTCTGTAATTGTACCTCCCAATGTTGTTTCTTCTAATAAACTAACCTGTCTCAAAAAAATACTTAAGTAGCAGCAGCAAAAAAGGAGAGTGACAACAAATAAAGATACAACTTATGGAATGTCTTATTTCCACTCCAAACCAATTACCTGGTTTACACCTTTTGCCATACCAGATTTCAAGTTATCAGCTGACAAGATTTCATAACACTGAAACAGGGTAGTAAGCATAGCAACCTCAACTTCAGAAGGAAGGCTGGACACTGGATGTGGAAGAAGGTTTTTGCAGCTGGATAAGATGAAACTATTTTGTTTCACTTAGTCACTAACAGTGTCCTGATACCACAGAAACAGAAAAGTCGTGACACTGAATTCTACAATCCTTACATTTAATAATCATGCTTTTTGAGTGAGGTTACATTAAGAAAAAATATACTTCCTGTGCTCCAACCCCCTTAAGAGACAGAAGTTAGCCCAGAACAGTAACAGGACAGGCTGGAGGGGCATAATTACTCAGTTTATTTGCAATTTGCTGTTGATTCCACATGAATAAGTGTCAAGTTCAGGAGCAATGAAGTTAGAATGCAGTTGAAATTAAAAAAAAAAAATACAAAATCAGATACTGGCTTCTATACAAAATTACTACTCTGTCTTCTACAAGTGGGTCTTCATAAAAATTGTTGCAGGTGAAGCTAATGTGGGATTACAGCCAAATGATGTCTGATCCCTTTTCCTTTTACGGGTACAAGAAACACTGAAACATTACAAAAAGCTACCTCCTGAAGTGTCAATACAACATGGACTGGCACAGCTTCTTAGTTGGCTGAGAAAGTTTCCGTAAGAAAGGAAGTCTAATTTGAGTAGTCATCGTTTGTTTCCTGTTAACAGCTTAGGGAAAGGGAGGGGGAAAAAAAAGGAAGCATTTTTCCATTACAAAGTTTTCCTGAGGATTTTCAAAGGTTTGCTGAAAGCCATTAAGAATCTCAAAAGCACAAGCTTTTTAGCTGAATGGCTCTGCTTTAACTCTTAGCAGAGGGACCATCCCAGATCCCTCTATTAGATACATAAAATAGCCATCAATTTCAATTGCACGTTCATAATTCCAACTACAGGACAGCTCCAAGTCATTGAAACCTCTGAATTTTCACTTACAAGTTATAGAAAGATTCAAAATAGATTAAGTGGTGACAATAAATACAGCAAAACAAGGAATACCCTAATGCATGAAGTTGAGAGACAGTACAATATCACTCAAGTTAATTGCAAAAGCAAGAATGAAAGTTACCAATCTCTGCAAAGAACATTGGATCATGTAAATGGACACCAGAGTCCCTTTCTCCAACCAAAATAAATTAACAGAAACATTTCTACTATAGCATATGACTACTGGGATTGAAGAGACTCATCCTCCAGTACCAGAGCAAAGCCTATTAAACATTCTGTGGTAATGCACAGCAACACATGCATAGTGACACATCCAATTTCTTAACTGACAATACACGATGTAAAAATCAAATAACCATCTAGCTTGTATATCCAATTCATTATCATAAAGAGACAGCCTTTCAAGAAACATATTGGAAAAAACATTCTTATTCTGACGGCTGTTACATTGGTGCATCTTTACACATTCTGTGAAATGTTTCATTCAAGAAGCCTACAGGTTTCAGCCTTCCTCTTCTCTCTGCTGATCCAGTATTATCCAGCTTGTCGCACAGCATTATGTTCATACCACATTTTAGAATGCAAGACACAACAAGCAGATGTTGCACCAGCATCCAAGCACTGAAGTATAGAGTTGGGAATGGAAGCAAATTTATAGAAGAAACATGATTAAGAATACAAAAATTTAAGACAGCAGTGCATTCTAAAACTGCAATATCCATTTTAATATAGAAATGTTGTAGAATCCAGTCCAGATCCAATAAAGAACTTAATACCTGAAAAAGGTTTCAAGACTGGGATATTGGACATAGGTGCTTATCTAACCAGAGACAATCACTGTTTGTGACCTTCACGTTTCCATAAATGCACAGAAATAGAATTCTGAGACACTCCAGAAGTTACAGCTTTGTTAATGTTGGAATGCTGAGTGTCCAAGTCAAATACCATTTCAAGAAGACAGAAGTTCAATTGCAACTAATGGTTTGATCTAGTAAGCATTTTCAAACCACATCTAAAGTTCTAACTGAAATTCAGTTGGATGCATTACTACAGCATGCTGCTTTCCAGAAGCATTCAATCTTTGTTTTCTACAGACATTCAGTAGGCAAAACCAAAGGTAATCACTATGAAATGCAAGTTCAGAACATGACTCACCATGTCTAGGAAAAAATATTTGCAAGTACCTATCAACTCATGCTTCGTTTTGGAGATTAACTCTTAGACTGTTTTAAATCAAATTAATTTTCTGTATTTCCTCCACAATGAACAAGTTAATGAAAAAAATGAAACAGATGAGCTTTCAACTACTTTAAGACCAGCTTGGGGGTCCTAAGACAAAAAATTTCCTGCTTTCAAATATCTTGTGAATGAGTATTTAGATTTACATGGACCTGAAGTATAACTCCATCTTGAATAACGGCAATGAGATCAAATGACAGGGAAGGGGAAAGGAAGAACCAATGCTTTAAAAAAGAATTACTCTAATGCAGAGGAATTCAAGGGTTTTCTTAACAGATTTCAGGTTTAAATAGAAACCTACTATATACACAACTTGAACTTAAAAAGGAAACAAGATTAGACCATAAGTACCAATGAAGTTGCTTCTGAGACACTGCATAACAGAAGGAGTCAGCTTGCTGTCAAGTCTTGCCATGTTTAGATGCATATACAGAATATGCTTTGGAGAAAGAGTTTGTTTATTAACACATAACAGTACTCATCATATGTGCTGACACATACAGAAAGCCATTAGCACTTGAACTTAGACACATCAAGTAAAAAAAGAATACCATTATAAATATACCTTTACAGGCCTATAGCTCAGTACAGATGGCAAAAAAACCAGCACCAAAACAACCCCAAAACACAGCCAAAACAAACAAACAAACCAACCCAAACGACCCCACACAACTCAAAACACCCTCTTCCTTGGTGTAAGCCCGTTCACTAAAGCACAAGATAAAAGACATTTGAGAAAAATGGATGAGGATAACACAACTGAGAACTTAGCATCACAGTTTAATTCCTTAGATAGTATATCAAATAAAGTTGTTGCCTATTCATTTCTAGTGGACACCAGAGACAAGTCTTTAGCATGGACTGATCTTAACTGAAAAAGTATCCTTTTCAGAAAGCTTTGCAAATGACACAGGCTGGGGCCTCTCAGGAAGACAGACACTGAGCAACAACATCAGCAACAGCAGCTCCAAGGCGCCTCAGAGAGATTGTTTCGAACTCTAAGTAACTGTGAATTAGTCACCTTTACTGATGGTAATGTCAGACAGCAGTAGATTCACAGTTATTTCTTCTAAGTCAGTTATCTATCAAGGGTGCAACATTATAAAATGAAAAAGTTAAAGGATTCACTGGAGTTTTTTTTCTGACACTTTGTACAATGTAGTATTTGATTATGGTAGAAGCAAGCATAAGCAGACAAAAACTGAAGTTAGAGTAAGAGTTCAGTCCTATTCACTGATAAACTTAAATAAACCAACATCTACTACTTGTTTCATGTTACTGATCTTTGCCTTTGCTTATTCTTCCCATATTTTCTTTTCCACTAAACAAGCAGAGGTTTTCTCAAAGTCTATTGATAAAAAGCTGCACCTGAATGTATTAACAGAACTAGCAAAGAAACAAAAGCTGTTTCAGAGCACCACACCTGGGTTACCCATTAATCCTCTTCCCTGTTTTTCTAGTTTTAAGATACTGTACAATGACAGCAGGGAGAACACTTTTTGGAAAAGAAAGGTACTCTACTACCTTCATCCTTTGGTAGATCAACAGTACTTTGTGATGCATTTCCACTTCCCTTCCACCCCAAGTTCTCCCACCCTTGTGATCTGAAAAAGGCAGCCTGTTTTTCAGCCAAATACCCACAAAAGACTTCAATTACACTGTTCACCTGCTATTTTAGATTGCATCGGGAGCAAAAACTCACAGAAGAAAAGCTTGTTGCATTGAAGGAAGGAAGGATACTGATCGACAATAATCACTGAAATTAAGTGGAAATGACTATGACAACAGCTACAATTCCCTGTATTTACTCATATTTTTTAGCATACATGTCAAAAGCCACTAAACACAGTTTTATGTAATGACAGGTCAAACCATCTGGTACTGTCATTTTGGATTAAAAAGTTAGTTTTAAACAGCTTTCAGATTCGTGCTAAAAGTCAGTCACAGGAAGTCACATTACTCAAACTAAAATGCACAAAAGACCACATTAGCATATTTCTTGTACTTGCATAACATTTTTTTTTATACAGTTATCCATCTCACTAATCACACTAACTTCTAAATTGGAAAATTATTATTTGATAATATTAAGAGAACCAAGCTTGGCAAATTTCACATAACACACAGAAATCACAATATTTTTGAAATGTTTCCTATGACTGTTTCCAGAGAAGACCTAAATACAGACTTAAGGTGTGGCCTCATTCTGTGGAAAATAACTTACAGATTTTAATACTTGCAAAAAATGTACTGCCTCAACTATCTTCAAAAATAGCTTCTAAAATTTACAACATTCAATAATGAAAAATTCTTTTCACTATATTCTATAGAAATTATTCTGTAATTATATTAAGGTGCTAAGCTACTGAAGAGCTCACTAAAAGAGAGGTATACTGTGCTTTAAACTATGATATAGATCACTTTCCACTGATCCCCATGCTCCAAAAGGCCAAATTTCAAATGACCAAATACTTGTAAAGGCTTTGAGCAAGAATCAACAAAATACACTGTTGGTAAAAATACTCGATACATATGCTGGAAATATGAAAGTTCAAAAGATATGTTTTTATGATATTAATTTCAATGTCTCAAAGCAAAAATGCTTCATGCAACATCACTGAGCTGAAGGGAGTGTGTTTTGCAACCACGGCCTAATACTTCAACTAGCTAAGTTTGAACTCTGAATTCAGAGTTCTATGGTTCTAACTTTTGGAGCTAAGCAGAAAACTACTACCTGTCATTAGACTACTGCAGTTCTTTAAAATTTCTTTTACACTCTACATGAAACACAAGTGTAGACTTCCTTAATTTCAACATGTTCCACTGCAAGGTGGGGGTAGGGGAAAGAAAAACAAAAGAAATCTTACAGTCAGAGATTGCAATTGCTGTCCCAAGACTCAAATTACACAGTGCTGATGGGATACTTCTACAATATATATAACGACAAGAATCATCAAACTTTTGACCAACACTTGAATGTACAAGACTAGAAGTGCTTTAACTGCATGTACACTACAAAACAAAACCATGCAGACATGTAAAGATGTGTCCATAGAAGCACAGTGGACACAGATTCACATGAGAGAAATGTGCTTATTACAAAAAAAAAAAAGAAGAGATATTTGCAATTACAATATATTTCTAAAATTCACTCAACATTTTAATGCATGAATAAGTTATAACTGACAAATTCATTACTAAATTATTGAAAAGACATGTCACTAATAGCTGTTCTTTTCCTCTTTTGTTGTCCCATCCCTTTTTTAGAGTCTTACCAATAAACACTGAACAATCCAGATACATGAATAATAAATACCAGGAAACTGTCAGTTTATGAGACTGAAAATTAAGTCTGCAAATCCAACGTCGTTACTATACTCACATTCCTTTCCCTAGGAGGTTTAAGTTACAATTTGCTCCACACAAAAATGCCTTGCAATTGTGAAATGTTGCCCTGACCTGATGTTAGAGCAAAGCATTAGGATGGCATAAATTGAACAGCCATGATCATGGTAATCAGACTAATAAAGTGCTTTGTTCATCCTCTTGGAAAATACTTAATATTATTTTAATATATTCTTATGAATGCATGAAAAAAAAAAATCTTTGACACTGCTCTTCCTTACCTCCCATTCTTTAGCAGCATCCTCAGTACTAGATTCTTCACTAGTTTCAGGCTCTTCCTTCTTTTTTACCACTATAAATCCAGGTTCCCGAAGAGACTCCCCAGTATCTTCTGCATATATTTCTGGACTCCACTGGATAAAGAAGACATACAAGTGATCTGTCCTAGAAAAGTCAAGTTATGATACAGGAAAGAAAAATAAGGTGAGTTTTAGGTAATGTCTAATAATATTAAGTATTTAAGGTTAAAATAAAAATACTATTTAATATTTTACTAGATATTAGAGACAGATTTTGGAAAAAACCTAGCTAGTTCTTTTTTTAAAAATTTTTAAATATATGAAGCTGACTGGAGAAAAAATGAGGAAGCAAGTTGGCAATGCATTAGCTGTGATTTCATATACAAGTACAGTCTTTCAACCACTTCTCTCCTATCGGATACCTTTTCTTAAAACTGAAATAAATCTCAAAACACTAAGACTTTTCTATTTTATTTAGAAAGAGTTACATAAAACCAAACAAAATTGGAATTTAAAAATGTCTGCATGTCTGTTTTCCCCACTCCTGAAGAACAGCTGAACACTTCCAAGACAATCAAAATTATACAAATTGTGGGAAGTACTACAGATGTGAGGGAATATGGATGGGAGGGAATATGGCTGAAAGCATCAACATATATATATATATATATATACACACACACATAAAATCATGAAATCACAAACTACAGACTATTCTAACCGCAGTAAGTACCAAGATTCAAAGTTACCTCCTTTTAAGTTATGTGCCACAAAATGGCATTGTTCTCTGGTTTAGAAGAGCAAATTCACAGACAGAAGTTATTTGCAATCCTAACAGATGTCAGTCTACCCTGTATTTGCTGCAGGTGCACAGACAGAGAAATCAGGAAAAGGACTTGCAATGCATCTACTAGTGTCTCTTCATCATGGAAAAGAGATTCAGAGCTAGAGCCTTATGACTCTGGTTACAAGAGTTTGAATATTCCTATGTCTTTCTTCACAGATATTTGCTACATCTGCGTACCATAATAGCATGAAGAATAATACTTGAACCTTTTTTCCCCCCTTCCATAATAAATCCTTGAAAAACTGAACACTGGAAAACCAGCAAGAGATACAGAGCTGCAAAGTCTCTCAAAAGTACAGTTACATTTTTCATGTGCCCCTGCCTAACAGGATACTGCACACAGGTATGTAGTAACAGTCTCTGAACAGGGTCAGTTATTTAAAATCACCCTCGTTAAGATTAAGGTTCCTGGTTAACAGTGATGAAAGGGAAAAAAAAAAAGCAAATTTTTCTCTGGCAGTAGGAAAGAACAAAACATTCTGGATGCATTAGGTTAGGTAAATTCTATCATAGAAGTCCAAACAAGAAGCTGCAGGTTCCTCATGCACTGTAAGAGGTATCAATTTTAAGTTGTCATACAAGTATGAAGTTTTTTCTTAAGTCCCAATTTTAACTTTTCAAGAACTTGGAATTATGTATAATTACAGCAGTTAAAAAAAGTACATGAAGCTTGGTGCTTAAGTTAGACACTCCTTCCCAGACTGGCTCTTTTGAGTTCAAGAACACTGAAATAAAGCTGGTTTGACAGATACCCACTTTTCTGTCTTTCTTACTACTCAGTGACAAAGACAACTGGATTGGTGCTAAGTATTTTGACCTATGCAGACTAGCACTCAGCAAGGTTAACAGGGAATTAAGAGAATGAACACCCCACTATGAGGACATAACTTTTTCTTTACAAAAATCATAGGATGCACATTGAATGAATAAAGAACTGATACTGGTACTATACTGCCCCATTCAGTTAGTTATTTCACAGACGAAATAATTTCTAAGGAGATCAGTACAAGACTGCAAACTAAGAACCATTTCTTCCAAAATAGGTGACTAATTCTGCTTTATGCTGAAGGTAAGTGCTTGATACATCAGAAAATTAACCAAAGAGACAGTAATCATTTTAATTAACTCATCTAGACATCATTGCCATATGTGAAACATTTATCTGTTTTCTAATTAAATATGATACTAATAGAACAAGCAGATTTGAGTTGACTGTAATCACAAGAGAACTCGTGGCCCAGACAGGACTAACTGCAGTAGGATTAGAGGGACAGACCTTTGACTCAAAACTTTGCATCCTCTCTACCACTTAAGAGGTAGCAGGGGTGATGTTTAAAAGTAAGTTATGCACTAGCACAGACTCAATTCCACCTGCTGGAAAAGTAGAACAGATGTAATTTCAGTCCATTACACATTTCCATCCACAGTGGACATGAAACAAAAAAGACTACTGCCTTTCTTGTTGCAGCCAAGTTCAGTATAAAATGATTTTATGTCTGTAATCAACCTTTTCTCCTTTAGATTAAAGAACACCACTTACTTCTAATTTTCTTTATATGTTATACTTTCTAGGCATTAAATAGTCTTGCTGTTTTCCTCTGGACTCTCTCAAATTGATCCATATCTGTCCTCAACTGCAGTGCCCCAAGTGAACATTCTACACCATTCAGCTCAAAAGAAAAGATGGAAAAGTGACTTGATCATTGTGGGTAGGTATTTATACAAGGTGATACCTGAGAGGTTTTTGTTTCTTTCTTGTCCCCCCAGTCTTTGACAAGGCACTAAAAACTACTTTTGGGTTGAAAATAAGTCACAGTTTCCTAGCAGTAAAGATCATTTCAGAACACAAGACTATACCAGTGAGTGAGCATGAACATCTCATGTCACTGAATGAGTTCAACAAATTTAGGTATTTTTCCAGTAGACATGCTTAAGTTGGTTCATGGAAAGGTTTTATGTTCCATATATAAAGATAAGACAAAAGAAGCCCAGCTAGCTCTTCTGAACTCAGGATTTTTACAAAGTTTCCAAATAATGGGAAGCACAGATAATGACAAAGATTTTGCTGCAGAACTTACTTCATCCACCAGACACCACATGAATCTTTCTTTATTTACTTGCTACAAACAAAAGCCTAAATAGTATAATGAGAAACTACTTGCCAAACTTACAAATAACTCAAGCAAATCAGTAAAATGTCAGTAAGGTAATGAGGTATTCCAATGGCAATTACAATACAAGCCAATCAACAATATCCTCAGACACTGACCCTTTTTGGTGATTATTTAGAGACACAGTCACTGCAAAATTTTGAATGGCGCAGAAAAAATAAAAAGCTCAAACAGCTACTGGAAATTGCTGATTTTTACAGTTTACCTCCTTCTTACCTTTCTTGTGGAACAGCAAACCAGTACTCATGTTTTTTGTCCCTTTGTGCATACTGTTGCATTGTTGCACTTGCTTGAGAAACAAATGTTTTTCTCATGGGTTTTCCAACCCTGAGACATAGAAACTTGTGAGATCGATGTCGTCTCTTTTCTTTCATAACAGAAGAACCTATTAATAAAGGCAAAGTTAGCTATCCACAATGTACTGAAGAGTTTAACTAATTTTATATTAGGCAATTGAGATATATAGGACATTTGTATAAATAAGTAATAGGAGATGGGGTAAGATAAGTAGAAATAATTACCTGCCTTTTTTTGTTATGTAAATTGCATCAGCAGAATTAACTTCAGAGTACAACACACTAAATAATTCGAACATTCATTTCTGCTTCCAGCTGCAGATCACATTATTATAGCATTTCATCCATGCTTGAAAATACTTGGAAGGTATTCTTGATGCAGACTCTCAATACAGAATCACCATTAAACCCTCTTGATGCATACTCTCAACACCCTTCCATCATTAAACAGATATCTCACATACATGAAAAAGATATTGTGTGAAAAAAGTATTTTGGCTTGATTCACACATGTCATAGCTGTTCATTAGTTACTTGTCATTTACAAGAGAAACGTTCTGGCCCTACTGATACAGGATTAAGATGAACTTTAACTTGTTAGCTACATCAAACACCTCAACGGTATGAACACTACCTCAGGATGAAGTATACTGGATGTTTCAGGGCAGGATTTTTCTCTCTGGTAGTATATTTAATTGAACTAATAGAATTACATGATTACCCTCAAGGTCTGAATTGTCAAGTCAGCACAAGGTGAAGGAAGAAGCCCTCTTAAAATTGTTTCTTTACTAGATTAATTGCCAAAATCCTCCAGCCATAAGAGATTTTTTTAAAGCAAGAAAGGAAAATGTAAATTTAAGAGTTATTATGATTAGTTATGACAATAAAGGGTTTATCCTAGCTCTGGTATTACACATACATACAGATAAAGTTTCAGTTTCCCAGGACACATCTTTTCTTTATAGCTGAAGTTCTCCTTCAATGTCTATGCAGACCACAGATCCACTAAGCAGAGAAAACATCACCTTCTTGCTCTATAAACACTGCAACTATGTTTTCTCAACCAGATTTTCACCATACAGTTTAGAACAGTACTGTTCCACAAAAGAGTATTTTTTTCTAGTAACTATTTAAATGCATGCCTCCTAATTTTCAGTCATATTTTCAGTCAACATTTTAGAATTATATCTGCAGCATATGGTATAGTAACTTAGTCATAATGTGCATTATTTGGAAGTATTTTATTAATGTGTAAGCTCAAAGGTAAATTCCCAGATTGAAAAGAAAAACACTAAAAAGAACCAAAAATAAACAAAAAAGTCTGTTTCATAGGACTGGCACGTGAACTCTGTGGCAGTGTTAGGTAAGTACTCTTCAAATGATCTGTTATTTGTGATTTTGGTCCTTCAGAGGCAGCAGATTAGGACTTCCCTGAGCTCAGAGAAGTGGTATTATGGCTCCAGCTAGCAGATAGAATAAAAACAAACAATTTTGCCCTGTCCCAAGTCTTAAAAAGACTATTTCAAATGTTTTGGGTTTTTTTTTTAGTGAGTTCTCCAATACCATCTTTTACATTTGATACAGAATTAATGAGAAAAGATTTCAGCAATGGCTACTGTGTGTCTCATGCTTCTTGTTTTTCCTTTCAATCTCTGCCAATATTCAGCTAGCTAAGCAGCAAACAGACGTGCGATCATTAATGCTATTTTAGCTTGTTTATACACATACAAAATTATAGACCATTACAATTTCTCCAAAGTATCAACCACATCTAGCTTTGTTTCAGTCCAGTGGTTAACATAAGTGTCTGTAAAAACAGAGGAGTATAATAGAGGCTTGGGCAATAAAAAAATTTAAAATAGATACAAGCAAGACCTTTTTAGCTATTCTAGTCTGCTCAGAGTTATCAACTTGTATTGCATCACCTGCTCAACATTCAGAAAAAACATTCAGATCATTCCAAACTCAGAAACATCTGACCTCTGCAGCAATCAAAAAACAGTAGTTCCCAAAACCTAAATTCTCAAAACTATCACAAGAGAGAAAAAATTCAACTAAATTCCTGCTATATAAATAAGAGAGACAAAAAGACTATCTAGGTTAGTTAATGATCAAAAACTCATAGTATGACTACTTCAGAGTTTTATTTTGAGAAAGGATGCTTGAAAGTGTTTACTACATTTCAAATTTTAAATGACCTGGTGTTTTTAGTGACCTATTGTTAATAGGTCTGATGGTTTTCAGGAGTTATACAGCAGATCTATGCTTTTACCTTGGTTCTGTTTAATCGTGCTTTAATCTGTTTAATCGTGTAGAAGGTTCACCATATCTATCTAGGTTGAGAAATATTAATTCATAATTTACTCGTTCATTTGCATTCTGATAATACAACATGCAAGAATAACAAACATGTAGTAATTTGTACTGAAGTTGGACTAAATTAGTGCAAATCTCCAAAAAGGATCTTGTGCTTTTTGGTTTGGTTTTTTTTTTTTTTGTTTTTGTTTGTTTTTGTTTTTTTTGTTTGTTTGTTTTATTTTACCCCATCAACCTTGAGTGAGGCAGTAGCACCATGTGAGTATCAGGTTTCTAGCCAGCACTCTTCTGTAGGACTGTATGCAGACGCTTTTTTCGTTATATATATATATAGATGTATTTACTCTGCAAATATACATAGCACATAAGAAACCTGGAGTCATTCAATGATACAATCTTACAGAAAACCAAAACTAAAGCATTTAATGCAACTGAGTTACAAATATCCATTTGAAAGAAAAGCAGCAATTGTTTCAAAACACTTAGTACCTGAATTTTTTTAAAGTCACAACCAGCAACTACTGCTAGCTGACATATTTGCCGGAGGACTACTTCTAATATTTAGGGCAAAAAAGTAAAACTTATCACAGAATGATGCAACTATTCACCTGCTTCAAATTTCAAAATTCATTTATTTCCTTAAAAGAAGGAAAAAACCCCAACCAACAACAACAAAAAAATCAAGCAAAAACTACTATATCAGATTTTGAAGTGTAGACGAACTTCTGTTAACCAAAGAATGTACCTCTATTTGATATAATTTCAACTTTAATAATTAACATAAAGAATTTAACCTTCAAATGCACTTCACTTATCTTTAATGCCTGTCACACACCAATAGATTTTTTTTCTAGTTTCCCAAATATTGCACAATTAAAACAGTTATCTCCATTAGTAAGATGGGAAGACATCAGAAAGCAACTTAGGAATTTTTTAGAAAGCAAAATCAAATTCATACAAAAGCATATTTAAGCTGTTTAAAGGCACAGCATACTTCTATATGATAAAAACTTGGACAAACTTTAAGGGTAACTCCCAACTAATAATCCCAGGCCCTGATCTTTGCAGAAGAATAAAGGTACACAAGAAATAAAACCTAGCTGTTCCCTGTATCCATAGCACTAGTTTCTTAGCATCTAGCTCTTATTTGTCATGAACAAAGCTTTTTGGATGCTTAGCCTTGTTCTAATCAGCATGAAAGTATGACAAGATGCATTCTGAAAACATCAAAAAATGTTAAGACTCTAGTGTTTGTTGCTCACACCATAAACCTTAATCATAAGGCAGACATGCTATAACATCAAATTAATTCCCTAAAATTCCTTCACACACATGTACACTGGAATCAAAATTTAAGCAACAGCTAACTGATTGCCAAAGAACCTTTTCAACTGTGAGCTGTACAGTGACCAATGCAGCACCCATCTGATTTTACAGGTTTAAATCTCTCCTACAAAGATACTGTGATTTAATATGACCATAAATATAATTCCAATGAGGAAGAATTACAAAGTTATCCATGTTCTCAGTTTCCTATGCAATATTGTCTCCACTAGTTTATGTAAAGTTTAACTTTGGCATATCTTCAAGCCAACAAGAAATATAACCAGCACATGGAGAAGTATGTTGGACAGAATGAAAAAACCGCACCATTAAACTGAAGGGTGACACATTGTAAATCCAAAGGTCAACACTGTATCCACAAATACCCAATGACTCACCTTCTGACCGCCCATCTCCTGCAGATACAGTTTTCTGACTGATTTCTTTTTGTGAATCCTGGTGCATGTTTTCTCTTTGTTGTTTTGTTTGTTGCATAGTGTGCGTCTTCCAGAGCTTGCGGAGTTCTTCAACTTCTGAGTCTTGACTTTGCTCTCCCACTACTTTTCCTTTGCTAGATGTCTCTTTCTTTTGAGAGTCTGTGGTATCTTCACAAGCTGGACATTCCTCTTCCATCTCATTATCTGCTTTTTTTCCTAACGAGGAACCCTGATCCTTGCCCACTTCTGTCTCTTTGCTGTGCTCCTCACTACCCTGTGATCTTTGCAAAGACTGCTGGAGGACATCTGCAGTGTTTTCACCAGGTTCTTGTCGCCCCTTTACAGACATTTTAGCACTTTCTGAACTTAAGTGGGTACCAAGCTGTTTAACACCTACAACCATTTCGGCACTGGGCTTTAAGTCACTGGCAGCTTCATTTGAGTCTGAAATGACTGTTAAACATTCAGCACTAGTGTGGTTTATTGTTTGGACAGATTCCGATGACGCTCCAGAAGATTTATCTTGCCGAAGCTCATCTGAGGAAACAAGTTCCTCACGTATTGGAGAGAGTTCTGATTCTGTGAACACATCTTCTGAAAGAGACTCCTCTGTGCTTCTTGGGGCAGTACTAGCACTGTCATTGCCCGTGTCCCGAACCCTGGAATCCATGTCATCTGTATTGCTCTTTGCAGCTTTCTTGGAATGGCCAAGTTCCCTTACTGACAGCTGCTCTACATCTCTGTTGAGCAAAATAGGAATGTTGTTATAACAGGTACCTCTAATATCAAGCTCTTTTCTTCACTATGTTTTGTTTAAGCTCTAAAACAAATGAACACCCTAAAAACCAACTTAATCCAAAGCATTAGTAATAAACAAGCATAAAATGTGATACTGTAACAGTAAACACAGTTGATCTTTTTGCCAGCATGACACACCTGGGACTGTTAACATGAAACTTGTATTAAGCTTTTGCTGATGGAGTAATTTTGCTTACAAAGCATGTGGATTAGGCTTTAGAATTTATTATGTATTAGACCAGGCCACTTCCTTAATTCTTCAGGATTATGCTCATAATAGGTGCTCTTACACAAGCACAACGTAAGGTTCATGAAATCCATAAAACACCTGTATGTGATCAGACATTTTTTGTCCAGTTTCAGCATAGATTGTGGCTTATATATAGAAGCCATACAACATGAAATTGTAGTTTTAAGAATCAAAGATTCCATTAGGTTTATGACCATTTTTCATATCAACAGTCTGAATACAGAAAATAAAACTGCTTTCTCAAGTTTAAGCAGCTTTGACAGTTGGCAAAATTTGGAGAGTCGAAGAAGGTTAACTATAACAGCAGAATATGTAGGGGAAAAAACAGTGAGAAAACATGATTTAAGTGTCAAATACCTGAAGACACATGGGTTTTCTCAGATCTAGCTGAAGCTGTCAGGACTTCTGTTTACAGACTTAAAAAAATTTGATTTTTGTTTCCCCCCAAATTTACAAATATGCCTCATATTTAGCTAAGGCACAAAAGTTGCAGGGACTGAAGAAAATGCTAGTAACAAGTGTTCCTTCTACTAGTTTATAAAGCTGACAAGAAAGATAAATCAAATTGGACATACAGGCCTCTGAATGCAGAGTGTGACCTTTTATCAGCAGACATCTTCATTCCATTATATTCATATTCATATTATAAACAAAAAAGAAAATGCATGTGCTACAGGAGCACAAAAATCAACAGCATGGAAGATAAATTTGCCAATATTAAGTCATTAACAAACTAAACATTATAGAAAAATACTTGTTTTGAAACTGCACTATTCTGATTCAAGCAAGTAAGTTAAAAAGAGCCATCTAATTCCTTCCACTGTATATCAATTGAAGTAGGAACTGTGAGCAACTTTTTAAAACTCAGTCTGGAAAATAAAACTTCCAGAAAGCAATCATGCTGAAGACATCATCACTCTACATCAAAAACCCCAGAAGTACTGCTGTAGCAACATATACTTCAGTTGCCCTTTCAATAGACACATGTGAACAGGCAGCAAACAAGACCATGGCAAGATAACAGGTCACTCCCAGGTTTATGTCAAAACTGAGCTTAAAAATAGTACGAGGCAAGTTAATACTTCTGAGTGTCCAGATAGTTAAGATTATCAAGAAATATGTACTTAGGGTACTACCTATATTAAATGTAAGAGGGTATTTTTAAGAGTTATTGAGCATCTTAAAAAATGCAACTATTTTAAGTATGGTATAGAGTTACATATCAAGTAAACAGCTTTACACTCTCTTGGTTAAAGAAGCCCACTTCCCTGCAGCTAGACAGTCAAGGCAGTCTGCAAATTTTTGTGCTTTATGAGCTGTGACAGGTAAAGGTGGCATGATTTTTTTGTTATCCTTTTTGGTTTTCAAAAGAATTTATCTTTTTCTGATGACAGTATAAAAAATAGGCAACAGAGAGAACAGAAAAAAGATTGCTCAGAATGCCCTTTAAAGTTGATTTTAAATGCCTGCTGCACAAAACACCACTGAATAGAGCTCACCAATCCAAATTCATTCTTTATTCCAAAAAAGGCTATATCTACAGGTGAATATACAGTCCCTCCCCTAGCCAAAAAGGAAAAAAAATATACTCCTAGTCCTATGAAAATATATACAAATCTTAAATTAGTCTAAATCATCTGTTAGAACAAGAAGCTTGAGAAGCAAGTGAAAAATGCTAAACAATAAAAATTTACACCTAAGACTGTCAAAGCTGCACTTTCTTATTGTGTATGCCAGTCAAATTATTGAATACATCTATTACTGTTTCCATAGTAGGGAAGTGGCAGAGGAAACAGTGTGGTACCTCTTCCTATACACTGATCTTTATAAGAAACTACTGGAGGAAATTAGAATCCATGTATATAGAAGACAATTTGTCCTGTATCATATATAGGGTGTGAGAACTAAAGCAAGCTTTTTATAGGATTTTTCCAAGCCAATTTTTGATATCCTTTCCTAACAAAAAAAGAAGGAAAATGCTGGTTTGCTGATTTTGTATGGTCAACAATATGGCTACAGTTCAAATTTACCCAAAGCTTTATAAATACTGTTATGTCTTACATGCTTAATGACTCCTTAATTTTGCTGTCCACAATTTCCTTGTACAGAGCAGCTGACATCACTTCTTCCATTGGACACATGATGCCATATTCTTCACAGCCATTCTCTTGGACCAGAGGATCCATTTTATGAGGATCAAACATTATATTATTTGGCGTCACTAGCAGCACACCATTGACAGTACCCTAAAATGAGAGGAAAAAGAAGTGGTAATTTTTCCTCCTTCAAATTCCAGCTTATTCAGTTTTCAGTAGGAAAAAGGTGTTTTCCATTTTATTTTAAATAAAGCAACTTTTAATTTATATTTAAGCAACCTGTTATGTTACTAAGTCACTGCTAAACACAAGAAACTGTAACTTTTTCTGGGTAAGTGAATTAATACCACCTGCTTTCCCAAAAGGAAACAGCTTTATACCTCACAACTAATCAATAACTGCGTTTAGTAAAGTAAGAGAAACCCTTACACATTGAAGGATACACTCAACAGTTCCTTTGAGGTAAGGAGACATCCTTCCCAGATAACCACAGGGCTTAACTGGTAGGTTTGAAAGCAATTTTTGTCTAAAACTTGACTCTTAACTCTTCTCTCTCACTTTCTACTACTCAATTAAAGAGACCTTCAAAAACTGTCACTTATCCGAATTTTCTTTACACAGAAGTAACAGAGAGGCTGTATCAAGTCCTTCTAACTTAATGGACGTGTTGACTGATTGGACAAATACATTTACAGAATGAAACTAGAATAAAAAATACTTAAGATTTTTAAAGATGAAACTTTGGATGGTTTTAATCACAACGATACTGCTGCAGTACATGAATACAAGTACAGTTTAAACTTTTGACTACAAAAAACTTTAAGGTTAATAGTCATATGAATTGTAGGGTTCTTATACAATACAGCTGTAAAAACAAAGTTAAGTTACAATATGCTGAAATTTTTTTAAACAAAAAACTTAGAACCACATGCAAACATACAAAAATTGCCTGCTACAAAAATTCCTTTAAGTGTTGGGACAGTAGAGATCAAGCTAAAATTATGAACTGGAAAAAATCTAGCTTTAAGTAGAATGACAGGAATACTTCAGTTACAGATCTTGGCTCCTTAAAGACTTTAAAAATCCAGACAGACATTTAAAGCTTTTGTGCAAGAACCAGAAAAGGGTCACTTCATGTGCTGTTGAAGGAATTAAATACTTATCTTACTGATAAAACATTCACAACTATTATAAACAGTGTGTATTGTTTTCAGTTTCAAGAAGAGATTAGCACAGCACAAAACACAGCTACAGTTCTTCCAAACTCAAGAAATTTGTTCCCAGGTGATGGTTGATGACCTTCACAGTAGGAAAACAAAGGTGCCAAGCAGTAAACAGAAAAGTGCAAGTTAAAAAAACCCAAACCAAAAAAACCCCTAGTATTAAGGTCTACAACAATGACCAATGCTATCTCTACTAGGGAAAAATGAAAACAGCTCTCAAAAGCAGCTCAAGCATCTGTACTTGAGTCTCTTAGTTGTTCAGTGCTTAGTCAGATTTTATATATATCTTTTAGAGTGCAACACATATGTTGAAGACTTTGAAGTCAGCAGAATACATTTACATAACTCTAAGGTGTTTAAAGTACTGAAAAAAGACTGTCACTAGCCTTTCTTTCCCAGCACAGTATTGTGGAAATAGACTTTCAAGGTGCAAAAAGCACCTCCAAGAGGACAACTGTCAAGAGAAGTCTACATTTTGTTTTATCTACTGTAGTCTAGAAAACAAATTCAATGTGGCTGCAGAAGTCAATGAATCTACTCAGAAGAATGACTGCTTTTCTCTTTAAACATATATAACTTCTGTAAATTCAGTGCATAATTAAAACAAAAAAGCAGCAGCTTTTCTACACCTGAGCTCTTTCATTAATGGTCATGAAAATGGAATTTTATTAATACTCTCTAGATCTGACTCGGACAATGTCATAGTCTGGATGGCAGTTGGATTAGATGATCATTATAGGACCCTTCCAATGAAAGTATTCTGCTCTATTCTTTCACTGCCCATATACTGCATGTGGATCTTCAGAACAGTCAGGCTGAAGAGAAAATGGTAAGGCTGTATGACTGCTCTATCTGAAGGATTTAAGTGTTTAACATCAGCTTCCAAAATTATGTATTACTCAGCAGAAAAAACCAGTAATGGAGTTCATTAGAGTTCTTCATTTCCAGAGTAATACTGTCTTCATTTGTTCGCTATTTCATGAACCTTCCTTGATAAATTAAGTACACAAAAAGTGCTAAAGCCTTTGACACAATAAAGAGATGATATTTTTCTGTCAAGGGGTGTGCTGTCCCAACTGACATATCATTTGTGTCAACAAACTCCAGTGCTTTACAACTTGCTTTCAAGAGCACAGACAAGACTCCTTCAGCTGACAGTACAGGCCAAAATTGATTAAAGAAAAAAAGCTTCCTATGTTTGACATTGCTTATCTGAATACTAGAGTCACATCATCAGAATAACATGTATGAAGAACCACTTGCACATCAACCACTCATTTCAGTTGTCTTGCTTCAGACTCAAGTTTTAGCAGTACAGAAAATACCAACTTACTCCTCCCAAACCTCAGAGGCCAAGCTTGTTAGTATCTTAAGAAAACACCACCATATCAAGGACAAAAGTCTGTGTGTGTGCAAGGCTACTCACTACATAAGAGAAGCAAGTTTAAGAGACTTTTTATTGTAAATGGAAAGTTCCTAGAGAAGGCTGACAATGATCTATCCAATGGCAAAGAATCCCAAACCTGTACATTGATATGGCCTTAGCACATATGGAACATCCTAAAGCCTACCTCTGCAGCCTCAAACAAAGATACAGCTAGAAATAATACAGGCTTTTATCTCGGCCTTAAAAGAAACCCTCAACACCAATAGGTAGACATTCAACATGAAAATGAATTGGAAAGTGTATTTCCATGTAAAATTTACTACAGCAATAGAAATTGAGAATTAAACACTCAGAACTATCAGTCTTTTAGCTGCATTTGACCAAGCAGCTGATCAAACACTTCACTTGCAATTGCTATAAGGAACTGAAAGATTATAGAGGTATCTTGAAAACAATGGATTTATAGCACATTAACAAGAGATGACCTATTTTATTCTTATCTGTTTGAAAAACATAATGCAATACTTCTGCCTCAAGTTACTAGACATGGTCCACAGTTACTACCTGAACACTTCAGGATACTTTTCTAGAGAAGAACTGTTGCTCCAAATTAATATAAATTAAATTCTTAATTATATTAATTAATACACTCATTACCATTAGCATTTCTGCCATTTTTCATTATTACCTCCAAGGATCACTGAATGTTAACCCAGACAGCTAAGTAATGCACAGGTAAGAGCCAGATAAAGAAACATTTTGTTTGGCTGCAAATTTTAATTACTCTTTTTCAGACATGCCAATGTTTCTAACACTTTCTCTTACAATTTCCGTGATTCTTACAAGACAAATACCTTCTCTCTTCACTATCTTCTAACTTGTTTGCAGAAGCAAAAGCTTCCTTTAAACCTATTACTCAATAGATGTTGTTTCTAGCACAGACAGAAACCAAGTGCTATTGATTCTGTGAGGAAAAAAGGATAACATCAGAACAAAACATACAAGTAGGAGCATACAACCCTTTAGCCAGCTGGTTAAGAGCTGCTCATTACATTATGCTGATCTTCCCTGAGCGATGGAAACTGCAGCAGCTCCAGCCTTTGAGAGCTAACACCACAGCCTTGCATTAAGTCAAGATAAAAATTGCATCTACTCTTTAAAGGAAATACCTGATACTTCATTTCCTTGTTGGCTTGTCATTATGGATCAGACAGATTTCTGTGTTATTATTCCTAAAATACGTAACTCTAGAACTATTGTCAGAATACACAGTGATGGACTCCTGAGCACTTTGGTACCATGCACTCATTTAAGGTTCTAAAACAACTTTTCTGGTTACTCATACACATATGTGCACTATGGCAGCAGATGTCACAGATGTCCCATAAAATACCCCAGAATGGGTAACAACAGTGACACCAGAAAAAACTCTACAGCATCTCTGTATCAATAATGTTGCTGGCAGGACCAGGGCAGTGATTGTCACTCTGTACTCAGCACTGGTGAGGCCACATGTAAAACCCTGTGTTCAGTTCTGGGTCCCTCAGTTCAGGAAGGACATTGAGGTGCTGGAGCAAGTCCACAAAAGGCCAATTGAACTGGTGAACAGTCTATGAGCAGCAGCAGAGGGAGCTGGGCTTGTTCAGCCTGGAGAAGAGGAAGCTCAGGGGGGACCTGATTACTCTCTACAACTACCTGAGAAGAGGTTGTAGCCAGGTGGGCATTGGCTTCTTCTCCCAGGTGATCAAGGACAGGACAAGAGGAAAGGGCCTTAAGGTGAGCCAGAGGAGGTTTAGGCTGGGCATCAGGCAGAATTTCTTCACAGAAAGAAAGGATTGTTAAGCACTGGAACGGGCTGCCCAGGGAGGTGGTAGAGTCACCATCCCTGGAGGTGTTCAAGAAGTGACTGGACATGGCACTTCGCGACATGGTCTAATTGGTAAGCTGGTGATAGGGGAAAGGTTGAACTTGATCTTAAAAGGTGTTTTCTAACCGAAATGAGTCTAATGGTGTTCTTGGTAAGCTACTACCAACAAACTAATCTCCCCTGCTATCTTACAAGCACCAAAGATGACTGAGAGCCTAGTCTGCTCCCCATATATAATCTCCTTGGTTCCTTGTTTTTGGAGCAGGTAGAAAGTTCCAAAGCTCTCTCTCTGACCTGCTTGAGCTACTGAAAATATTTTCAGTGTGAATATATTCTTCAAAGTGAAGAATATCATGGGGGCTTTCTTATGAAAAACAAATTCATGCCCTTGTCTACCAGTATTAAGACAAGAAGATGAACCCAGCTTCTCCTTTGTATACTGTCATGTTGGGTCTTCAGCCCAGACCCCTTTAATATAAATCAAATACTCGCTTAAAATTTTAGAAACAGCTCTTTGACTTTCTTGTAGCTATTTTGAAAATTTGAATTTGTATAAAATAATTGCTTGTACTAACAATGTTGTTAGAGAGATCAGAGCACAAGCTCAAGTAAAAACACTGGACAATAGCATGCACACTATCAACGTGACTCTGGCATACTGACGTTTTCTCTAATCACTTAATTTTCTAATCCTCGGGAAAAAAATAATTTAAAAAAATGAACATCTATAAACAGCTCGATTGTTTATACAGAACCTTGGGAAAGAGTTTTTTAGGACATCCTCCACAAAAGAACCAGTCACTTGTTTCTCTTGGACTCCACTTACTAACAAGTTGTTGAGAGAAAAAATACTAAAAATACTCTCTATGAAACAGAGATACAAATTAGACTCTGCCGGTAGCTACTAAGTAGTTCAACATGATACTGTTACAGGAAGTTCTGGTTCTGGAAAAAATAGCACTTGCAGAAGTCAAGTTTCCTGTACGTAAAAAATTTTAAAGACACGAAGTAAAATTCTGTTCAGGTGAAGTTCAGATTTAAGATCCTCAAAGAGAAATGCTATGACACTATTACTGAAAACCATGTGGACAGTCTAGGTTATTAAAAAAAATAGACCCCTTGATTCTTAAAGTTGGTCCAGAAAATATTAATCCAGATAAGTAAAAACATACATATTGAAAGCAGATTAAACTGCACATGCAGATATTCAGTTCTGAATCAGTTTTGTCTTCTTACCATTAAAATTCCTTAGACTTCACAAAATGGAAGCTCTAACGCCCATGCAATACCTGAGATGGAAATCTAAACAATATAAATGAACATTATAAATGAACATTATAAATGGAGGTTTAGAGCCAACCTATCACACTGGTGAGTCCACACATTAAGATTAAGCAGTTCAGTAAAACACTTCTAAGAAAGTTTGAAAGGACTCCTAACAAGAAGTTTTCAAAGATAAGTTCTCTAAATAAATAATTCCATTACATTCTTGAACACACAAGGTTGAATAAAAACTGTAATTGATGATTTATGAAGCTTTTATCATGAAAGTAACATTTATTTTATTCTTTTTTTCTTGCATAAGTTTTGAACCTTGTCAATGTCCTCCTTTTCACTTAATGTAAATGTGTGCTTGTCCAGGAAGTCACAGTTGTGACTAAACCCAACTCCAACCACATACAGAATAAACAGTCTTAAAAAGTGAGAAATGAAACAGTCTTACCTTAAGGAAAGCCCTTTTGCATAGACACACTGAAAAACAGGCTTTCACTACATTTCAGTTTACAAGCAGCAGTCACAGTGATGACAGACTTCACAGCTGAAGCCCTAAAGAATGGTTAACTATGAGCTTCAAAAATCACTTCCAGAGTAGGAAGCAGAGGATGAATCTTTTAAGCTTCCTCCAGAAAACTTTTTAAAGTTTATCATCCTGCATCATCACAAAATGTATCAAGGAGAGGCAAGACAACATTCAAGAGGACATTCCTACCATATGTGGCACAAAGACTAAATTACATGCTAAACTTACAAGATCTGGCACTCAAATCTGAGCAAGTCAGTATTCATTTTTCTCCCACCCACCTCCCCAAGTATGGAGAGATACTGCAATAGGTTATACAACCTTTTAGAAACAGAATTCACCCTGAAGCTCTTAGAAAATAGGCTGTAATGCTGCAAGTCAAAGACAGATGCTGTTAATACTCCCTGTAATATTCCGAGGGGAAATTACAGCACATAAATAATATGCTGTAAATTTTAACCCCAGATTTTTTCCAGTACCTCCAAGTTCTAACAAAGGCTCACAGGTCTCAATTCCTCTGCATAACGGCACTTAAAACTGGTCAGTAAGGAGGTGCCTAGCATCAGCCTAAAAAAGTCGGCTACAGACAGAATGTAACGAGTGAAGAAAATTAACTGCAAAGTAGAACAAAGTAACAAACAAAGCTGTTCCAGTACTTGCCTCACCAACTTCTAACACAGCCTTTGTCAATACACATGTATTGTCAAAAGGCTTCAAGCTTGGACACACATGGACCTGCAATCCTTTCCCTGTCAGCCAAAAAAAATTGCAGTTTTAGGAGATTCTTATTAATCCGTTTATCATTAGTGTACTTTATCTGCAAACCTATTGCTGAACAACACAGAAACAGTGGTATTTCTGTATACATACCCAAACTTCAGACAAAGGAAGAAGTATTACAAGTACTTTGAATTTTGTTGCATTCATTCAGCTTGAGCAAAGGCATTTTTCATAGATTAAGTGTCTAACAGTAATTTTTCTGTGAGGTAGGGGAGCGATACATTTTGATTTTTTCCGAAGTATTCTGAGGTAAAGTGTTTTAACATTAACTCAGTCCCTAGAAGTCTGTTCAAGACTTGTGCACCTATGAGCTGAACAGAGGTTAATTGAGTGCCACTAACTTGGAAGCATTTTGTGTAATTATGCTATTGAGAGAACTGTAGCAGCTTCAAAGGAAAAAAACAAAATCAAGGTTTCTACCATACCACACCACACCAAATGGAGAACAATACACAACGTGTTTGTAGAACCAGAGGTTTATTCTGCTTGCCCTGTTCTGCTTTAAAAAGAAAAATAAAAAAGGAAGCAAAGCTACACAACATATTTCCTAGTATAGTTTAAGGCATGTTTTTCCCCACTGTAAGTAAAGAAAATTACTTATGAGAGATACTAATATACAGAACAAACAGACCTCATGCCCTCAACATACAAGAATTATGTAACAGTCTGGCATTGGGGAGGTTTGTCACTTATCAACTGCTTGCATCATGTCCTGAACAAGTGGCCTGGAGAATCCAAAGGAAACTGTGTGTAAAAAAGTAAGTGTATTTATACAGACTTTAGTGTATTTATACAGACTACAGATTTATATGCATGTGAGTTGATTCATCTAGTCATCCTTGACTGAAGTCTACTAGATGTTTATACTTTAAACGTGCTTTATTATTACATCCTATACAGTAACAGTAAAACATGAATGTTTCAGTACCTTGCCATTAGTGATGTACTTGCAATTAATTTTTAGAAATTTCTCTGTAAATGCCTCCTCCTCTTCGGAGGTGGATGATACCACTCTTGAAGGACGAACACATGCTGGTGAAACAGCAGACTCCTTCTGTTGGACTCCATCTGAATCCTGAAAGGAAATGTAAACAAAGAAGAACTTAGCAACTTGCCTCCTTCAATATTCATTTCTGGAGATTTTCTGCTGTGCAATTTGACCAGTCAGGTCACTGACGGGCAGATTATAAAAGAACTGCCCCAATAGGGACCCTCAAGGATTTGAAACTGACCACTACCACAACAAACAGTGTTCAAGGCCAGGCTGGATAGGAGTCTGAGTAACCTGGTCTAGTGGAAGGTGTCTCTGCCTATGGCAGGGGGGGTGGAACTGGATGATCTTTAGGGCTCCTTCCAACCCAAGCTATTCTATGATTCTACAAAAGATTTTTAAAAAGTTACATACACAAATGCTGAATAAGTTTGAACACAATGATCCTGGCAATTTTCTGGCCCATGTTCTACTCTATCCATTCAGTTCACATTTTTCCAGTATTTTAACAAGGCTGCTTTGGGACAGTGTTAAGGGCCTGGCTCTAGTCACGGTAAGAAACATGCATTGCTCTTCCCTCATCTGCTGAGCCTGTCATCTCATCACAGAAAGACATCAGTTTTGTCAGGTATGACATAGCCTTGGTAAATTCTCTCTGGCTGCTTCCAACCACCTTTGTCATTCACATGCCTGAATTTAACTTTCAGAGGATTTCCTTCATGACCTCCCTGGGAAGATAATAGAAAGAGTAATCTACCTCACTGTCTATCAGTATATCCAACTAAGTAGTGAACATGGAACCCCTACCAGGGGACAGGACAGACAGCAAAAAAAAAAATTTGTCTTTAAATTAAACATAAACAAACAGTAGACAGACTCCACCAAAGCCTATTTTACAGGCAAAGAAACCCTGCTTTGGAGCTTTACCCACACCTAAAGACTTCCATTTCATACATAACTGCTATTTTTAGTTACTAATAAAATATTACTGTTCTTAAAAAACATGAATGCCCATGTTCCCTTTGGTTTTCTGTTTTCCTGTTCATTTTCATTCAGTAGTACAAATTGCAGATAAATGTCTTTAATCATATCCAGGAACATTACGCACAATTGCTTTCAGTTCATCATCTCTCTGGCACTACTTTAGCCTTTGCCTTCTTCTTTCAACTTTCATTACAGATCAACCAAAAAACCATAACAATATACAGAACACTGAACTGAATTTTGCTGAAAAAGCTAATTAAGGTATAATTAGGAAACAAACCTCCTGAAAATTAGTTCTCCTTCTACATATGCCTTCCTACTGAAAACTACATGGTCACCCTTGTGACACAGCTTAGCAAGTGGCTCTGGAAGTGCTCAGCTGATATCCAAGCCCACTGTGAATAAGCCAGCTACTTCTCATCACATTGCCACATGACAGTCTCAGATCCCAGTGTGGCCTGGGAAAGGGACGGGTGGGAGGGATGCACCACCACAATGGTAGGCTTTCCAATTGAATGATGATGCCCTTGCCATTACATACTATTTTGAAGTGGAATTTAAGCTTTATAGGATCTTCTCAAATATGTGCCTAAGACTGGTGAATGAAGAAATCTTTCAAAAACCCAGCAGCATCAGAAAAGCTTCAAAATCTAAGATATAGTTCTTACGTACACGCTGATAGCAACAAAATTATTGAAATACACACTGAAATCTTAGCTTAAGTATAGCAAAATTTAAAAAACCCCCAAAACATAAAAACAAAAGCCTACCAAAAACTCCCCAACTTTAACAAGGTTATGCAGGTCTTATATCTGCCACATGCTAGTTTGCATCTAGCCACATGATTGTGTTAAGCTACTCCAATGTTCAATAAAACAGAAAAACAAGAACAAAACACATCAGTGTATTTTTGACTGAACAGGCATTCAGATATTTTTTAGTCTTATTAAATTTGTAACAAGAAATCACTGACTTAAATGACCAGAGCAGAGAGAAAACTGCTTTACATTATATAAGCAGAGGAACACATCTTTACCTTGACACATGCTTAAATTTAAACTGCAAATCTGAAGTCAAAATTGGAGGACGGTCAAAGAAGACATACATCAAGAGAACATTAGAGAATGTATACTAGTATTTCTCCCCTTCATAATGATAGCAATCAGCAAAAAGAAAAACACGAAAGACAGGTGCTATGGTGAAGAACAAAGCCCTCTAGCCTTAACTGCTCACACAGAAGTTGAGCACCTTTTGTGTTGCTGGAGAGACTGAAAACAAAACGAAATGCACACAGTCCACACTGACAAGTACAACTTATTTCTGTTCCTTGATTTTTTCTGACAAATATTTCTTCCTTCCTTAGATGTACCTTGAAAGGCCTCAGAAACAAAATAAACACTATTATATATGCTCCCATTGCTCATTTAACTTTCCCTGAAGCATTTAAGAACTACTTGTCATGATCCACAACATGTAACAAAATGCACAATATAGTTATGTAATAATAAAGTGTCAGTTAAATGAAATCTTACACTCCAATTGTTGTTAGCACTGGATTGATTACACTAAATGAAAAAAATCTTTTGCAGAAGAGGTTTTTAACTTTAAGCATTTACTTTGTTTCTTCTACACTTGCAATGAGCTATGAACATACAGTTAATAAAAAGTTTTCAAACAAATTACAGGTATGGTTACACTATTAAGTCTCTTTATCTAGTATACGCTAACAGATACACAAAATACTTGACAAAAGCAAGAATAAGGTATTTTTCTGGCATGGAATCTGTAGGAAAAGCTGGATTTCTAATAGTAAACCTGGTATTTTCCCTTGAGTAACTTCTCACAGCTATGTTACATGGGCAGGTCTTTCTGAGACGGATATAGATACAAGATACATGATACAAGAATGTATTCTTGCAGGCAAGTCTATTTACTGTGCTACACCACCCCCAGTTTGCCAACAAACATAAAAGAAATTATTCAGTACAAATGACAGCAGACATAACAACTGGCACACTAGGACAGAGAAAAGGCATCACAGCAAAACCAAACAGTAATTTTCAGTAGAAGGGCCATCATAGACTTTGTAATGCAGCTTGGGAACCTGTTCAGCAATAAAGCAAAACCTTTCTATTTAAACTTGTCGGGACCAAGTCATGTAAGCAAATAAATAAATGCTTTAAGTCTCAAACCTTCCTAAACTTTGAGCACACAGAGTCCTGGAATAGATGTTTGACAGCTTGACTGACTACTATCAAAATATGCTACCAAGAAAATCTGTTATTTGAGAGAAAAAGATAATAACTGGGAAAAGAACAGTGGTGATGTATGCAGAAGCATCCAGATAAGGTCATAGTTGCAAAAACTTCAGAGAAGCTCAGGCTCAAATACTGAATCTTCCTGGTTGGATGGCTCCCTATGGAATGCTGTCAACAGCAAACCAGTGTTCCTGGAAAGACATTCTTCTACAAAACCAGCTCCTACCCAAAAACCTACATTTGAGCTGAATTACAGCACAGCTTTGATGGCTAAACATTTTTAGCATTTTGAAAGTCAACAAAGGTAGAACTACTGAGTAGAAGTCAGCTAAAATTAATTCTGTATTAGCCCTTCACAGAAACCTTTTTTTTTTTTTTTTTTTTTACTTTATTTTGTGAAATTAAACTAGAGAACCCTCTCCCACACCTCTACAGCAAGCAGGGGGTACCTGAGCATTCCTGCCAATACATCATTTTGAGAAAAACTATCAGTAAGATTAGGGACAAATGTTTAACAAGCTCTGAAATGTAACAAATACAGAAACACAACAGAAACTAATTAAGATTCCAGTGTGCAATGACAGTATTTTGCTACAAGTAATTTGCCTTCAAATCAGTTTTCACATAGAAAACTGTCATTTAAAAAGATTAAATATTGTATTTACTTTTAAAAAGGATCTATTTTACTTTCAGCTCCAAGTGTTGTCAAGTACTTTCTCCCCAAAACAAAAGGATAGTTTAAGAAGAAAGCATAGCATCTGTAACATTTATCTTGTAAGGGAAAATTAATTTCAAGGACAATAGGTATACCTACATTTACTGTAGCCTTGTCAAGCTCTGCTTCGGAGGATGTAGGTGATAGGGGACTTACAGGACTTAGAGAGGGGGAGCTGTCCACACTAGAAATGTAGTCTGGGTCAGGAACATACAAAATCTATAAAGAAGATATAATGTAGTTAGAAGTCAGTAATGCTTTCAGATTTACTTTAGATTTCCCGCCAATTCAGGTATATTCACTGCACTTTCTCAAAATAAACTACACAAAACCATTCCTGCAATAGGAATTGCTTTTAACAGAATTATGATTTAAGGGGGAAAACCAATACTATGCAAAGTACTTGAAGTTTTAGCATTTCAAGTTTTTAAATGCTATATTGATATAATTTTGATTTTCAGTCAAAATAACCAAGGAAAAGGTTCAGATAGAAAGCATTAAAAATATACAGCATGCTAGAAATAAGAGTGTCCAAGGAAGATCTGTCCAATTATTTCTCTTGCTATGACTCTTATCTGAGCAAAGAGGAAACAGACTCACTGAATATAGAAAAAAAAAATTCAACTGAAGGTATTCACACCTCTAATACATTATTTCAGCCATGGTAGGCATTCAATCTACCTAGAGAAAGTTCTGCAGCAATCAGTAATGAACACAGAATTTTATCAATTAAAGTGCAAATACCAAATGGCCAATGGCTAACACCATAGTTGACCTATCACTTGTTTCCAGGCCTGGCTTTCAAGAAGTGAAAATTGAAGGCAAAAACAGGAAGAAAAAAAAAAAAAAAAAAGGCAATACTGATCTATAATAAATGAATGGTAATTCATATACTGCTGGTAAAGCCATCAAGTTTCCAGAGCGGAACAGAAACATTATTCAATTTATTAAAATAGAATTGCAGGTAGTAATATCCAGTCACGGAATGTTGTTTGTAAGCTGCACCCTGAATGTGTCTGCTGAACAAGAATTGGTAAACAGCCTGCTACATTTGCAAAGCAACAATTTGGCTTGTATCTAAGTGTTATTATTGTACCATTAAGTACATCTAGTTTTAGAAGTCCTCTTCAGAAGAGAGACAGGTAGCTTCCTTACATGTTTCCTTTTTAGGCAGTTATTTAATAGGCATAAGGAAGTAATAGACTAGAGAAAAAAGAAAAACTCTTTAACAAAGCCAATAGGAAAACCAGTAAGTACTTCAGCACTCTGGTAAGATTGAGAAATATAGCAAAGAGGACTTTGTTGGATAAGTAATGTAAATAGTGTAATAGTACCTGTCCAGGAACGACTGCTCTGGAGAAAAGCTTATTTAATTGAACCAGTTCATTGGGTGTTGTATCAAATTTCAAGGCAATACTGTTTAAAGTATCTCTTGATTCCACCTGTATCAATTGAGGATAAAAAAAACAAAACAAATCTGTAAGCAGTTAATTCAAATAGTGGCCTACAAATTTTAGCATGTGTAGATTTACCAAGATTCTGATGAACTTTTATGTCTTCATTTCTTATGACTGCCCATGCCCCCCAAAAATCAAACAACAAAGCCACCCCAAAAAACATACCTACCCCCTAAATATTAGTCTATTGCAATCCCATGTAAAAACACATGCCTTCCCACTATGTTTCCAGGTGGCCGGAGTGTCAGTCACACAGCTTGAGCTGTAGGCTCAGCTACTGCACCAGAACTTCTGGTCTACAAATTCACCGCTGGTTACCACTGGGCCAATACACCATTGACTGGGTTTACAGAATGATTTATTCCCCCTCTTCAACTCCTTTTCTCCACTCTTCACCTACAGAAAAGCTGAAGAATTCTCTCCATAAATATAAACACACTCTTATTACTGAAATAAGCTTCTGTTAGACCCTGACTTTCAAGCAAAATCCATCACTGAGAAAATGCAAAAATGATGAAGCAAACCAGGTCGACTACTATGACAGCAGATGAAGCATAAGTGTTTTGAGAAAGTGATTCCCAACTAAGGAAAGGATTTTTTCAAGCTCATATTCTGACCTCCATCTCCCAAAGTGTATTTAAAATCCGCTACCAGAAGAAAGCAAAATTAAAAAAAAAAAATTTGTACAGAAAGACTATTTCAGAATAAAGAACTCATAGCCTTAGGAATAATGGAGATACAAGGAAACAAACAACCAAAACGTTTACTGCATAATGGCACAAGGCTTCATAAACACTGTACCAGGAAAAAATAGACTTTATCAGTTAAGACAAGATGAAGCTATAGAAGGTAAGATACATTTCCAGCTAAGTATCAGTAGAGCTAGAGAATTCTTTTCCAGATCATTTTGTAAAGGTGCAATTGTCAACCTAGATTCACCAACAAAAAGATATAAGCATTGCCAAAGAAAAGACAATTAGATTTTTTAAGATAGGATTAGAAACTTATTACAAGATTTCTTTACACAGGAAGCCAATAAGCTAAACAAAGCAGCAAACACCTCTCTCCACTAGTATTTCCAGTATGGAAGACTGTATTGTAGTAGCTCTCAGTCATTCAGTACTGGGTGATCACAGATATACTAAGAATATTTTCATATGCCATGTTTAACTGATACTAAAGCAGAAATCAAAACAGAACTGTAACCAAACCAAATATGTACCATGTGCTTCACAGACCATAACAAAACTAATCACCAAATCAATGAACAGTAGTGTTCCCATCAGAAGCTCTACATAATACAAAAGGTTTGCTAAAACAAACCGTAAAGTGAAATTCAAAAGCTTTGCTTAAGTTTGCTCTCACATAAATATTGAAGGACAACAGTCAGCTGCTAGGTAAATATTTCTTATGAATCACTTAATGATTGAAGCAATTGAGATTTTAGACTAACTTATGATATAAAACATATTAAAAGCATTCAATTAAAAACCACAAAGATTAAGCCCTTTTTAGAGTGTGTTCACTCTTTATAGCCTTCAGAAATAAAAACATCTTGTGAGATAGCTTGGCAAGTAAAGGGTTTATCTCACTCATGATGAACACAATAGCAAGTATAAGATTCCTTTTTGTTTGGCTGTGAAGTTTGCACAGGCAAATTTCCACACTACATGGGACTTCAGGGACCAGCATAGATACCTTCTTAAAACAAAGACACTGCTCACATAATAGAGACTTCCTGAAGTATCTTCCTAGATTCAAAGGCCTCCTTTTGAATTCTCAGGCCCTCTACTATTCTAAAAAGTAGAATCTAAACAGCCAAAAGATCAAAGAACAACTTTGTAGAAAAGCACAGAACTAACAAGATTGAAATAGTGCCACCACATACCACGGATCCCCAGCTTTTCCCCTATCGATTCACTACTGTAAGAGAAGGCAAGAAATTATTCCTTCTCTCTCAGAAAATAAAGTTTCTATACATTGAGGTAGCTATTTAAATGCTATTCTGAATATTAAAAATCTAATATAAATATTTGGATATTAAATCTTCATTGAGAATACACCCATGTTTGTCAGGTGCACTTGTGTGTACCAGCAGACAGAACTTCAGCCACCACTGTCTCTGGTTCAAACTACCTTCATTTCCCTCAGATCAACAGCTGGCAGTTATTTAAAAACTTTATTTTAAGCCAAATTCTCTACTGATATTTTAATGAACTATACTGTAATTGCATTTCAACAGTCAGAATTCATTCGTTCTTCCATTAAGAATTAGACATCAAACACATATGAGTCAGAGTGCAGAGATAATTATTTTTTTATTTCAACACTAGATGTCCAAAAGCCAGAAAGCAATCAAACAATAATTTAAGAGTATTAAAATGAACTAACAAAACCAAACAGATGGGAAGACTAAAGAAAAGAGTGAGGACAAACGGGAGCAGGTAACACAACTTTGGCACTGTACTCAAGCCTTTAGAAATACCAATTATGACTGTATTAACTAATTGTTAATAGGCCCAATTTACATAATAAGCAACATCAGTAAAGCAAATCTTTTAAGTATCATAAAGCCAACTTCAAAAATAATTAGTAAAAGACAAAAGATGAAGTAACACCACCATTATGATCTACATTTCCTATATTCCCCAAAATGCGTTAAAAGATTATGACAATGGCATGCTAAAGGAAAAGTAGCAGTCAGACAAGAAGACACCCCTGGGGTTTGAAATGGAAGAGCAAAGAAATTTAAAAGAAAAAAAAAAATCACCAAAAACTCCAAAGTGTGTAGTTGTCTAAATAGCATGTAAAGGCTTACGATGACAATAGATAGTGACACCAGAAGAGAACCCCTAGGACACTCTATACACAGGCTGAAAACTCAGTCTTGAGGCTACAGTCTACTAAAGGCTTCTGTGACCCTCCAGAACTGATACTGGGCTCTTTCCATAACCTGGACAACATAAGCTGCATATTAAGTACTTATTCACTACTTCAAGAGAAGAGCACAGCCTTCAATCCCCAGAGAGATAAAGGGAAGTCTTACATTGGAGCCTCTAAACACTGATAAACCAGATCATCCATTTCAATTGCTCACTTATAAACATTTTCTTAAACAAAACCCAAACATATCTGTAAATAACCACATTCTTTCTTCTCCTCAAAAGGAAGAGCAGTTAGAAGGCTTTTACTGAAGTCACATGACTGCTAGGATGCTACAACCACTGGTGATCAGTGGGCCACGCTGTCTGCTCATGCTCCATTATTCACCCATAGTTGGCCCTTCTGACACCTATAGGCAGGCACCAGTTGTGTCTGTACACACAACATGGAACATAAAAGGCTGAAGGGGAAAACATATGGCTTGAGCACCAACTGTGAATTCTGAAAAAACTAACAATATCAATTTGCATCTAATATGTTGACTGACACTGAGAAAAGGATACTCTATTAAAAGCTATCTGTTCAATGTCTAAGCAATATCAGCAAAAATAAACCTCACTATCCTTTACAGGCAGCTAGGACTTACTTCCGTCAATTAGTAGCATATCTACTGACATCTTCTCTCTGCTGCTACATACAGAACAGCAGGTTCAAGTTTTCATACCTTGGGAATTTTAGATTAAAATCTTAAACATTACCTGCATTTTGTCTTTAGCTTTAAAGTGAAAATTTATTTTATTGTTTATTTGTTCCATAGTAATTCTGTTTTCTAAAAAAACTCTGGTGCGAAGTCTACTTCATATTAAAACCCCATAGTCTGCATCAGTGAGATGCCAACTCACTCCGAACTTCAGGAGTACAAAGACCTTCCCTCCTAAAACCATGTAGCCACTGGAAAAACTGACATATTAAATTGTTATCTAAAAAAAGGCAAAATGCACCACTAACTTCAACAATGCTGGGAGGTGAGGGGCAGTCTGGTTTCCATCTTCATTCTCTAATAGTTTTTAAAGAAGCAACACATGCAGGTATATAATTACGTATGAGTGTACACATATGTGTTGTCACTGTGACAGGAAGTAGGACTAAGTCAGAAACCAGACACAAGTGCATCTCTTCACACGGAATAAAGTCATAAATAACAATAGTAACAAATTACCACAATAGTTACCAGACCTCTCTTACAGTGAGCATAAGCTCAGTTCCTAAAGGTTAGATCTGTGCATTTTATTAAAATACATGTACACAGTATTAATCAAAAAGATCCAAAAACACGAGCTACTCAAATGCTTCGTGAGTGAAATGCACAGCAAGACCTGACAGAATACAGCATTTATGAAGCTGAAATGCACCGTGTTCTATACGTGCAACAGGCTCCCTTAGAAGGTGGACTAAGTTTAATGACAAAAAGCCATTGATTCCTGTGAATCATCTTTTTGACTCACAAGGAAGTGATGCATACTTCAGTACATATTAAGAAAGCTATTTTTAAATCTAAAACCCCACCTACTGGAACACAAAAACCTGCAGAAATACATGACAACTTGACACAAACACACCAAGTTAAAAAAAGGAAAGCTTGTTGCTTTTACTTTGCCTGGAATCTTACATACCAAAGTAAAAGCACTCACATGATGGCAAGAGCCAAATTACAGGATTTACTGAGTATGGATGCCAGTAATACAGAGCTACACCTGATCATTTTTTCCAGGTATTTCAGACCAAATGGGTTAATACAACATCAACAACAGTCACATTTACATTAACATTCAACTGCAAGAACCTAAACAGCAAGAATTTCTGTTTTGAATTTCAACTTCAAGAAGTCTTTAGCACAGGCTAGAATTATATTCAAATTCTGATAGAAGCCACACTAATTAAGTGCTTCTTGCTCCTCTACACACATACTCTGTCTCTCTCCAAATGACTATCACAGCCTTCTCAGTACTTAAGCAATATCACAGCTTGGCTTAACGTAACAGAGTTAAGTCTCCTCCACATCTCTTATTCCTGGAATAAGAGAAAACCAAAAGGTCAAGTAAAGACTTTTCATAAAGAAGTTCTCATCATTTTTATTTATCATGTCCAGCTTCAAAAGCATTCAAAGATAACTGTGGCAGACTTCCTCTATTTTAACATCAACTCTACAAGCATTATTTATAGGCTTAATTATATTTCCAGTATAACACAAGACAGATACTTCTCACTTCTGTTTCCCTTAGTAACCACAAATGTGAAAGCTGACTGCAGCACAGTTTGAGGGTCATTTCAAGAACAGAACAGGGAAGAGAAAGGCTCCATTTTCAGATACTGGTGCAGAAACAGAGTTATACAGTAAAAGGCACAGATCTATGGCAATTATTAGGAGAATACCAGAAGGTCAGTATCAAGATACAGCTTCCCTTCCCAACTTTATTCTGTTATTTCCCCTGACAGCAACAGTTTATTAATAATGCTGAATGCAGAGAACTTGCACATAATTATATAACTATTGTTATTTATTTTTTCTAACTAGTTACCTAAAAGTAAACCAGTCAACAGTTTGATTAGCTTGGGATTTTTAAGGGGAAAAAAAAAAAAAAAGGCACTTAAAGGGAAAAACAGCATAAGTACTAATAGCTAATTCCCTAATTTAATTTCTGTCAAACTAGACTATCAAATACACAGAATTCTACAATTAAAGGTAATGCACATTACAGTTTTGCTTATATTTTGTAATGCAACTTTTTAGCCTGCACTTGCTTTGCAGTAACATTCTAACAATAAAGCAGTAACTTACAGAATATTCAAGAGTCCCTCTAGGTTTTTGAAAAGACATTCGTCGCCCATCTTTCTTGTCTGGGGTCTTCTTCTGGCCAGTGTCTGAAAAAAATTGAGGCAATGCGTGTGTTAAATTCATTTTCCTCTCTCAGTACTGTCACAGGCTGCTGACTACAGCCCCGTGGGCAGACATCTAATCCACCAGTTACACAGCTTACTCCTGCTGATTCCAACAGACACCAGCTGCTAAAATAGGGACTTCATTCCTCTGCAATGCTTTAAGAATTTGACCAATACAAACAACTGATAACTGGAAATCAACTAACTGCAGAAGTACTTGCTGCTATCCAGGAAGCAATTAATGAAGACTAAATAGGACATTGACCCCATCAGGCAAGCAACATTTCTGGAATTGCTGTGTTTAAATGATCTTATACCCAGTCCGCTTCCATCTAGAATTCCTGTATGTTTGAACTAATCACTGGAGATTTTTTGTCCCTGTTGGATAAGTACAGAGTATTTAAAGATTTTTCATAAAATAAAGAGCACAGTGTTAAATTAATAATTATTCTATCTGTAGCAAACACATAGAGCTTGTAAATAAACACTGAAGTTTCTAAAGAAATAATACAAATTAAGAACTGTTCCTTTTTATTGGGGCACTGTATTTTGATGACCTCTGTTTCACAGGCCATATAGACAACAATCTGTAACTAAAGTACATTCTACTACTTTATACTAACTGGCTTGATATTTATGATAATCACGATGCACTGGTGTAGTTATATGGTTCAACAGAAAGCACATACATCTCTAGAAAAGTGAGGGTTTTAACATCTGCATCTATACACACACACGGATTTTTTAGATGAATCTCTTAAAAGATGAAGTCTCCACCACATGGCCTCTGCCTTCAACAATTAAATATCTGCTATTAAGGAGCCCAAAATACTTATGTGAACGAGACATTAAGTTTTCAAGTTACAGTGGGATTAGTTATACTCCCATTTTGAAACATTCAAATTTGTTACCATAATTTACTCAAATATTTCAACCCAAATTGAATAGAAGAAAGAAACCTTATAAAATGTATTTTTAAAAAATATTTTAGCATGGCTACATTAAGAATAGAAAACTTACTGTAATCCATTTAAGCCTCATCTGAACTACTAAGGAAACATGCTATAAACCAACAGCATCTTTTAGTGTATTATTAGATTTAATTAGTATCATGACTCCAACACTGGAAAAGAGACTAGATAAGTATTGGCACAACTTTCATACACCCACTCCCAAATTTCTACATGGATAGCCAAAACTATCAGGACGTAGAGGGCAGGGAAATCACTATGTAAATTACACAGCAAGTACTGCACTGCCAAAAAAATAAGAAACAAAATGAAATTATGAAAAAAAAAAAAACACATGAAGAAACCTACCTCAGAAGTATCTTACATTTTCTATATAGGACAAACTGCACAGGACAACAAAGTAGTGATTTCTAGCAGATCCAACATAAATAATCTCCTGTGATATTCTTTATATATATAAAAGAAGGAAATAAACTTTAGCCTAATTCATCCTTTTTTATATATTGAAAAAAGCCTGAGAAAGTATGTGCCCATACCTAAAATCGATCTATAGATGGTAATTATTAAGTTTTTATACCTATGAATGACATTCAAGACTGAGCCTAAAAAGTTTCTAGCAATTCTAAAAACCTATACACTAACTCTGCATGCTGCTATCTTCATTCAATACATGAAAAAGTATTTCTTCTCTTATTTACTAATAGCAGTTTTAAAAAATTAGCTGAAAGAAACATTCATTTCTAATTATATTCATAGTTTTTAAACATACTACAAACGTCTCTGAGGGAAATGAAGCCAACTCAGTAACAAATAAAATACATTAGAAGTTTATGTGTAGGCTTAGCAGCAGACAACATTCCCCTGTCTAAGTCAAATATTTTGTTACCAGAGTTTTTACCAGACCTTGCAGCACAACAGGTGCCTCCTCAGCAAGCTACAGAAAAATAACAGCTGCTTGACTGTAGCTGTTCCAGTTTTTTCAACCCTAATCAAAGCTTTGCCAAGAGCCTAATCATTTTCTTTAAAGAACAGTCTGGGTCAAATAATCCTAAGAAAAAGTCCAAGGATGCAACTGAAAATAGAGTGATCTCATCCAGGCTCCCTCACATGCCATAATCTATAAATGGAGAGCCCTTACTGCAGAACAAGTTGTCTTCTTCCCCTCCTCCCCACCATTAGATGGAAGTAGAGAAGCCCCATACTACAAATATGTATACACACACTTCAATTGTATATAGCCCAATGCACTTTGTGGGTTTTTTTTCCTCAACCCAAATTTAAGTTTCCTTTTCCTTCTTACTAGTTCAAGTGTCTGAAGAGCTTGCAGACAGGTGCCACTCAAGAGGCCAAGATAAATTATTGTCTCCCTTTCCAGTAACTGAGCATCAGAATGAACTCTTGGACAAATAACCACTTCTGTTCCTTATGCCAGAAATAAAAATGGAAAATGATTTCTTCTTCACAGCAGAAGAACCTGCTGCTTTAGATTAAGAATCACAGAATAATCATAAAATATCCTGAGTTGGAAGGGACTCACAAGGATCACTGCATTCAGCTCCTGGCCGTGCCCAGGAGAACCCTAAGAATCATATCATGTGCCTGAAAGCATTGCCCAAACTCTCGCAGTCTTGGTACTGCAACCACTTCCCTGGGAACACTGTTCCAGTGCCCAGTCATTCTCTGCTTGAGGAAGCTTCTCTTAATATCCAACCTAAACATCCCTTGACACGGCTTCATGCTATTCCCTCAGGTCCTGTCACTGGTCAGAGGGAAGAGACCAGTACTAGCCCCTCTGCTTCCCTTCTTGAGGAAGCTGTAGACCACTGGGAGGTCTCCCCTCAGTCTCCTCTTCTGCAAGCTGGACAGACCAAGTGACCTCAGCTACTCTCGTATGGTTTCCATTCTAGGCCCTTCACCATCTTCAGAGATTTGAGAGAGCTCTGGTAATTACAGGAAAGTAAGATCAAACAGAGGGTAGGGGTGGGGAAGGCAGGTCCTTGTTGAAGGTACCTTGCAGGAAAGCAGATGACAGGAGAACTCCTACCACAAGTTTTCCAGGAACTTACTGTCTGCAGTTAGGGATTTTTGATGTCCTCCCCTCCCATACCTAAGACAGTAAATCCTACTCTTCCCATCAGTGCCCACTTCCATTCCTTCAGTCTGAAAGCATTCTCTCCCCCTCACTATATGGGTATAGGATTCAAGTGTTTCATAACCTGACACGATGTAAGTCTCCTGAGTCAACAAGAGATGGAGGCAGGCAACACTGAGCTCTGTGTGTGCTGACTAGCCAGCTGGCCAAGCTACCAAAATCCACACCTCTGCCCACAGCCCAAGTGCTCAAAGCTGTCTGCTCATACAGAACACATCAATTTTGACATAACCTCTCAGAAACAAAACTAGGATGTATTTCAACTGTGAAAATAGGTCAGAGTAGTAGAAACACGAATTCAACCTCCCTGATGACATATTACAAAGCCTCTATCTCTCACTAAACGAGCAGGCTATTCATTTTTGAGGGCAAAGTAAATGCATCTTTCAGCCATTTCAGTGCTCCTAGTATTCTAGGAAGCACATGAAAGCAGAAACAACTACCAGCATAGAATGCAGTGGTCTGAAAAGTCCTCAGACCCAACAAGAGTCAGTCTGACACTCTCATTTTACTTATGTTCCAGGTAACTGTTGCACAGGAACTCATCTTGCCAGGTTACACACAACCATTACTTCATCTGCCAGCAGCAAGCCAGTGAGACTAACAGAAGCTGATGCTCTCAGACCACACCAAGAAAAACCTGACACCACTAACCACACTACACACAACCCCAAGAGTCAAGTAACTTGTTTAACAAGGGGATCTGTGGTGCTATGTTATCAGAGCTCTTAGCTGTGCTGCTTTAGACAGAAAGATTTGTTTTAACATCAGGATTCATGCTTTAATTCTCAACTACCTCTTCACAGGACTGGGCCTCCACGACAGCTTGAAACACTGAAGTGAAGAAGTGCATGCCAGATCCACGAATGACAAGAAAATATTTCAGCTAGGATTTAAAAGACTAGAACTAGAAAGATGTAGAACAGTGTTCAAAATGACACCAGACCAGTATTTAGTCTGAATGCATGGGCACAGAATCTTGAGGTTGAAATGACTATCATAAGAACAATTACATATGATCATCCAACACAGAGGAGGACTTACTGTTCCAACATACTTATACAAGATAGGAAAAAGGCGTTTATGAACATTATGTTTTAGGAAGATGCAGTTTTCAACAAGGCAGCTCTGACATTTAGTCAGGGGCATTCAACTGGAAATTGAAGTCAACTGAAGTCAAATTCCCAACATCTATAGGAGGGTTTCTATAAACTGCCTCTATATGACCCTGTGCCACTGAATTTTGGTAGACTGAAAATATTCTTGCAGCAGTGCTAGCTCAAATTATTACGACAAAACTGATATTTCGCATTTCTTAGTATGCCATCTGATCTTAATTGCAGGCCTTCAATTTGCTGTTTGCTGATGCTTTTAGCACATCTTTTGGACTTCTGGCACCAAGAGCTGGTAAAGAGAACTAGGATACAAGCTAAGAACTGCCTAGGAGGATCTTCAACCTCTGCAGAGAGCAAAATGTATTCACTTTCCTTTACCCTCCTTTTCTGCACAATAAGCTTTAATCTCAAATAACTTGTAATGTTTCTCAGCTGCTATTCATTTCAATGTAACAAATACAACAAGAATCACTCTTTCCAGACAAATAAATTGATAAACCAAACAAATATCTTCTGATAAAAAGCAAAGAAGCTGGACAAGTCCACAATTACTGCAAATAATTTAAAATTAATAAATGAGCTTATTATGATCAAGAAGGTAAGAAAAGGATTATTTATCCACCCTCCAACAAGAACTGTACATTTGTGCATCAGATTTACAGATGTTTAAAAAAAAGGAAGAGGCAGCAACTTTGTCAAATTCTTGTCTAGGACACAGTTTTTCACAGGATCTTAAACATGCAGCACATATGGAGTAATGAATCAAAGTAAGAAAAGTAGTCTGAAATATTTCCAAATACATTTTTATTTAGCAGCACATGGAACAACTCACTAATTGATAAAACAGGAAGCATATATACTACATCTTTATTAGATTAGTTCTGCTCAATAACAATTAGATCATTATAATCTATTAATAAAGAAACAAAAGAGATTAAAGTAGGAAATCTTTATATTCCATAAGACCTGGTGACCTTACTCTCCTAACAGCAGAGACTACGTTTTAGTCAGCAACTGTCTCATTAACCCTTCTCCCCCTCCTGCAGTTAGGTATGCTTATGATAATTACAGGAATATTATTTTCAGTTATCTTCCAATGTCATAGGAACCAGAAACAGAGGCCCCAACAGTAGCCTACAACATACTTGTAGTCTGCAGTTTTTTAGCCAAAATGGTAGGTTTTCAGACGAAGGAAATGTCAAACAATGCCTCCTTCAGTCTCTTCTTGCTAAGCAACTGCTACTTGTTCTGTGATTCAGTCTTTCCAAGTCATGCTCTCAAAACTCTTGATACTTATCACTGCTCTCAACATGATGCTTTTGTTCACATTTTTCTCAAACAAACCCCCAAGCTAAATGAATCTGAGACTTTGCTAATGTTGCATTAACACTTCGAACAAATCAAAATAGTTTTTTCCTGCAACATAGATACAGCATCAATCCAAATTCATTTTGTGATCCCCCTAACACACAACACTCTGCTATACAGTCAGATGCATAGCTTGTAGGCAGAAATAATTTAATGTATGATTTCAGGAATAAAAACAATTGAAGAGAAACAAACTTAGGACACTTCTCCAAATGGCTAGGAGACAAAGTAAGCTTCATGCTTGATATTTCTGGTATGTGCATTACACGGGCTTTCTTCTAAAATAAGATTTCACATTCAAAGTAAACAAATGCTTTACCAAATTTTCAGATTATGCCACAGTATGTGTTAACCAACAATAAGCTTCCTTTCCTGTTCCATTTGCAATATACATGTATATCGTTTAGTACATTAGAAAGTACCTAACTTAAATCTCTACCGTCTGTATAATCTCTCTGCAGACCAAATATATCTTTTAATGGAAACTTACAAAAATGTTGTCTGCACTATTGATACAGTAAGTCAACTTTTCCAATAGCACCTGTCTACCGCTTTCAGGTATTGAAGCCCATTGGTTGTACAACTTCAAGCCTACATCATACCACATCAGCAGTTTGACCATCAAGCAGCAATATCAAGTCATATCCTGCTCACATGCAAAGGGATCTACTGTGGATATGGAGTCATTCCCAGTGCCTCAGTAAACATCTTACTGTACAAGTTTATTGCATTAGGTCTGCAGATAAACTGGGGGGATCAGTCAACATACATGACAGCAGGGCTGCCATTCAGAGGGACCTGGACATGCTGGGGAGCAAGCTGACAGGAACCTTATGGAATTAAGCAGGACAACAGTCTTCTGCACAGGAAGGAAGAGCTCTTGGTGTTGTACAGGTTGGCACTGCTCATCCAAGGGGCAGCTCTGCTGAAAAGAAACCCCAAGGATCTTGGTAGGCAGAAGCCAAACAGGAGCCAGAAGCATGACCTGGAAACAAGGGGGTCCAACAGCATCCTCAGCTCTATTAATAAGAACAGATGACAAGAGACTGAGAGCACACCTATTATCCTTAACCCGGCACTCTGACTGCTTTTGGAACACTGGCTCTAGTGTCCCTGTCCCTCTCCCCCTGCCCCCATTCAATACAATGAAGACATACATAAACAAAACTGGTTTGGTGAAGGGACTCCAAGGTAGTCAGGGGCTGTGAGAAGAGGCCAGGAGAACAGAGCCCCTCCAGCCTGAAGGAGAGGTGGTTTTGGAGGACTGTAACAGCAGTCATCCTCTACCTTCTACATAGCCTTCCCGCAGGTGTCAAGATGACAGAGCCAGGTTCCTCAGTGACATACAGTAGGAGAACAAAAGGTAACAAAGAAGAAACAAAAGAGCTTCTGAGTAAAGAGAAGGCAAAAAACCCTTCAGTGCAGCTGTGCAGTTTCCATCTTTGGACACTCCAAATCTGAATAAAGCACTGGGAAACCTAGCCTGAAGTCATCATCTTCCCCACTTTAAGCAGTGCTAAAAAATCTTGCCATTTGTGTTATCTGTTAACTATAATTCCTTCCACATTTTTTCTGGCAAGCAATACAGATACCTAAGGCCACCACCTAAGGCCAGAGGGAGATTTATACATATAATACAAGGTGTGTTGCTTACTGATGAACAGTAAATTATTATTCATACATGTAGTGACCTGAAATGCTGCCATGAGTATGAAGTTCTCAATAAAATATCACCTTCTAAACTCTTTGAATGTTAGAAATGGAAATTAACCAGAAAAATTAAGATAAAAACCACAATCAATGTTACACATTAAAACAAAAATGCAATACAGTCAAAGGACACCAGAGTAACAGAAAAAGATGTTTCAGTCATCTGCTAGATTAGCTTATAAACTAAACTTCAGTTAAACATCTGATATATCATAATCCTGATGAACAGTAAAAACTGGTTTAAGAATTGTGAAATATGTAAAAAATTCAGTAAAGAGGAGAGAGAAATAGAAATCAGGAGAACGGAGGGGTATATTAATGAGATCTCAATGGAGTAGTTTTTAACACAGTTTAACTGCACATCAGCAGACACACTCAAAAGGACAATCAAGAGCAAAGGCTGGGTAAAAGGACATACAATGAATTCTGCAGCCCCAGAGCCTGGAGAAAAAGGTGCAGGGAAAGATGTAATAGTACAAAGCAGAACCTGAAGTAAAAGATCATTTAACATCACATGCACCAAGAGAATACTCAAGAAATCCTGTATACTAGTAGCGCAGAAGTCTCAAGAAGAACTTGTGCATACATTAACATATCACAAGATGACTGAGTCACCAGCCTGATACATTCCAAGATCACATTTGCTTCTTATGCCTGTACCAACTGAATTATTTTCAGACATGATAGCAAAGCATTAGCGTCTTTGTAAAGGGTGCCGGTACATTTCATATGTGCTTCATCCGGAACAGTGTGTACAAGAAAACTCACAGAACTGCATCTCCCCAGTTTGAATCCTCTTTCCTACTTTATCATACACCTGTTAATTTCTTAAAAATGAGGTACTGAATAAAGATGAAAGGAGAAAATAACCTGCCTTATTCTCAGACAAATTTTTAAAAAGGAAGATATTAACTTTTACAGCAGGACTTGAAAAATGTATTATAACTTGGCACTGCACATTTATCTTTCTAATGCACTGCTGCTACCTTGACCACAGTACAGAGGACTGACAAGCCACACAGCTCACTGGATATACTGTATATGGTAACCTTACCAATCAAGACTCCAAAGCTGGTATGAAAGAAATGTAAATAAGCCCAGAGACCACATGGTTTAGAACTGAACAACAAGTTGAACCTGAGGGAGAAAAACAACAACAACAACAACAGTTTCAATACAAGGCAGCTAGAAAAACTTCCCTGACAGACTGGTTGAGAGGAGTCTCGGAATCACTGATTTTTATTTAACTTCTGTAGTTAATGAGAGACACACTGCAGGACGTCAGCACTACCTGTGCAGTTTATCTTCTCCCTCCATTAAGTGACCACAGAGAGAAGTGAGGTGAACATGTCTAGGAGGCAAGAAGCACAAGACTCCAGGTATGAAAGTATATCCTCACAGAATCAAAGTGTTATCCAGAAGAGAAGCCTCTTGAATGCATTTACTCCAGCCTCCAGTCTGAAGTAGAATTACTGTCAACATCAAATCAGGTCAGCTTAAAGCTGTCCTGATGAAACACTCTGTGTGAAGTTTTTTCTACTGTCCAGTTTGAACCTCCTAAGCTAAAACTCATGGCTCCTGCTCCTCCTTGATCTCTTACCACTGAGAAGAGTGTGTCCCTTTAGGTATGTGTAGGCCATAATTAGATTGCCTCTAAGTTGCCTTGGTCTCCCTTTGCATAACTAAGGCCCAGCTCCCTCAAAACCTACTCAGAGGTCATGTGCCCTGTGCCCCTAAATATAAATATGGCTGGACCCTCTATAGCTCCTCAGCAGCTCTCTTTAACAGTGGTACACAAACCAAAGAGCACATTCAATGTGTAGCCTCAGCAATGTCACAAAAAAGAAGCAAAACCTCACTGCTGGTCACTCTCCTCACACAGCAGACAAACCACATACCAGAGTGAACTATGGGATGTCCTGCTGGCATCTTTTAAGTAAGAGGTTTGTATAGATGAGACTCAAATTAAACTGAATGTTCAGGTTAATTCTGCAGTAAAGATAATTCTTAATCACACATTCCCTAAAGCCTTGAGTTGCATCTTAAAACAAATAAAACACATACAACTTCAGCACGCTAACACCTACAGTACATTACAATAACCAAGAAAACTACATCCTGTTCTAGCTAAAGTTTCTAGGTAAATGCAGGCTTGAATACATACATATTAGCTCTTCCTATAAATTATCAATAGACTATATTTAGAAGCTATATTTCATAGCTTACAAGCCTTTTTTAAAAAAAATAAGTTTACACTGACATTGAGAGTGCCTTTACTATTGAATTACTGATTATCTTTGCATTTTTATCCTCCATCACAATCATTAAAAAAAAAAAAAAATCTTTATAAAGTTTTTTCACTGACTAACTAGGCTGCTGACACAAACAGTGTAAACCGGATAAACAGGTTTACAGACTCCTGTGGCACTACTCAGTCTCCCAGTGCATCCTCTCTCCCTACTAAGAAATACTATAAACTGCTCTGTATGTATCCAAAGAAGTGATTTAAAGCACAGCCTTTGAACACACTTACCTCCCTGAGCTTGGAAACCTGATAAGAAAAGCTGTTCAACTGTTCAAAAAGACAAGCATGGAAACAGTAAAGGTAAAACTACTAATATTACATGAATTAAATTGAGATACTTCATTGTAGAAGCTGAAAAAAGGTTGGGGTTTTTTTTGTTTCAGAAAAGTGGAAACATGGTTTTAAGGAATTTATGATGAACTGTTCTCCTAACAAGTAATGCACAGTCACAGCTGAACCACACACACACACACACACAAAAACAACCCCAAAAAAAACCCACTGAAAGCCCTAAGTGGGGAAGAAAAACAGAGTAATAGGTAGGCCTGGATCCAGAACACTGCACAGAGTAAACATTTGGAGTATTAAGAATCTGCCACTAAGTCTTAAGCTAATGCCAGGGGACCCATCTCTAATTAAAACAGAGGTTTGATTTCAAATGAAGCACTGCAATCACTGTTACAGCTTCCACAGCACCCATTACCAAGTCACAGGTGGTTTGTGAAAGCCAGCAAAATGCTTGCCAGAATTCTACAGTCACAAGAATGTGTTTCTGCCCATAACTGACAGAAACCCTGTGAAGGGGAAGGCAGCATGGCAGGGCTGAGGTCTACTTGCCTTGCACAGTATGTTTTTCCTAGGTTAGTGAAAAAAGCACATTAAAGTCCATATATACAGAAACTCACCCTGCATTCTAGAACTTGTCATTAACACAAATATTAAGCATTACATTATGAAGGCATCTGAGAAAATACATTTTCTGCTCAAAGCTAGAGGGAAAAAAAAAACCCAGAACATTACAGTGCAGTCTAAATTAATCCTTTCTCCCAGAAGAAGAGGGGGAAAAACAGAGCTTTTCCCTCCAAGAAATCCCATGGATCACAGGAGATGCTTTATACTAACAGCTGAACACAAGGCCTTGTAAGTGATTAAATGACCAGAAAATGCTAAAGCATTTTACTTCCATTTTGGTTCCGCAAAAGAGTGTAAGTAATCTTTGTCAAAAAGTCTTTAACTGTTTGCAGAGGCCTTGTTCAAGGTACTTCATTTCACTGCTGAAAAACAAGTTACTGTCTCTGCCTGTGTATGTTGGGGGGAGGGACATGAAATAAATAAAGAGTGGCACTGTAAATATAGCCAGTTACCAATTATCCTTTCTGAGCAAGAAGTGATCCAATGCACACAAGGAAACACTATTTACACCTGACTGGCTGCATGGGCATTCCTATTACCTTGCCTACTACACTGAGTACCAGACCTAGTTTCTCTTCATGATAAAAAATTATTTTACTCTTTCAAAATAACATACACTAACAAAGAAACTTAATGCAATTTAATATTACATTTCAGTAGAGACCTGAGTTCAACTTCACCTAGAAGCTATAACAAACATTCATTCATCCACTTCACACAAAGTTTCTCAAAACGGGAAAAAAGGAAAACATTTACTATTCATTGTATACTGCTCTTTATTTATTACAAAGCACTTTCACAAACTTAATTTCCTATGTCTTTTTCTTTCCACGCAATCATTAGATCATGCTGCTCTTACTAGATATGTCATGACTTGATTTTAATTCCTAGTCAATAGCATTACCTCTTTAGAGTTCTCACTGCATGCTCCTCTTCTGCATAAAGAAGTGTGCGTGCATTCACCGACCACCCCTCCGGTTTTCATGGTATTTCTTGCCAATATAAGTGCTCACATCAGATGAGTAACTTACAGTACCTATACCTACAGCCCAACAACATTATCAAGAAAAGGGGTAACAACAGCAGCCCTCTTGCTCCCAGGCACAGGACAAGGAGTCACCGGCTGTCTCCTGACTGACCTGTTTGGCCACTGAGTGGCAGAGGTACTACTTCTGCCCTTAGCATCACCGAGCCTACTTCCCAGTGACGCTGCCTGATCCTCGGGAGCACCTGAGAGCCAGAAACAACCTCGTACATAAAGGACATCTCAAACCGAGGAGCTTGTGCTCCGGATGCTTTCCTCCACCCTGGTCTGCGAAAATACCAGGAGAGAGAGGTTAGTGAAAGTAAGAGCAGGAGTTGTGTCGCGGAAATCAGGAAGACGTTCAGTCAGTCTGCTGCTGTTAGACCCAGCCCCAGCAGTGCCCGGCCCCGACCCACGTGCGGGCCCTACCCCGCCCGCCCCGCGCCCCCTTCTCGCCCTCCCCCGGCCGCCGCTCAGAGCCGCCCCGGGAGCGGGGCACCAGCCGCCGACGGTCTCCCTGACCGGCTCGGCTCCGAGCCCGGGGCACGGCGGGGCCGCTCCCGGCTGGGAAGGGACCCTCTCCCCCTGCTGCTCCCGCTCGCTCTCACACTCCAGGAAGGCTCGGAAGGGGCGAGGAGCCGAGCCCGCTGCCCGGGGAGGCCCAGGCCGCCCGTTGCCCGCCGTTACACCCCGGCTACCCCCGCGCCTCAGCCCCTTCCCCAGCGTACCTGCCGTCGGCTTGGCGGGGCCCGGCTCCCCGCGGCTCCGGCCGTCCTGGCAGCGGCCATGGCGGAGGCCGCCGGGCACGGCGCCCCAGAGGCGGCTGGCGGTGCCGCGGAGCAGGCGGCCGCCCTTGCCGGTGAGGGCGGTCAGCGAGTCCATGGCGGCGCTACCGGCCGGGGGGCGCCATGGCCGGGCCGCGACCCGCGCGCCACCGGCCCGCGCCGCAACTTGGGCAAACTTTGGGGCGGCCCCGCCCCCTTTTAAAGGGGCCGCGCCGCCGCCGCGGGCGGGGCCGGGGCCGGGCGGGAGCAGCCGGCGGCTGCCGAGCGCCTCTGTCACCGGGACACCGCTTCCTTCTGGCCTCGGGCAGGCTCACGGCCACCTCTACGTCTTCATGGACTCACCCAGAGTTCGGGGAGGTGGTTCTGGTTCGTGGAAGCTCGTTGTTTTACAACCATGTGCTGCAGCGCTTTCTATGAACTTTCAGCTTTCCTGTCTCAGCGTTCCCAAGCATGAAAATCAAGGCAATCTCTTGCTTTTAATCATCTCACAGAAAATTATATTTTTTCTTCTTCTTTTAAATCCTCTCACAGTGGATATGAGGATGTGTTTTTCCACTGTAAGTGCAAAACAGGACCAGCCGCGACACTGTGTGGTTTTGCTGCTCTGTTTTTGACCCCTTTCTCTCTCAGTGTCTCTGCCATGGGACGGCATCATCCTTGGCTTGTGCCAGCCAGCCATGTCCCGGTGCCCTCCTTTGAGTGTTTGCCAACATTGATACCCAACTCAACCTTTGAACCGACTAGATCACTTTAGGCTTCCAGCAAAACTTAACTAGGTTTGCACTTTTTCTTTCTTTTTGAAAAAGACATTTGATTTGTGGTGTTCATTTGTACCTTTGCATTCTTTATCCCCATAATTCTTGGAACTTTTTAAATTTTGAAAAAGTAAAACCAATTAAAACATGATCCAACAGTTTCACAGAAAAGAAATACCTAAGGCATTGAATCTCATTATTAAGCTCTGACTTATGATGTATTCTGCACGTATTGAGGCTGAAAGAACAGCCATATTTATACCTGTGCCATAGACCTTGAGAACACAGAACTGTAAGCTAATGTGCTTATATTCTAATGTAAGATACAATTATATGCTGCATCTAGCTGCAAATGAAAGCATTGTTTAATAAAAAATGCTCTTGTTGAGCCAAATCTATTGTGTACATGCAGAACAGTCGAACAAAGTGCTGAGCTATTTCAACTCCTATTCACTTGTAGCAGCTGTTCAATTAAATCAGAGTTTAACGTCAGCATTTTGGAGTGCTGATTTCTGAGGGTTACTTGATTTAAACAGTACACTCAAATCAACCTTTCTACTACTCAAATCAGTTCTTGCTCAGGAGATAATGATGTTCAAGACGTTTTTCAAACAAAACTTTTTCACTGAAAGACAACAAGAAAATTTTAACAGAATTAGCTCCCCCTCCCTTCCTCCAAGATCTGCCAGGAAGAATGGATGTGTAACCTGTCTGTTCCAATTCTAGTGAATAAATCTGGAACTGTAGTCACTGCATGGTCTAAGTACCACTAGATGTTTAGAATATAAACTATTCTGCCAACTAGATCTGTCTTGCCCTGAGCAGTATAATTAGTTTTCATTTTATGACAGTGTTTCTGACATGAAAAAGTTATGATTGGTCTTTTGCCCTGTTGATTCTATTTTAGACAAAATCTATAACATCTTTGCATGAGAAATGTGTTTACAAATGTGGTGATCGGCACATTTTAAACTTCAAGATCACTTGCCCACCAGTATTCCAGCCACATACACACCTCTGCTATTGTATTCATTGCATGTGTTTCTTCTGTGGTTTGAAATAGTCCTGTCTTTTTTTTTGTCTTTCAGGTTCATATTTATAGAATCATAAAATTTTGTAGGTTAGAAAAGACCTTTTAGATCATCAAGTCCAACTGTTAACCCAGCACTGCCAAGTCCACCACTAAACCATGTCCCTAAGTGCCACGGCCTCTAGTGGTAACTCTACCACTTCCATGGGCAGCATGGGCTTGACAACCCTTTTGGTGAAGGAATTTTTCCTAACGTCCAATCTAAACTTCCCTTGGCACAACTTAGGGCAGTGTTTTTTCATTATATTGCAGTAATAGAGGCTACAGATTCAGATAGCATTTTGGTGAAGTATTCAAGGTAAATGTTTGATACCATGAATTTCTTTTAGTTGCTTTCATCAGCTTTCCTCACAAATAGTCTAACTGAACTATAAAAAGACTACTTCTTACTGCAATGTGTTTTTCTATAGTATTGAAAATCATTGTCTATCCTCAAAAGCATCCATTTAGCAATGTTTTTACTTAGCAAGAACAAATTCTTCAGTTAAACTGTTTTAACTATAAAATCAAGATTTAGGTATCGGTGCTCAGAAAAGTAATAGTACTTGTTAAGATGCATGACACTCATAAACTGCTGATAAAATTTCAAGGCATTGCTGTAATACAATAATTAATATTAAACTGTTATTACATTGTAAAGAATATAGTCAGAGCTATAGTACTTCCCATCCAGAGGGACCTTGTAGGGTATGCCCAGCCCCCGCCCTGGAGGGAGGTCTGCTGAGATAAGGAGATTGCTCAATCTCCCAGCAGAACTCCCCTGGAAAGGCAGCTACTTTGCAGTTACGGTGAGAAGACAAACCCCGAATCCTCTGGGAGACCCTATGCAGATCCTTTGTAGCCCGTTGGCCCTTACCCTCTGACACCCACCCCCTGCATCCCTATAAAGCCAGCCCCTGTCCCTGCGAGGGCAGAGAGATGCTCGTCCCTGGTCTCCCCTTCCCCGACTAATAAAGCTACCTTGTGCGGAACAGCTACACGAGCCTCTCGTCTCTCTCTCCCCCTGGTCTGGCTTGGAGGCTGCCCTGCAGAGCTGAGCTGAAATCACGAGCTGACAATCACTAAAGAGCTGACAGCCTCTGCACGGGCCCTCCAGCCAGCAGCTGAGGGAAGACACCGGGCCCTGGGAAGACGATCTCTCTCAGGACCATCTCTCCAGACCGGTCACAGCTTCCTCGGTCAGAGCTACTGACCCCACACCAGCTGCATTAGGACCTTGAGAAGCGGGTCCATGCAAACCTCATGAAGTGCAACAGGGCAGTTATGAGGTCAGGGTAATCCCAAGCACAAAAACAGGCTGAGCAGAGAAGAGCACTGGTGAGAAGGACTTGAGTGATAGTTTGTTGATGAGAAGCTCAGCATTAGCTTTAATGTGCCCTTGCAGCCCAGAAAGCCAACTTTATCCTGGGCTACATCAAGAGAAGTGTGGCCAGCTGGCCGAGGGAGGGGATTCTCCCCTTCTACTCTGCTCTCCCACCTGGAGACACCACCTGGAGCACTGCATTAAGCTCTGGAGCCCCTGACACAAGGACGGAGACCTGTTTGAACCAGTCCATTGGAGGGCCACAAAGATGATCTAAGGGCTGAAGCACCTCTCCTATAAAGACAGACTGAGAGGGCTGGGGTGCAGTCTGGAGAAGAGAAGGCTCCAGAAGACCTTAGAGCACCTTCCACTACCTACAGGGGACCTACAAGAGTGTCGGAGAAGGAATTTTCACAAGGGGTGATGGCCTTAAATTGAAAGAGGTCAGGTTTAGATATTAGGAAGAACTTCTTTACTGTGAGTGGTGAGGCGCTGAAACAGGTTGCCCAGAGAAGTTGTAGATGCCCCATCCCTGGAATTGTTCCATGCCAGGGTAGACAGAGCTTTGAGCAACCTGGTGTAGTGGAAGGTGTCTCTGCCCAGGACAGGGGGCTGGAATTAGATGGTCTTTAAGGACCTTTCCTACCCAAACCATTCTATGATACTTCAGTAGGCATCATCAACACAAACATCCAGTAGTACTCTTATGTTCTTTAAGATGCTGTTTCAACTTGGTTGTGCATTAGTTGTACCACACCTGTGGTAGCAAGATTTTTGACAAAGATCTCTGCTCTGAAAACTGACCACTTAATCCTGTGTCACTTTAAAAATCTAATGTGCTGGTACTTAAGACTATAGCCTGTATTTCCATCTGAAAAGCTTTGCAGCATTCCTCAACTTTTTAATTGGTAGGAGCAACATGAACACTACATACATAAGCAATGTGTGTCCCTTTTGCTGTAAAGCTAAACCAAATATAAATGGGTTCTACAATATTTATAGTTTTTTACACTTATATTGATCTTGAACACCTTTACAGATCATTCTACTTTTCTGTCCTCAAAATGCCTAGAAACAACCAGGATTTTGCTAAGGAGGACTAATAAATCTGTGTTTGATCTCTGAATGTGCAACAAGGATCTCTTCCGGGTTTATCTCCTGGCCTGTGGTATCAGTGCAGAAGAGTATCTCTGTAACTCAGCCACTTAAAACTGTCCCTCAAAAAAAAGGAACTGGTCCTACCTGCTCTTAATTGCTTGTTTCTGTTCCCATGCTAAGAATGTAAGCACAAGGATTCATTTGGCAGGTGAATGAACTGGGTCGTAAAGCTGATCCATTTAAAAGTACCTTTTAGTTTAGTAAAAACTAAGCTTTTATTTTGTTTTGAGGTTATAATTATCCCCAGTTAGATCTCCAGATCTGGTTGTGTGTAAATGCCTGTAGAAGCACAAGCTGCAAAGCAACAGAAGAGTAGAAGTGGCTGGGAGAGTAGAAAGAGGGAGGGAGAAAGAGAGGAAGATTCATGCCAGCCTCTGTGTCTTCAGTGCCACTGTACATTAGCTCAAAATGAGAAGTCAAACTGTGGCACAAATAGAGATGCCTTCATATTGGTATTATACACAAACCCACGTTCGGTAGCTACAAAAATGTCTGCCAGAATATTTCTCCATTTATGATGTAATATTTAATAACACATTATGCTAATCTATTGCACAACCTGGTCTTGTTGCTAGATTTCCAAGTCCTAGATTATGCTAATCTATTGCACAACCTGGTCTTGTTGCTAGATCTCAAAGTCCTAAACCAGAGGGAGCAGGTAGAGCTGATTGAGCTGCATACTAAAAGAACTGATGGGGTAGAGGAGAGAGAGCGGGGATCCATTTTAGTAAAATAGAAAAGAACACAATGAGGAGAGAATATTATCGAGAACTGAACATACATATAAAAGTATTTCAAATGACAAAAAAAAGATAAAAACATAGCAAGTGGTAGTGGTATCACTTTAGACAGATTTGTTGCTTGTGAAAATAAGTGCAAATTGTAGCAACTAATCCAGCAAAATGCCAGCAGATGCTGTGCAACTTTCTTAGGGCTGGGCCAGTTCATGTGCCTGGTGTACAGGATATGGGCCTCTCGCAATACATCTTGCCAAATTCGTAGTGCTACCAAGCTGCAGGCACAAGTGCACCAGGCACTGACACAAACCCCTTATTCTATTTTGTGAGAGAAGAAGTTTGTACATGCTTTCCGAGGTGACTGTCTTGTTGTCAGTCATTTGGCAATTACTCAGCGTTCATTTGTATATAAACAACCTCTAGGCAAGTATGTAATTCTGGCAGCTTGAACCAAATGCCCCATTTAAGCTTCCTTAGTCATTCTGGAAGCACTGATTGTCATGTAATGCTATGAGGATGCTGCATGCTTTTGTTAAGTATTCTGAACTACCACCTCTGGTCAAGACAGTACCATTTATGTGGTTGCAAAACCCATAATTGGCAAACACATGAATTTGAATTAGAACATCTTAAAAGCCTAACGTCTTTCTTAATTTTTAATGAAACCTGTTTTTAGTAATGTAAAATAATGTTTTAGTTTTTAGTAATGTAAAATAGTTCAGGAATCATTTGGGTTTTTTTTTCCTTGTGAAAAAAAGGTAAACTCTTAAGACACAGAAAAACATACTGCAGTCTGTTTCCAATGCTGTTTCAGTAAAAATTAAACAGAATGCAGAATGCATGTACAGTCCCTGAAGGAGGGACCAGAAGTCAGGCATGCAGAACTCCCACATTCTCAGGCCTATTTCCCTAGGAACAAACTAATTTGAATGATGAAGTATGGAAGAACACAGTTCTAGAAGCAAAAAACATTTGCACAGTTCTGTTTCTGTGATTAAGAAGTTTCAAATTACTCCAAAGGGAAATTCATTGTCAGTATAAATTTGGGAGAAGTTGAAAAGAGATAACCAGTAGATGACACTAAGTAAATGGGTGTGTTTAAAGCAGGCTCTTCACCGAGAACTGTGGGTTAGGTGTGGCTGTTCATAAGGTTTCACAGTACCACATCCTCTTCAGATTAGACACTCAACAAGAAAGAAAGTCCCATCTGCATACTAGTTTCAGAAATGGCAAACCTGGAATTTCAGACTTCAGCAGGTAGGGACATAATTCTGATTCTACTAACCAGCTCCCTGTAAGATTGAAATGACATGGGGCCCAGTCTCTACCTTGACCACTGATGCTGTTCACTGTTCAGCACAAAATGTCACACTGAAGGGACGAGACAGAATAATAATGGACAACAAGGGAATTTGGCAGTCCTTGATTCTGGACTGGGACTCTTCAAGTATAGGTTATTTTTTGTATGCAATTACTCTTGATATAACACTGAAAAAGACAGGAAGCCATAACACCATCTCTTTTAGGAGAGTTGTTTTCTCAGTAGAAAACTATATCAAACTCCTACTGTGTTACTATTTAAAATCTGGCTCAATAAATCTTTAATATCTTAAGGAGCTGTATAAAATAAAGGCACCACACTCAGATATGGGGTTTCTCCAGGCTGAGGAGAACATTTGGACCTTGGCCACCTCAGCTTGCCCCTGCAACATATTTTAGCATCAAAAGATGCACTGCTCCTTAAGTTTAATTTCATAATAGCTAAGTACTGTAGCATTCACTGTGTGATTTTGTCTTCTTACCAAGAAGTTGAATACATAAATATTATGGTTTTGTTTGTTTGGTATCTAATCTAATCCAAGTGAGACTATTTATAATTAGGACAGCCCAACAAGTCCATTTCACCTTTGAGGACAAAGCAATTTTTGCTTTTCTAGCCAGATTTCAAAAATCTTCATACAATAATTTAAATTTAGATAGTAAAGATAGAAACACCATGCAAATAAAATGTACAATCAAATCTGGGACATTACTGTAACACATATATGAAAAATGTTAATTGATTCACAAGTGTTTTATACGGGCATACATAGCATAGTTACAGGAATGCATACTAAGCATATGAAACCCAGTAGAAGTGAATATGAATTGAGGGTATTTTACTCCACTTAACTTCATCTTGCAAAATAATTTTATCAGATTTCAAAAACATGCCACAATTTTTCGACACTTTTGGAAGTACCCAATTTCAGTTGCATATGGTCTGAATTTTCAGAGCTTCAGGTAAATAACAAGCTTTGTTGCCTGCAGTTACCCATCTTCTCTGCAAAATTATAAAATCATAGTCACTATCCAACTTGTATTTATGCTCTTCTTTTTCATAAAACAGTGAAAGAATTAGTGTTGGGGCCCTCCCCCTGACATGTAGCCCTGGGAGAGGGGCCCCGGGGGGGAGGCACGGGGTTTCCCTGCCCCTGCTCAGCCTCGTTCCCCATTGGTTGTTTTGTGTTCCCCTGCGCGGGCAAGGACCCTCGGGTCCCGGGATTGAGCAGTTCCTCGGCAGAGCTCCGGCCATGCGGCTGGAGAAATAAACATCTCTGAAACATCTATCAAGAATCAGTCCATAGATATTTCTTTCCACGGGCCTCCTTGTTTGATATGCATGTTGCAGTATCCGCACTGTAACAAATGGTAGAGAATTGCTGGCAAGACACCGATCCCTAAGGACAGAAAATTCATGAGTAAAAACCACTCTAGATCTCTCTCTTCTCGCCTTGGTTTGGATATTCTCTCTGGACTATTACAAAAATGGATATTCTAAGGCTAAATATGTATTTTTCTTATTTTCTCAAAGTATACTTATGTTTGGATGTTGAAATGATCCATTCTACAACAGCATGTCAACATTTGTCAGTGTATCAGTGATAACAACATGGAAGTTTTCAAATATGGCCTTGAGAACACATGCATGTCAAATGGGGACTTTTCCATGTTTATGACAGAACTTTACTCTCAGCTGTAATTACACAGCTCTTTATATAGAATACCTTATCAAATAATAATGAAATGACTTCCAGGTCTTCAGTTCATATTTATCTGGTCAATAGTGGCTTATTATAAACAGAACATTCTATTCTTTCAGGGAGTTGTATGAAATTGAGTTTGGACTCCAGGGGGTATGAATGCATGTTCATAGAGACATCCATGCAGTTTAAGGATGTTCACTAGTTATGGCCCTTGCTGAACAGAGTCAGTTTTCAGCAGACACATCTCCTTTTGTGTCATCGACTCAGACATTTTTTTTCTTTCACCATGTGTTTTGCAACTGAACGTGGAAAACAGTGACAGTACAATTGATGATTCCATAGTATTTACTAGCTAATCTCAACCTCCACAGAAGCATAAATTATGCAAATGATAAATAATTGCTTATGAAAGGTGCTCAGAAAATTGATTATTCATCAGATATTTGAATCTTAAGCAAACATTATTGACTTAATCCTTTTTTTTTTTCCTTTTTGCAGTATAACTGTAACTATTTTTTCCTTAACACTCCCTAAATGCTTATCAAGTTGTTAATGCACTGTATTCCTGTAAGGAAGTTGCTCATACTTGCTCAGAAACAACAGATCCAGATTCCAATTCTGGTTCAAAATAAATAGAATGTCCCTCTGGTAGGATACAGTTGGTAAAGTTCAGTCTGGTTCTCTACCATTTCTGAAGACTAAGCAATCATAACACAACTCAGGTTTCAAATGAAAGCATTGATTCAGAGCATTAACATGAAAAATGCTTTGTGATCAATATCTCTCCACCTCATGACCGGCTGTATTCCTCAGGTTTACAGGAAAAGCCACATACTTTAGAAATCTACAGTCCTTTTTGGGGGTTATAACATTAATAATCTTCATAGTAATATATATGTTAATATCATTATTAATTTTTAATAATGTCTTAAAAGTGATATAATGAACAGGTTCTGTCTCTTTGAAGAAATAATCAATTGCTTGTCACATACTCCCATTATATTTGGTTGGCACCAGATTGGTTTCCAGTTCAGAAAACATTATGGCTTTTAGTTATCGGTTATGTGTTTCCATTGCAACCTTTAGACCTGAAGATATCTAAGATACAGGATCTTTTCAATTCACCAGAACAAAATCATTCTTCTCAGACATCTGGAAAACACAGGCTTAAGAACAGTGGTGAGCAGACACATAATGTCAGTTCTATGTAGAAATGCCATCTAAAGTACAGTGATATTTACTAGAGAAATGGGTCCAAAATAACATCAGAATTTATCATAAACCAGAATAAGGCTAATGGCAACAACTGATCCTTTTGATTGCAAATTTTTTATTCTAATAAGAATTACTGATTTTCTATTTTACTTGCTCCTGCTTAGGCATTCTAGGATTAAAGATTAGTTAAAGAAAGACTGAATTCTGTTCCAGTCTTTGCTACCTCTTTTTTCGTGGTCATTTCCCTTAAGTGAAGTAAGTATATGAAAGCCTTTCGTACATACCTTTTCCTGAGCCACCTAAGTCTGTGCAGGACATTCCTGAAATTTTCTTTTGAATGAAAACCCAGAAATATGTTGATCTTACTAGGAGGAAGTTCTGCTTTTTCTTTCTTGTTAACTCTTGCTTCTTAAGGAACATCTGGTGTCTCTCCCCTCCCCCACTGGCACCACATCACAAGTGTATGCCTGATTCATTTGCTCCCATAATATCATGTAGAAAACTTGTGGATGGTTACTCACTCTGTTCTTTTGGGGATAATTACTACAATTTATCCTCAAAAATCAAATCCATTGCTTCTAGCTAGCTAAATCATTTGAAGGCTGTCCATTACTGTATTATCTCTGAATTAAGAAACTTTATCCTTTATACAGGAGTTTTTTCCCCAAAGCTTTCATATCTTAGCTCTTACGTCTCTCCCACATTTTACTGTCTTATTACCGTCACAATTTTCCCTGAAATGATTTGAAATCTCGTGTTCAGCCGCATTTAGCTGCAAGGCTGTACACACCATTGAGAACCTATGCACATACACAGCTTTACAGATCCTACTTGCCTCTTATTAATTTCCTTCTCTTTGTTTAGGTGGGATCTTCTGTAGGCTTCATTTAAAATTACTAAAGGCATGTCTCACTGTTTTCCTTGTATTTCATCAGAGAATGAAATATTGTGAACATATATTGTCTACAAAATCCCAAAGGAACAGTTCTTTCCATAGGTAATTAATGGTTATCTGTCAAGGTTTTTTACACCAGTGCTTTAGGATCAAGACTCAGAATTTGTAAGTGATTTGATGGACAGTGGTTAAGAGTGAAGCACTAGTGACATGCTTTTTATCAAGGAAACAGGCTTTTGTATTTTTCAGAAGTCAAAAGTTTATTTCTTCCAACTATAGATACTAATATTAATGAATTATGCTATGCTGGCAATACATACAGCATACTAGTTTAGTCATGAACCTTAGAAAGGTCAGCAAACCTCAGTGAGAAGGGATAAATAACTGTTGTCTAGCCTTGATCTATTTTTGTATTAAATACAAAGGAAAAATTCAGTTATTTGAATTGGAGCTTGCCTCACAAGTTCCTACTAATCTGGTGTTGAAGTCCTGCCTTGGGTATGGGATCACTAAAGCAATTCTGAAAAAAACCAGCACCATAACCTTTTAATATTTTAGACTTATTATATATCCCCAGTAACTTTCCTTTTGTTTTGGGGCTTTTTTGGGGTTTTTTTTGCACAGAAAGCTTTAATGGACTCTGTGGTATTAAAGGACCTCTGGTATTACTCAAGACTCCATGAAGAAATTAAATTGTAATAATAAAGTTAGAAGACATCTGGGTAAGTGAAACAGCAAAGAATCAACAAATGTTTTAAGTCTTGGTTGGCAAATCTACAGTTTTTCTATAGGAGTCAATAATCATGTGGATAAGAATAATCTGTTGATAGCAGTGTACTTTTATTTTCAGGAAGCTTTTTACAAAGTCCTGCAGCAAGGAAATGAAGCTGTTGTAGGATGAGATGGCTCATCATTTAATATGTACGTTTAATAATGTACAGTAAGCAAGAGGCCAGACTTCACAACAAAGGGAGGAGGATTCTCAATGCAGCCCAACAGAGATGCATGCTTTTGAACTTACTGCATTGTTAGGCTAAGTAGAGAATAAGAAGGTGATGGAGTTTGCTGAGGATATGAAATTATGTGGAAAAGTAAAATCTGATGAAAAACGTAAAAAATTGTTTCATAATACAAAACATAAAGCAGCAAGCAAAATTCACTGTTGATAAATGCAGAGTAAAGACAAGTTTTCCTCTAAGCGCATAACTGTGTTTGTACATACAGTGATGAGCAGCTTTACATGAGCTATCCAGTAGACATATATGAAAATGTCAGTCAATAGACATCAAAAAGGCAAAAATAAATGAATTATTAGAAAAAAATATAGTTACACTATTCATTAAATTCTTCAAATGAATATAGATTGTACTGTACTGAGGAAGGCAACAAAGGTGTTAAGCTGCTTCTTTCTAGGAAAGCAGAGAAAATAATAGAACGTAGCTAAGCAGAAAATAGATCAGAGAAAAACTATTCACATTTCTCGTGATAAGAGAAGCAGGGGCACCTAATGAAATTACTATGAAGATTTTTTAAAAAAGAGAACATTTTGTTGCACAACATAACTGAATCACAGAATTCATTACCACAGGATGTTGTGTATGGCAAAACTATGAATGGTTCAGAAAGTAATTAGAAAAAATCATAGAAAGTCCATCAAGACCCAAATAGCAAAAGAAAGCAAATACAAACTCTGCTTTCTGGAAATCACTATGCCACAGACTGCCTAAAGCTCAGAGGAAATATCAGCAAAATGTCCTTTCATACTTGACCTCTTCTGTATTCTTTCCCTAATTATCAGCTGCTGCTGGCTACTGTGGGAAATACGACACTAAGCTGGACCTGAGCAAAACATTACCCTCATCTCACCCTGCCCAGCCAGTCTGATGATGCAAGGACTGGCCATGATACCACCCTGTCCCCCTGCTCTGGAACCAGAAGTTCTCAGCAAGTGCTTTCCTTGGGTCACTTGCAGTCTGAAGGGAGTGACCTCTGCAGATGGAGGAAGCTCAGAAGATCAGGCCTGGGGTCTCAGGGAGATACAAGACACCTCAATCACTATCGATGTTGAAGCAGAGAGAGAGAAAAGCCATTATTTTGCTTTCACTTTTCTCTCTTTTTTAATCTCCTGAAGTGAATACAAGATGGTGTGGCTTTTCCACCTTAGTTGCCTTATCCAGAAAATTGGAAATCTCACCAAGTACCAGTGTTGATAATTTAGTTTAAAGAGAAGTCATAAAAATAAAGTGTTTCTGGAAAAGAATCCAAATAGACTATCAGAACATTTTCAGATGTCTAAGTCTTTAGGGCTCTGACGTTGTGCTCTACACAGGCAAACAAATGTGAAAAAAAAGAAAGCACTGAAGGACAACTGGGAGATTCTGCCAAACATCCTGTGTATATTATTTTATAGTGGCTGTAGGCTGCCCTGAGAAGCCAACTGGGATCCTGGAAGGGCAGGGAATGTGTCCTACATCAGGTTTAGGTTTAGCACACAAATATCCCTCTGTGCTGGCACAGCTGCACAGCCAGGCTTGCTGGCAGGCAGGGAGAGGAGGCTGCTCGTGCCCTGACTCCACAGATGCTGCTGTGGGCTCTGTAATACAAACAGTTGGCACAGGAGTTTCATAGCACTGATCCTCAATGTGCAGACACAGGATAAGGGATTCTTTGGTTTTCAAAAATTAAATCTATTCCTCAGAATTCAAGGCTTTTAGGAAAAGTGATTGTATTTTAGGGATTTTTTTGAAATCCAAAATAACATTTTACTGTCATGCAAAGTTATTGTCAGGAATGTAAAATCTGTTACAATTAAGAGGTGAAGTGCCTACAGAAGAAAGGGGTACTGAGAAAAGCCTGTAACCCAGTATGTATATTTCATTTTTAAAAAATCAACCTGGAAACAGTTTATCATCAAGTATAATGGTCTATATATGACTTATGAAACAGAATGATACTTTACCAAAAGAAAGCAGCAATACCCGAGATTTATTTGCCAAAGTCTTACAATGTGTCAAAGTCATTCCTCCAATAAGGTACAAAACTCCTACTTGAAAAAGGTGCAAGGCTGAGCTAAAATAATTGGGATGGTTTTCTTACTATCGATGCACAGCACAAAGCACTGGGAGCTGTTACTTTGCTTTCTTTAACAAAGTACAGAGACTTTAAGTGTGACCACAATTTTTTCCTCAAAATTGTGTTCCGTGCCCAAATGAAGAGGAACCTGAGGACTGTGCCAAGGAGCTATGATCACTTGTGATTTAAACTTTCAACACTCAGGTGTTCTGACAGCTCAAGCACTTTGATAAATTGCCCAGGAACTATCATTTACTTCCTACAAGTTTGAATCAACTACCAGCTGTATCACCTGGTAAAAAGCTACCTTTTACCTTACCTCTCTTGATGCTACTACATTTCTGCCTTATTGCTGATGGGACAGTATGGGATAACATGGAGAGTGCTGGCTGCTTTTTTAGAGCATCTTTCTAATAGTTCAGTAGTGCAATCAGAGTAACAGCACAAAATTGGCTCTTGCACATCCTACAGGAGACCAGAGGAACCATATATTGAACTACCAGCATTAGTAAAGTATTTTAATAAATACCATCATTGTTGTGACTATCAACATTTTTAGGAAAAGTGAAGGGAGGCAGACAATTTGGATATGTTTGGCATTGAGATTGTACTCAGCTCAATAAAATACACAGATATAAAACAAGATAGTGACCCAAATACTTCATCATTTAAACAGATTTCTGCAAATTGAAGTCATGGCTTCCTGATGCTGAAATCCTTTTTGATTAAATGATTTTGCTCCAAAGGTGAATGCAGACATCACAGGTGTGAATTAGTAGATGCATAATGTCCACCCAACTACAAATATTGTACATTCTTAGTATCCTCCATGCTTCCCATGTCCTCTGGATTAAGAATATTCTACATGATTATTCTGTTTTGTATAGAATTATTTGACCATTGGACTTCATTTACATTTTTAAAAAGGAATTTTATTTTCATGTTTTTATGAAATTCAACTGTCAGAAGCCTTAATAAGTAAATATGCACCACTTGTTTTCATATGATGGTCATTTTCAAGTTACATGAAATGAGCAATTTTTAAATTAAGGTATTCCTCTCTAAAAAATTCTTTTAGACTCAGTACCATAAGGTTTCTAGGCTTTTTACTATGTAATTTGTATTCAGCCTTCTCTGCATAAGGACATCAAACTAAACACCATTTCTGGCATTAAATATTTTATTTCAAGCAATAATTCTTTCAGAAGAAGATGTATTTTGTTTTGTAATTCACAGAAAAATAGTAATCTTTCAAATGAGACATATAGTAAGTTTTAAACTGAATAGTATTGGCCTTTCTTTAATTTCTGTGAAGACTAATTTTTGCCTTTATATTTTGAAGCTAGCAGGTAGAAAACATGATAAAGTCTCATTTTGTATGTTGTCTTACGCATGCAGTGTTTACTTAGGTGATCAAAAATGTTGAGGTCAATTAGATCTTTGAGGCAGCACATAAAAGTTCACTATTTCTCAACAGTCTTAACATGCAATATTACTTTTAAGAGGCGTGATGACAAGGGAGCATGACCTAGCTACAGCATTCACTTTCCAAAGTTACTCACACTGGATGACACAAGGACTTGCTTGTACCATAAACATTCCCCACCCCTCCTACATGGACTGCATGTAAGCCTGCAAAACAAGCTTCTACGTGCTGCAGGGCCTTGGAGGGATGGTTTGGCAGACTTTTAGTTCGTGAAATAGAAAAGGGGAGTAAGCCTCTAGTGGTGACATAAATAGGGATTTCAGGAGCACTGTAATGATTTGCGTTCATCATAACGAAGTGCTACCTGTGACACATTATGACCAAATGGTCTGGATGTAGAAGCTGTGTTTCCATTTTGTAAATTGGTCTGAATAAGGATAATGATGTCTCAGTCAACGAACCAGCATCACTGGGTGGTTAGTCTAAGCAATATTCTGTCCTGTATCACGCGTTTGATATCCACAGCAGTGTTCTGACTGTTTAAATGCTTTTCCATTTCATTTTATAACAAAAACTTTCTTCAAGTATCAGCATTATTACCCTGAAGAAAAAGAATTAGGAATAAATTGTGCAGCTTGCACAATCACACAAGGCTTTTGAAAGAGGTAATTAGACTTTTGAGGGCAGATTGCCATAGCATATTGCAGATAGGAAAATCTTGCTAAATTTTGTGGTCTGCCATACCTCTTGCATTTCACAAAGGCATATTGCATCATTTGAGGGTAAAAAGGTCTTATAAATATTAAAAAGCAGAGGAACTATGGTTTGTTATATTTTTAAGCAATATTGTCCTTTCCTCCCCCAAAATTAATTTTTCCCTTTTCTTAACAAAAACTTCCATACAGTCAGATGTTAGTACCACTACATTCTGACACTGCCCTTTAAATAAACAGCTCTTCTAACACTTTTTTAGACTTGGTGTCAAACAGAATCTTGTGGAAGTTCTCAGCCAATGAAAGCATAACCACTCTGGCCAGTCAGCCCTGCTGTGACACAAAACACACTTCATAAAATATATTTTATTGCCATCTACATATGTAATGCAGAGTTGTATTTCTTTAATAACAGGATCTTCAGACTGATCTCCAGTGTCTGGAAGTGCTTTGTTTGTAATATCTTTGCCTTTTGTTTCCCAGAACTCATTCTTCAAGGAGAAAATACAAATATTGGTCTAAGGTTAAGTGCAAATAGATCCATATGGATGATCTCCAAGCCATTTTCAGATGACAGTCTTCTTACTTCCTTTCGTATTGAAAGATGTGTGATCTCACCCAAACATACTTGAGATACTTCACATTTACTCCCTGTTACAGGTCATAATAATGTTTTTAGGAGGAAAAAAAAAAAGTGAATTTCAATGAGCTGTTATCAGTAAGTTCAATAGATTCTCCTTCCATTAGTTAGCAGGTGAATGATCCTGTGAGCCACTTCATTACTTACAGCAAAGTAGAAAGCAATTGATTCTGTTGTACTTCAGTAACTTACATTCCTCAGATGTCCCTTTTTCTTTTTCCTCTTTCATGGTTTTACTTACATAAAATACAGGAAGTGTTTTAACTAATGCCGTTGTACATCTCTAAATTAAGTTTTCAGGTGCTCAGTGGGCTGGTTCTGTAACGAAAGTATGGTGCACTCAGTGAAAAGAGGGCATTGCACAAGTTGAGACTGAGCTCTTGCAGTTCTAGGGAGAACATACTTGGTTTCTCTAATGACTGATCAAAATAGCACAGCAAGGAGAAAGCAGAAAACTAGAAGTGACAAAGTATTTTCACGTATGATAAGAAACAAACTGTGGATTGCCTATTTGGAAATCTTATTCTTTGCATAACCACTAGACAAAGTATTTGAAAGAAAGTGTACAAACAATCCCCTCAAAAAAATATTACCTTTCAAAATATGGCTGTCAATTAAAACAGCATTATTAGAAAACAGTAATAAACTGCCTGACTCACCCATTGTTCTCAAGGACATATTATGCTAGCTGTTAAGAATGAAGTACAGGTGTTTTTCAGAATTACAGTGCTAAATGCTTCATATAATTTTATATGCTTCATATAGTTTCATTTATAGTTTTACACAGCTGATGATATAGAGAGACACTAAAGTGCCTGAAGCTGCATTGAGGGGACACCAAATTGTGTATTAGCTTAGTATCAAACAGCATCTTTAGAGACTTTTTTTCTTAAGCACTTGGTCTCACTTGATTCCTTTTACTATCAAGGACTGTGTACTGGACCCTTCAGTGTGGATATTGGGAGGAAGAAGCTAAGAACTGTTCCACTCACAAGAAGTGAAGTCCAGTGGCCTTTTATTTTAATGTTAAGAAGGTTTGACAAAGGGTGTGAACATTTAAGGCTGTATCTTCCATTACAACCCACAGCTATTGTTCTGCAGAACAAAATTTACAAGTGAAGAAAGCAGTTATTTACCACATCTGATATGATTTTCCAAAGAAAGGGCACAGTATCATCACATCATTTTCCAAAGAAAGGACATGGTACCATGATTCACATACCCTGAATGAATTCCTTATATGTACAGGAACAAATCTTGTGTTACTGACCTCTAAGAAGGTACAATCTCTGTGGCCAGCTTTACAAATCATATCCTGGAACAGGGCAGTCTCATGCAGGAATATCACATCAATACAGAAGTATTTGATGGCACTGGTATAACAGCTTAACTCCAAGGCACATGAATCTAGTCAATGAGCACAGTCAAAAACAAAAAAGATGCTCTGAGCCAGTTTCTTCTGGCTACTTGGGTCATACTCTTAACTCAGCTTTGTTTCTGGGTCAAGAAGGCGGTTGGTTGAAGAGCACAGAGTGAGATGGAAAGCACTGAGTGGGGCTCAATGAGATTTTATGGCAGAACTCCTATGGTGCTGCTGCATGTCCTGAACTTTGCTTCTCTTATTCCACTCCAAGATCTTATTTCCAAATGTTTATAAACTGGCTAGTACCCTGGGCAGCAGAGGGTTAATCAAGAGAAAAGTGAGAGGGAAGCATTCTCTACTTCTAAATTGTCTTCAGAGCTAACCCAGCATGTAGTAGAAGAATTAAAGAAAGCATTTGACCAAGATTTGTTCATGCCAGACACACCTTTTCTTGCCTTCTCACAGAATGTAGAAATGTGTGTCTCCCTGAGGACATTCTGCAGAGTTTGAGATGTAATGTCTTGACAGTGGAAAAGTACAAGTCTAAACATAGTACATTTTGTCAAACTCTGTTTAAAAGAATATTCCAATAGATATCTGTTCAAAAATGCACCTTGCTATTGGTTGCTATGCAAAACCCTCTATTAGTAGGGAATCTGCAAGACAATGATACCAGTATGAGGCCCTGTAAGTGACTGATTGTTTTGGCAAGTATTCAGGCCACACAATGGACTTTGGCTTCTCAGTCATATCTGTCATTGTCTGGAGTGAAGGAGGTCTTACTATTTTGTTTCTTCCTTTTTGTTTACTCACTGGTTCTTCTTCTCTGGCACATAAGAAACTGTGTCCTTAAAAGGCACAAAAAGTACAGTTAGTTACTTCATTTCCAGAACATTTCTTTCCATGATGGATTCTAACCCACAGCTCAAAAATTTCCACTTGCACAGAACTAAGAAAACCTAGCAGTGAGCAGGCCAAAAGAAGGAGACTATAACAAGTCTTTGAGACATGGAAATTCAGTATCTGAAAATCCACACAGCACTGAAATCACAGATATCAGAGTTAGAGTTTTAAGGGGAAAGAAGGTAGAACTAGCAAAAAGACCACTTTGTCTAGCAGTCTATGCTTCCATCATTAGAGTTCCCTCATTATACAAAAAATTTCATAATACCACACATTTCATACTGTCAGAAGTATTGGAGGCACAGGCACTGTTAACTGGAAGAGAAGGGAAGAAGCATATTCATGCAATTTTTATTGCTCTCCTTAAAGCTTTTCCTTAGTGCTAGTGAAGGATTCACAGGAGGCATTTGTCCTCTCCACTTCTTTTTTTGATGGAATCCTTGATCAGGAGCGGGTGACCTCCAGGAAACAGCATGCAGGGGGTAACAAGCAGGTCAGGATCTCCTCATGAATAACACTACTTCTGTGGGAAGCCTAAGAAATGTGATTCTTCACACTTTACTGAAGATTGAGATCCAACCTTTCACTCCTCTGTGACCACATGCATATATTCTGCCTCATCTGAATACCTAGAAAATGCTTTATTTTTCCCCTCTCTGTTTTCTGATTTACTTCTAAAGCTACCTATTCCTTGCAGTAGGTTTTTGCTCACATTGTACAAACAGCTCTTCAGGCACTGCTGTGATACAGTGCATGCCTACTGGAATGAGAATGACAAGAAAACAAAAATTATGAAGGCACAAGAAAAAATCTCAGCAGTGATGAGACAACACATGGTGCAGCTTGCAGCACCCCAAGTTAGAAGATGAGATTTTAGATTTCAAAAATGTTTTGAAACAGAAATTATGTTTTCTGCACACTCTGATGACTGCAATTCTTTCTACTACTTTTCTTTGCAGCAGTGAAACGGTGCTGGAAGATACAGCTCCAATTTCCATGTAGGAAACAATGTGGTGGGGGGAAACCCTCCTCCTACCAGCACTTGTTAACAACAGGTGAAGACCCAGCAGGACACAGAAACTGAGCTGATTTTTTCAGCTCTTTCCCCCCCTGCTCCCAAGCCAAGAAATGCCTAGGTAGCCCCTGATCTGGCCCCTGGCACAAGACTGTAATTTTCCTGCTGAGGAAGCACAAACATTTCAGTGTTCCCCATTCCTCTTTGGGAACTTCTGAGCTGGCACTGTGACAAACTCACTGACCTCTGTGGAGGGACTCACAGCCTCCACTGACATGGGTTATGAGAAACTGATGTCACACGTGGCAACAACAATGGCACAACCTGAAAAGAAATTCACAAATGCTCGTACAGGACTTAGTACATAATGTAACTGAGCAAAGCTGCAAGTCATTCCATGGCTCAGGCTCTCTCAGTGTCAACTGTGAAGACTCATTTATATTTCAGGGTCATCTTCAAGTTTTAGTCTATCTTTGACATCAAACTTAAACTGCCTTTTCTTGGGGAACTCTTCAACCTACAGGCAGTACAGCTCTGGAGGATGGGACAGGATTGGAAAAAATTGCCTGTATAAAAAACCATTTAGATAAATCTCTCCAGTATCCAAAAACATATATGATCATTTCTGTGAAAGAAGAACTGGAGATTTGCAAAGGATTCGGGGTGTTCTAGGTATTTGTCCACTGAGTAATTTCCATATATGGGAATCTTCCCTTGGAGCCACACTAGAGACAGACCTTGCTCTAAATGCAAATTGAGGAAGCCCTCAGGAAGAACTCTCCAGAATTTTGTATTTCCAAGGAGTTTATACACTCAGCTCCCCTTTTGTAACTGACCTTCTAGAGGAATTTTTTTTAATGAACAAAATGTCCATTTATTTATTAGACCAAAAGGTGTTCTCTTTAAAAGTGCCGACCACGTATTATAGCCTCCAGAAGAGACATTCTTTCATCCCCTCAAAAATTGATTGGTAAAGATAAGAGCCTCCAGAATGCAAGGCCTGTGGAATACAGTGGCCAATAGCCATGCTGAGATGTGTTTAGAGAAGTCTTCTGTCACATCAAGTCCCAGCTGGGGCACAGATGCTGTGCCCATCCAGCTGGGAAGGGTGGGAATCACAAGCACAGCTACAAGCTTCTTTTAGCTATTAGCATGAAATCTTAAGTAATTTCTTAGAAATCCCTAGAATTCTAAGCTACTGTGTGGAGATTGTCACTCCCTGGCTTTCAGAAGGCCTGCATGAGCTGTCTGTCCCAAAATCATAGAATTACGGGATCACAGTATGGTTTAGGCTGAAATAGACCTTTAAGATCATCAAGTCCAACTGTTAACCCAGTACTGCCAAATCCACCACTAAACCATGTCCCCAGGTGCCACATCTATGTGTCTTTTAAATACCTCCAGGGACGGTGACTCCGACACTTCCCTCGGCAGCCTGGTCCAATGCTTGACAACCCTTTCAGTGAAGAAATTTTTTCAAATATCCATTTTAAACCTCCTGTGGTGCAACTTGAGGACACAACCTCCTTTCAGGTTGTTGTAGAGAGCAATAAGATCTCCCCAGAGCCTCCTTTCCTCCAGGCTAAACAACCCCAGCTCCCTCAGCCACTCCCTCATAAGACTTGTGTTCCAATCCCTTTACCTCCAGTTTGTACCCTCTCTGCTGTGTTGTATTTCCAGCAGACATCTGGTAAGTTGAAGTCCCCCATGACAACAAGGAAAAGCGAATATGAGACTGTTTATAGAATATTTTGTTTGGCTCTTTATCCTGCTTGGGACGGCTAAAGCAGACTCCCACCATGGTAACTGCCTTGTTGGCCTTCCCCTTGATTCTTACCCAGAAACACTCAACCCTATCCTCGTCATCATTAAGCTCTACACAATCAAAACTCTCCTAACATAGAGGGCTACCCCACTGCCTCCCTGTCCTTGCCTCTCCCTTCTGAGGAATTTATCAGTTCCAATCCATTGAAGCATTCCAGTTGTGTGACTCATCCCACAATGTTTCCATGATGGCATGAATGAGGGTAAAACATGAAGACTGTATATAAGGCAGCATTGTACACACACCAAAAAACCCCAACCAACCACAGGTTGTAAAGCAGAAGTTATATATTTGTTCTCCACTTGGCTTTAAGGTAGCAATTACTTATCCAAGTGTAAGTGTATTCTAAAGACATAATGTTCTTATTTACTAAGCTTCTGAAAGAGTGCTCTGTAATTTCCTTAGTAAAGGGTGCAGATAAATATTCCTGACAAACTTGCAGGAGCTGAAGATCATCTCTGACTCAACTTGGATGCACTGGTCTGAACCCTAAAAATTCTGGTTTCACTTTGTTCCTGTTGAAACTCTTGGTCTACCAGAGGTGGATCCTTCGTGAAAGACACAGCACTGAGAACTTCAGAGTCTTCCAAGTTGCATCTCCTGACAGTTACCATCCTGCATAAAGAAACTACCATCACAAGCTGTATCTGCTGTGTTCTTCCAAAAATTTTGTCAGTAAGTAAAGATTTAAACTGTCAGAAGAGCTTTTGACAAGAGTAGTGACTTCTCTCTGCTTTCCTCCAGTCCCTTTTACCTTCTAGAGAGGGAGAGACTCTTCAGTGCAGTACAAATTTGCTGGTGGCACTTTTGATGTTACTTCCCTTAAATTTTTGCCCTGCACCTATAGGAGCTGTGGTCCCTCTCGATCAATTAGGATCTTATATAAAAGCAATAAGTAACCTTTTTGATAACTTTTCAACTCTTGAATTTGAGTTAGTGTTGAAGGAGAAGACTGTATTTGTTTTAAATTGCTTCTCCTTTTTATTACAGGTGAGCTAAAGATATCTGAATTGTTTTCCTATAACAAATGATGCAGTGCAACAGAACCTATACTCAAGCAGTAAGAGTAGCCTAACTGTGATGCTCATGTAACTCTGTGCTGATGGCGACTTCTGAGTGCTCTGGATGCAAGCTGTAAGTTTTGACTGAAAACTTTTTGTGGACACAATATTAATGCTGAAAGAAATGCCCATCAGGACGAAATCAGTTTAAGCAAAGCACATTTTAAATTCATAAGGGAGCCAGACATTGGAGCCATTTGAAAATCCAAGCCAAAAGCTGCCAGCAGTGGAGGAATGCATGAGAATCCCTCAGCACTAAGGTGAGCAGTAGTTTGCTATCAGACTCAACCCCAGATTTCCCTCATCAGACTTTTGCCGGTATGCAGATTTTGTACATTATCTTGGTCTGTGTACTGCAAATCTACATTTCAGCTTCACAGATGGTAGGTTTGGTCTTCTGGATGGAAATATTACAACTTGTCTTGGAAATTTTAGATCTGGGCTTCCTTTCAAGAGAATCTCTAGTGTATGTTCCAGCAAATGCATCTATTTCATTAACTAGCCAAGCCTACAATATTAAAACTCAACTCCAATCTTCCCTCTGTGGCAGAATGTGGCACTGTTGACATTCTGACCAAATCCAAATGTCCTAGGGTTATAAAATGCAAACCATAAGAATAGTGACTTGTAATAATAAATCTGTAGAGAGGTGAGGAATTCAAAGCCATAAATATGACTTTTCTAGTTATGTACTAAAATGAAACTACAGTTTATGGGGAGATAATATGTTTGCAGCTAGTTGTGAAGTTTCCAGTAGCAATGTAATCCTTAAGTCATATTTACAAAACTGACATCCTCATTCTTGGTGATTCAGTAGATTACAAAAGTTTTTCTTAAAACAAGGTATTTCAATAAACCCTAAGATATATTTTAATCCTTTGAAGGTAAATTGAGTAATTCCTCCATGAAAAAGTACTACCTTGACATGGAGAGGAATGAGGAAAAGACAATTCTAGTTGAAACTATGTTAGAACACTGGACCTGTCTGAATGTATATAATTATTTTTCTTGCTCTTGCTGTTTTATTGAGGAAAAGAGTTTCAAGTTAATACTTCCATACAGTTAGGGTTTCACATTTGATAATGCTGTCATTGCTAAAAATTCTTTCTGATAGACAGCACCAAGATCACTCTTTAACCTGCTGCCAGATGCCCTGGATGAAGGGGGTCGGAACTTTAAAGGTCCCCTCCAACCCAAACTATTCTATGGTTCTATCACTCTAAGACTAAGACTAATCTGTTACAGACTAGCCTAGACTGGAAATGTCCAGTAAATATAATGTACGCAGATATCACAGTAATTTTAACAGAAAATTGCACATGCTGGAATGGAACTAAATAATGAAACATATGAAGTACATAAAAGTTGTTTAGGGAACAAAATAAACATTTCCTTATAGCAAAGGAGGAAAAAAATTTAAGAGAAATGTTACTTGCATTGCTGCTTGTAATAAAAAAATTCAAATAATCTTTCAATGCTTTGTTAAGATCTTCTTTCACATTTCAGGTATCACTTATAACTGAAAATTACAATAATTTATGGTGACATTTTACATTCATATGTATTCATATTTTAATCTTTTTTTCCCTATAGCAGATTGTTTCTAATTATAATAATAAATTTTTTGAGCACTAAACTGTTTTGCTAATCTTTTGTAATATATAGTATTCTGGAAATAATTATTTCTACTTCTCACTTTTTCTTTTTTTTTTAATTCATAGCTGCACAGGCTTATATAGCAAATAAAATTTCTGTATACACCTCTGAAATACCAGAATTGTTCCCAAAACAGTTCAGTGCAGTCCCAAAGCAACCTACAGTTATCATAATTACTTTTATAGAAATTAAGTGTGGTTGGACACTTCGCAAAAATAGGGTTTAATTCTAAATCACATCTACAGTCAGTTGAATCTCTGCTGTTCTAAGGCTGGTTCCTCAAAGCTCCAGTCCACAGTAATCACATCACTACCCTGAAGTATGCCAGTTGAGAATGTCCCTAAAATGCCAGCCACCATCTGGGAACAGCTAAAGCACAGTAGCTACTGCTCTGATCCTTTCTGTTCCTCCAGTATTCTTCAAGCAAAGAAGCCAAAACAAAACAAACAACATCAAAAAACTACCTCAATGACATTATTTAATTTATGAGTATCTGTCTGCATTTTGTCTAGCTTTGTAAACTGTTTTTTGCTGTTTTGTTTGTCTCCAAGTTATCCCCAGCTTTCCCATTCTGACCTCTTTCATGGCTACATCTTCACCCACATGCCCAGATCCTGGGCATTCACATGATGCATAAGCTTGAGTGCACTTGGAAGTGCTAGAAGAAAGTTTTAACAGGGATAAGAGGGTCACTAAGACCTCAGGACTACTGATTCTCTGCAGCACTCTGCATTGGATACTCACTGGCACCTTAGGATAAAAAATTGGCATGGGAGTGCCTTAGGTCACTCCCATGTAGTGACCCCACAAAGTACCACAACCCACCCTGTGCTCCCTCAGGGCTCACAAACCTTCATGTGTAGGAGGGTTCTTGGGAAAAAAATGAAATAGCCTGAACTTTTCACCTTGAGTCAGTTTTGGCTCAGGTAGTTTCTCACTGTATGCAGCACAGACAAATGACGGTTTCCTCAGTTAGCACTGGACTATCTCAAAATAATCAAAAAAGCCAGCCCTAGCAGAGCCTGGGTTAGAGCTGGGACAGAGGCTGTTCACTGGACATACACACTTGGCAAGGCTGGGGCCAGGGGCCTCTGAACTGTCCATTAAAGAGCTCCTCTTACCACTTTTTGTCCCGTCCTTTCAATCTTCATTTGGAGGCTGATGGAAAAATACAGAGTATGGTTTTCTTCGCATGGCTGCATTGCTACTCACAGGAGCAAATATTGTTGCCAGAAGCATGCAGTTTCTTTGGGGGAAAGGTGGGTGTTTTGTAGAGGACAAGAAGCTGATCTTGATATTGGTGATGAATCACATACAAAACAGGAAATCACATATAAAGTGGGCTTGAAAACAAGAAAATGTTTCCTTTACTGCAAGATTCACCAAGTGGGCTCAAGGTACTTGGAAAGAGATCTCAACAGGTCTTCAGAATACATGGCCTGAACAAGAGACTGGTTAGTTGAATGAGAGATTTATAGGAACTTTGGTTTTCTCGATGTGTATTTCCACTGTTCATACTAAATTGTGGCACATTAATGTACATAGATGTGGTTAATCTTAGACAAGGCATCATCTAGAAAGGCAGGGTATATCCAGCAAAGTCAATTAAAAAATAAGTTCCAAAAAAAGAGAGAATAGTCTTACTTTGCAGCTCTGCTCTGTGTTCCAGCAAACATCATATGCTTTGGGGTTTGAAAGTATTGATTGACGATTATATCAGATCTAATTAATCTAGCACATTTAAATGGACTTCTTTTGCAGGTACATACTATATTTATTCATGTTTTGCTATTCCTAATTTCATTCTTGTCATCTGGTTTTCATGTCTGATACATGTAGGAAATAACAAGAGGTTTGAAAAACTAAGAAATGAAGTCATTACAAACATGTATTTCCTGTTTGCATGCCCTGTGCAAAGGAGCCTATTCTCCCCAAATATAGGTGCCTATGGAACTGAAACCATAAAAGTCAACCTCTTCAAGGAAAGTGAATTTACAAAAAATGCTCCTTTGAATACTCCTTTGATGGAGTTCACATTTCAGAAAAGCTTCTACAGTCAGTGGGGTTTTAATATCCCAGCATATCAGTCTGCAGTGAACTCCAAGCATATGGGCCATGGGGCTGAAGCTAAAGCAGCATCGTAGTCTGCACCATCACAATGCCATGAATGAGGAAAGATGGCAAATGATGCACACAAAATAATGTATTATATTCATTCCCTCTCCTCACAGCTGAGTAATTTCCACAAGCATCATGCAATAGGTCTGGTTGCTCTAGCCACAGGCAGTACATGTCCTGCCCACACCTTCCTGCACCAGACACATAAGTGAATCAAATACAAGTTCATTAATCAGCACTGATTCCTTCTCCACAGTTTTGACAAACTTCTGAGAACTACTAATCAGAAAACAGCTTTTCATTTTCACAGCAAGGTCAAAGTTCCACATTTTATTTAATCATACAACCTAAATAAATTCACCAGAACATTTCTACATAAGGTTGTGAATGCACATACACAGATCTGCAACCAGAATAATGGAGTTGGCTTTGTATTATCCCAGTTGAAGTTAGTGAGACATTTACCTAACTGTACATTTCAAAGAAAAATAAAAGGCATTTTTCTGACATGAGAAATTTAAATTATTGGGGTTTTGTATTTCTAGGAATTAGAACTTTCATATCCATTTTTAAAATCACATGAAGGAATATATGTTTTGGAATTCATAAACTATTTCACTTTACAGCAAAGTTATCATTCCTTTCTATGAGAACCAAGGTAAAAATAAATTTTCTTCTCCATATACACAGAGTTATTGCTAAAGAATTCATTTTGTATCTTTGAAATGCAACAAATGCTGGGCCAGATGAAAAATAAAAAGAAAATGAGAATTGAGTTATCAGTAGTAAACTGATGTCCTGTTTTCTCTAGCAATCAAAAAGCTGTATGATAATAAATCCATCACAGTGTTGCTTGATCTTTATTAACAGACCATTAAAATTGTTGTCAGCTGACTCCTTGGCAGGGGAAGCTGCAATCTGCTTTTGCAAGCCCTATTGAATGATTTCCCAATTTTTTAAGGATAAAGTATGTTCAGGTAGAACACTAAAACTGACTTTAATATTTGAAAATAGCTATAAAGCATAGTTCAACTTTTTAATGAGACATGTAACATTATCTTCTGTCATCCAGAAAGGCCCTTGATTTTAAAGACAGCCACTACCTTGCAATTTTACAGAAGAGAAATGTGCATTTCTCCTGCCCACTTACATTACACTCCATCCATTACAATGAATGATAAATGACATGCAAATCTCTGAAGTTTCTCACACAGTTCTCCTTTTTAAGTTAAATCAAATTATCTTAAAAAAAAAAATCCTTACATTGTACAGTGTAAAACTACCACAAAATATTGTGTTGTCCTGCTTCTTTCTTCCTTTAGAAACAAGAAGGTCATTCCTCTGAGCCCAGCATGATGTAGCAAACCTGTTATTTCTGTGAGCCATGAGCCTTTTCAGTGCAGCAGTTTCCTTTGTACCCACAGCTGCACTGCCAGCAGCAGCTCGGCAGCTGCAGGCAAGGCATGAAGAGCTGAGACTGAAGCACGAGGTGCCTCCTGATGAGCCACCCGCCAGCTGGCCCATCCTTCTCCTGGACACAGGGAAGGGACCAGCCACCAGCTGGGGGCACTGGGATACACATTGAAGGGAATGGGTACAAGGCAGCTGAGATGAAGAAGCCCTTGGAGGGGATGAGGGGAGGAGTGGGACACAGCATGAATGCTCTAGTTCTGACCTGTGCCTTGCTCACTAGAGCACAGGTGTGTCAATACTACTTGCAGAGTGACTTACTTGTATACTGACCAAATTTGTGTATTGAATTATGCTCAGACTCTCACACAGCTGATCTGAACTAATTTTTGCCATATGCATGTGCCTTGATTTTGCATGACTTACTTTGCCTTCTGGAGGCAAGCAGACAACACCAGAACACACTCATTCCTAACTAGGATTTACCAGCTTATACCAGAAGCAAAGAGTAGAGGTTGGAAAAGATGAAGTCATACAGAAATTTGGAAGAACAATATAGAATCATGAAATCACAGATTCATAGAATATCGTGAATTGGAAGGGACCCACAAGGATCATCGAGTCCAACTGTTAGTCCTGCACAGAACAGCCCCAAGAGTCACACCATGTGCCTGAGACCAAGCACTTCTTGAACTCTGTCAGGCTTGGTGCTGTGACCACCTCCCTGGGGAGCTGTTCCAGTGCCCAAACACCCTCTGGGTGAAGAACCTTTTCCTGATATCCAACCTAAAACTCCCCTGACACAGCTTCAGTCCATTCCCTCAGATCCTGTCATGAATCACCACAAAGAAGAGATCAGTGTCTGCCCCTCCTCTTCCCCTCACAAGGAAGCTGTAGTCTGCAATGAGGTCTCTCCTCAAGGCTGAACAGACCAAGTGACCTCAGCCACTCCTCGTACGGCTTCCCCTCAAGGCCCTTCACCATCTTTGTTGCCCTCCTTCGGACTCTCTCTAATAGTTTAACACCTTTCTTATATTGTGGCACCCAAAACTGTCCCCAGCACCCGAGGTGAGGCTGCCCCAGTGCAGAGCAGAGCAGGACAATCCCTCCCTTGCCCAGCTGGTGATGCTGTGCCTGATGCCCCCCAGGACACGCTTGGCCCTCCTGGCTGCCAGGGCACTGCTGACTCATGTTCAACTTGCCATTGACCAGGACCTCCAGGTCCCTTTCCATGTCACTACTTTGCAGCATCTCATTCCCCAGTCTGTCTGTACATCCAGGGTTGCTGCATCCCAGGTGCAGAATCCAGCACTGTCCCTTGTTGAACTTCAGGTGGTTGGTGATTGCGCAGGCCTCTGATTTGTCGAGGTCTCTTTGCAAAGAATCTTATTAAATCCTTAAGTGTGCCTCCCTTTTTTGATCAGAACCTATCTTACCTGAAGGCACCTCATAATGATGATCCACATCTTTTTTCTGATAAGTTATTTTGCCTTCATGTACCTGTTTATTTCCAGAGTGAAAAATGTGGTAACTTCTGATGATTAATTCTCTGTGCCTTTCACAAAACACTATTTTTCAGGGGTTTTTCTGCATGGATTTTGAAGGTAAGAGTTAAAAATATAAATGCATACACATAAACATGTGTCTCTCCAATACATTCTAAACTACTAATGTGGAGCATGATTCTCCTAAAATAACAATGTCTCTCATGAAGAACAGCAAAGCAGTACACTAAAAATCACCAGACAAGTCAGGAAGCAGCATCAGGAATAACCTGGCAGGACATAAGAGAAAGAAGCATGCTATGAGGGGGCAGAGTTAAAAACCTGGAAATGTGAAAGGAAAATCATATTCTTATTCAGCATTCATGTGCCTTCAGGGTTTAACTGCAGTGCATGTCAGTACTACTGCTGTACTAACAATTTAGGATGAGTGAGAAATCAAAACAGCCTAACTAAATTATGCAAACATGAATTATTAACAAATACAAAACGATAATGGAAAAACTCATCATAAAAATAGCTGGTGTCATCTACATGGGCAGAAATCTGCCAGTACTGGCGTCTCATAACATGGAACAGCTACAGTAGATGGCAACCAGCATTCCATAAGCAGAATCCCTGCTGGTGGTACCCTGTTCTGAGTGCCTGTTGCCTCAGGAGAGCCGCAACACGGACATCTGTCATCTAGTATTTCAGGTTGTACCTATGAGGAAGCAAAAGGCTCGAATGGGGAATGCTCACAGCAAGAAACAGTGACTGAGTGGAGAGTTGACTGCATGCAGAGCCACCAGCAAGGCTGTGAATATCCTCAGCCAAATCTCCTGGAGCTGCCCCACCACTAGGTCCCCAAAGGAAGACAGCTGAGATTGAAAATATGGGCATTTCAATACACATGTGAAGTGAGGAATGGGTCAAGAGATCTATGGCTGAAGCCACTGAAGAAAAAGAATCTACCAAACTAGAGGTAACAGTGAGGCAGAAGTTTAGAAAAGATTTTGAGCTAGTCTTTTGACATGTCTCCATTTCTTGAGAAATTGAGAAGATACATATGCTACCTGCTGGGACTCTGCCTATTGCCAACTATATCTACAGATGATTTCCTGTAGAAGTATCTACTCTGTGGAGTCTGAGGAGGTACACAAGATCAGTACTACACAATAACTTGTTCACTGTTAATAAAACTTCCAACTTTATGTAAATCCATTTCATTTACCCTGAAAATCAGTCTTGCATTATGCAGGAAGAAAAAGAGAGTTTTATTTTGTTGCTGCAACCAATGAAAATACTGAAATCTGCATTATGCCAGCTCTCTAATAGTACTAATCATAAAAACAAAGTTCCACAATTAAAAAGAAGTAATTTCCCATTTTCTGCCTTTTTCATATGACAGACATAATTGATGGAAAATAATCAATAGAAGCTCTTTCTAGCCAAGAAGCTGTTCCAAGGGAGGCACCATCTGGGAGGCAGCAGGGGCAGCCCCATATCAGACACTCAGCTCCCTTCCTGCTGATTTCCATGCGGTTGCAGGGAAACCGGTTTGGCTTGAAGTACTAAGTGAAAGGCAGACTCCTCTCACCTTTCACCTGAACAATGACCTCAGGGGAAAAATCCCTGTGTTCTCCCCGCACTGGCAGCACATCAGGTCTTCCAGCACAAAATATGGAGGAAAACATTTTGTGCATCATGTAAATGATTGTCACAGGTATGCACTCTCTGCTGGTTGTATTAAAATTTCAAGGTGATCAGCATCTGAATATAATAAACACACTGAAAGCCCAGTTGCTTAATTGAACTAAATTTCTGTCAAACTACCAGACTTAATCCTGGAATTTATTATCAGGAATAATAAAAAAAATAAGATCTATAACAAGTAAACACTCCAAATCCAGGTACTAGTACAGATCATGAAATCAAGGCTAGAGATCTTTTTTCCATATCAAATATGTTATTTCTCTTTGACCACCTAAGGGTAAGTCACACTAGCTATAAGCAAACCCAGACTTGGCTCATGTGAGTTGGACAAGTAAACAAGACTCAGTCCGTCCCTTTTTATTTTTCCTGCAAATTCTATGTTCATTTCTCCTTGCAGAAATATAATATTCCAGCATCATAGTAAATACAGTGAGTTAATTGCAAGTTAATTGACGAGTTGTATGGTCATGTAAAGACCTTTCTGCACCTTAGGGAAAGGTCTCAGGTCAGCAGAGTCTCGGCTTCTGGAGCTGGGACTTCCAAACCCCTGAAGACACAGCAGTGCAGGAGATCTCCAGAGGTTACAAACATCCAGGGCTCAGCATCAAGAGCCTCCAGGGTGTCAGGCACTGCCCCTCCATCCCAGCCTGACCTGGCACACACAGGTGCATTAATGTGCAAAGGTACACTTTGAATCTAACATACTCTTTTGGTCAACCTGTTTGCGAGACGCATCGTGACAGAAACAGATTGCGTAAGAAGGGCTTTCTGTCCCAAACTGACTGTCATCAGATACGGGTGCAGAAGATTTCAATTAGTAGTTATTAAGAAACACTTCATTAAAGAGAGAGAGGAAAAGAGAAGGAACAAAGCAGGCTTATCTCCTGAATCATGAAAGGAACAAATCCACAAATGCTGACAAATTTCTTCTAATTAGTCTTTAGTAAACAGCTGCTGCCTCATTAAAAAAAAAAAAAAAAGAAGAAACAACAAAAGAACCCAACAAACAGCCCCCCAAAATATACATTCTGCTTAGTAATACATCTGTGTTATCTGCCATAGACTTTCATGAAGGCAGAAAACTGTTCTCTTCAGATGTTACCAAGGTTATTTATCTAGACATTTATCATTACTTCTTTGAAGCTCATGTGAAAAGATCCTAGACGGTCCTAAAAGGATATCATCAATATTTTACCATTAGTGACTACAAAGGTTTGTGACTCATTCTTGATCTCACCCTAATCAATGGCATTACTCATTCGCTTTGATAGGCACAAGATGAAACTCTAAAGTTGAAATCCTATTTTCCTGAAATCAACAGAATTTTCTATCCATTTTATTGGGTTCAGGATTTCAACCTGAAGCTTTGAAGAGAACAGAAAATATTCGTTCCTCTGCAGAGGCCTAAAATGAGGTGTTTGTGTGCCTAAAATCGCCCTAAATCTGGTCTGAAGTCTCTGGTAATACATATTGCTTGCATCTCTCACCTGAATAATGGCAAAGTTGACCCCAGAAAGTAATAGAGCATTTCTGGCATATTTTAAAATGTAAAAGTCTATAAAAGAAATACAAGTCTGCTTCCCCCTTGAAGACTGCATACCCTGTATGTGTACTCAGTTAGAAGTCTACACTCATATTTAGCCCTGCGTTGAATGGCAACATCTGTTTCCTACTTACACTCCAATACCACTTACAGACGTGGTATCAGTTGCATGGATTACACAGGTGTTACCCTGTTTCCCTTGTTTATAGGCAGAAAGTATTTCTTCTGTTAAGAAAAAAGAAGGCAGGAAAATACTCCTTTTATAACACCAGTTGTCTAGACTACATGCATTATGAATGGACCAAAACATTCTCTTCCATATGTATTTCTGATTCTTATTTGATTAGGTAGGAAGAACTCCAAAGATTTAGTGTTCAAATTATATCTTGTACACTTTAGACTCAGCCTAAATTAACATGCAAGAAATGTCAGTGGACTCACTGGCCAACACTTAAACACTGCATATATCCCATTTGCACAGCTCCAGCTGCCTGGAATGACCTGGTCGATTCTATTTCTGTTTACTAGCTTAGCATTTTATCCTCAACCTCGCCCCCCCTCCTCCATCTCTTCCTCCCCCCCCCCCCCCCCCCCCCCCCCCCCCCAATCTCTAGAGAGTCTTCTTTAGTCTAATTCAGATCAGGAGCAGCCTCTGGAAATCACTCCAAAACATCCACTGCTTTCCCTTCATTCAGTGATCCAGTCATCTTGCCAGAGGATGCATTCAGTTACTCAGTTTCTCAGACACTGTTTGCCCTTGGTAGCCACATGCTGAGTGTACCCAGCCATGCCTTAGCATTTGTGGGTCTGCATGTAGCTGCTACTCCCACTGAGGTGAGCCTGACTGGTCTAGAGCCTTTCTCTGGATGGGTATGCATTTGTTTATTTCCAGTCCCCAGGAATCTTCTGATCTGCATGACCTTTCAAAGAGACAGAGAGGCCTTACAACTGGCCAACTCCTCAACACCTTCAGATGCATCATGGATTCCTGTAAACTCTGGAACAATCTGCATATTTAGTTAAGGAAGTGTCTTTATAATTTTGACCTTACAGATAGGACTTTTAAAGCATGACATTGTGTATTTACACAAACAAATCCCAAACGTTTATGTTCTTATTTGGTTAAGGATACCAAAAAATATAAGGAATATATATAACCCTGTTTTAACAGTAAGTTACGTAGCTTCATTTTATCTCAGGCATTCTTTCCCCCTGGAGTATAAGGTCTACTCTCTTTCCTATTTATCTCTTCCACCTTTTTTTCTTTGCTCCTCCTGTCATTAGTTTTGTTTATGACTCTCTCAAAAATTGGGGATTTTTTCCATACTCCTTATGACACCTCAGCCCTACCTACTAATATTACAAGCTATACCCCTAAGCTCAGGAAGGCTAAGATAAGCTTTCATTACACTGTAGAAATGAAGGTATGGTTGTAATTAACCTTTTGTAATCATGTAGAAAACAAGCTAAGAACAGAAAAGGTAACACATAACACTTCCATCCTTAAATAAGTAATAAGCAACTCTCCTTATTAAGGAATAGCATTCAATTCTAAACAATTTTTTTGTGGAAATAGATGTCACAATATTAGTGTTGCATTCACCTAGTCCTGGCACATGGGACATCCAGGCAATGGTAGTACAATTATTCTTAATCCATGAACTTTACATAAATGGGAAGCCCTCAATGTTGCTGCAATAATTTTTACTCCATGTACTTCAACTATATAAACGGGAAACCCTTTATTTTATGTATAAAATACTTCAAAGAAGCAATGCAGAATCTCTCAATGAATTCCACTCCTGTGGACACCAATTCATCTGAAGCATGACATGGCTTGACTTCAAAGCATCCTGGTACCAGGGAGAGGACAGAGCCTGAATGAGTGACACTTACATTGTAGGGGAAGTCCCGGATTACAGTCAAAAGGAGCCACAAACTCAGTATTGCTCAGGAATCAGTTCAGCTCTCTCCCGAGCCCAGGGGTGACAGGGATGCAGGATCACACAGATTAACTGAAAAGATGTTGAACCCGCTGGTCTGGATGGACCGTGTGGACATGAAGATATCTTAACAAGAGTTGGTGTCGATGACTGCCATCAATCAAGGCTTCGAGCTCTAGACAACATGAGATCTTGTCTCTAGGCAATGGCAGTTCATAAACTGAGTGGGTGTGCTAACAGCCCTCATTCAGGCTGCAGGAAAGCCACAGCTGAACACTTCAGTGGACTGAGATAACGAGACAATAGAAGCTACTGCCCAGGGCAATCCTGCACAAGATAAAACCTAAGTAAGGTGATACTTTTAATATCCCCATCTATCTTATTTGGAAAAAAAAAAAAAATCTTTAATTCGTTCTCCATTTATCCAGGAAGAATAGAAGTCAGCATATCCATTAGCTTCCACTGTATCTGAAATTGCCTGAAAAAAATTTACAGACGAGCCAGCACAGCTCATTAACTCAAGGGCAATGCTGCTTTTGTTGCTTCCAGGATCTGTGGATAACCTGACCACTTGAGTTACCCGGGGCAACCATCCTGCACAACCAAGGCAGCTCACAAGCACACTACGTACTGAGTAACATGGGCATACAAATGGCTCTGCAGTGTTAAATCCAATGGGATTTTCTTTGCTCTACTAGGCCTCCCAGATTCACTGTTTTGCACCAATTTTCTCAGCATGCATGGCTTCGTCAGCCCTCTCTCAGCTAGGTCAGAGACAGCCGAGTGCATCTCTCTTCAAGCTAATATAGTCTTCCAGAAACGGGAGCACTGAAAAGTAAAGAGATGCAAAAAAGCTCGGAGAGAGCCAGGCTGTCCTTGACAGATCCGGGTGCAACCTAAGCAGCTCCATTCAGTGCAGCTCTCATGCCTTTGCATCATAGGTCACATGCAGATCTTCCCTTATCCAATTGTCACAGGTCTCTCTTCCCCCTCCCAGTCCCCGGGAGATAAAAACAGGCAGTTGGAGACAAATTCTCAAACAGCCGCTTTCCCAGAGAGACCAAACCGGCTGCATGGATTTTTTGGGGGTCAAGTTATTTTTTTTTTCCTTGTTCTTTCAGAGCCTGTTACTTTTGCCAATTTCCTAAAGAAAATCCTACACTTACTTTAACATGTAGTACTAAAATACTCACCAGTCCTCTGAAAGCTCAAAATCAACCTAGTCTATGAATGCAAGAGAAGACGTATCAATGAACAACAAAAAAACCCACACAACAACCTAACACAAAAAAAAGAACTCAAATGAATTCATGTTTTTTCCTGATTTTCTCTAATATGTTTTTCCTCTGTCAAAAATTAACACCCCCAACTTCTAGTTCTACATAGTGAAACTATGATATTCTAAACTCATATAATTATCACCAGTAACTAAAGTTATATTTTTAAATACTACTATTTTAAATACTACTAAATACTACTATTGTATACAGATATTAAAACACAAAAGATAATGACAAGTTACTTACTATATTTCTAGAAGCCTAAGGCATAGGTTAATTTAAAATACACTGTAGTATGACTTCTTCTTCAGAATTATTGTACAGTTAACATCTCATATAAAATTGAATGATTAACATGGTAAAACAAACTTACATAGCAAAAGAAAAGTTCTGTCACAACATTGTATTTTAGGCACAACACTGTATTTATAAACTCTCCCGAAAACATACTGGAACTGCCAAATCTGTGCTTGACACACAATTCATACAGCCCTGCTAAGAAATGAGTGAAACCAGGCAGTGCTAAGGATGTAGGCGTGCAAATGCCATCTGAAGACATCTTTGTGGAAAAGTGCCATTTTGGTTGTGTAACTGGAGGCCCAGAACTCTCATCAAGGAACAATTATATTCTCTGCTACTCTGGCAATGATCTGATTAATTCAATCTAGTTGATAGATGTCCTTAGCAATTTTTGTTAGCAAATTGACTCCACTGTATTTGCAGGCATGACTTTAATGCTATTTGGGGGCTGTGCCATGTCAAATAGTAGGATTTGTGCCTGATCTATGTCTGAGAAAGTTATCCACATCATATGTCAAGAAGTAAGCCTGCTGAGCACATTGTGCCCTTTAAAATGCTATTCCAGGAAGAATCAGTCACCACGCAAGTTGTTTCCACAGTTCACTACGGCAATTGCCTGTCCTACATGAACTCCATAGGCTAAAAGGAATGATCTCATTTGGAACACAAAACTAAAAGAGAAAAGTAGGACTAAAATATCCAGCAAGGAGTCACTCACAAAAAAAAAAAAAAAAACCCAAACCAAAAAAACCCAACAAATCAAACCGACCAACCAACCAAAAACATCCCCCACCAAACAAAACCCTGAGATATTTGTGTGCTACTTTTAAAGGTTAAAAATGTTTTCAGACAGCATGACAAAGTTCTGTGCACTATCACAGGAACTTAGAATCTTTGTGGTTTCTGCAAAGACATACCTAACTAACATTTTCTTATATTTTAAATCATCCTTGTATTATTCATCTCTTTTTGTATGCTTAGTAATTGCAGATCCCTCCTCGCCTCATTTCTACTCAATTTGTATCATAAATTTCCAGTCTGTTCCATCTGCAGATCTTGTAGCCATTTAAATGTATATCTGAACCCTGAAGGCCCAGCTGTGTGCCCTGAGGGCAGAGTAAAGCTACAGCAAAATACGGTGGGTGCTGAGAAGACACTTTGTGGAGGGGACATGCACATGCCCCATCCTTTGGGAGTGACTGCTCTAAGGGCTTTGAGGCAGAGCTTGCTCCCTCTGCTCCATGGGTGACAGCAGTGTGCTCTGTACAAGCCTGGATGGGTCTTGTTCCAGGTTCATCCAAGCAGGATGGTTCTGGGTCAAAAAAGCAACCTTTCTTCTCATATAACCAGTGTGAAGGTGGAAACAGTTTGTCCCTGAATCCCTACGGACATTCTAAACGATGCACGTCTTCTAAATTAACGTACCATACAGTCATAAACCCATAGCTACTTTGTCTTTAACCATGCAATAACCGAATATTTAGGAAAAGGAAATAAAAAGGCACAAAGGTTTTCAAGGTACTTATATGGCACAAGTTCGGGCTGGCATCATTGTGCCTGATACCCCTCCAAGGTACAAGCACAGGTTAGGCAACCTTCAGATTGAGCTGTAGGTTTGCTGGCATGAGTAAACAAAATGCTTCCTTGTGCCACACGCAGCTGGTTTTGTACCTGTTCTCCATGACTTGCGATGGAATGTAAAGGCAATGGTGGTATATTAGACTGGAGCACTGCAGACTGAGACCCTGCTTTATTAACATGACAGACAGACCACACTGCTGCAGCCTGAGCACATTCTCAGTGCCCTCCTACCAATTAAGTTAAACGCTGCTCTGGAGAGTCCACTTCACGGGTGAGAGACTAAAGTATACTTTATGTTTCTCCACCTTTCAGTCTCGGTGCCATGGCTGCTACTATAGCAGCCCATTACTAATAATTGGTATAGTCTTTTATGACACACTTGAACAGTAGAAACCATTCCCATATCACCAGTTCATTTCAGAGGCACGGATCCTACCCAGCACCACCAGCCCAAATTTGTTCTGGGCTAGTGACCGGAGTGGAAAAGCTTGATAGCCTCCTGTTAATTCAATGAGTTCTTACTAGCATAATTGCAGAATATTAGCTCAAATAAGTGTAACATTACTTTTCCTATCACTTTAAATATACATATATATTTTTTTTTAAATTTTATTTAAAAATGTAACATTCAGTGTTCAGTTGGGAAGCTGCTTATATTCTCTACAGAATCACTGAAAAGCATTTGATCTCTCAAGAAGAAGTACTTCAGTAAATTCAAAATATCATAACACTGAGTTATTATTACACAAAAAAAAAAAAGAAAAAAAAAGAAAAATTACATAGGTCCTGCAGTTTTAATATTTAGAAAGAAAAGAGTTTTTATCAAGAGCATGCATGGTTGTAATATATGAGATTGTAAGGTAGTTGCTGTTTGTCTTTTCATAAAGAAGGACAGATTTGGAACATTTTCCATATATATTCCTATGGCTGCACCAATAAGATCATGTCATATAAAACATAAACTGCTGTATCAAACATAAAACACTAACAGCAAATTCTTTAAACACTCTTCCGTGAAGTAGAAAAACATTAGATAAATAATAAACAAACTGTAGGAAATCATTAATATCTACAATTTCAGGACATCAAAAACATCAGTTAAAGCTTGTCTAATGGCTCATAGACCAACTAAAGAACTTATTCAGCTTGCTACAAAAAAAAAAAAAAAAGAGCTGTGTTTTCCACTTGCCTCACAGGCAGGCAGGTTTTGTAAATTCATCTCCTACAGCAAAGCTTTGTGCAGAGAGACAAAGGCTGATGTGGGAGCACAAGAGACACAGTTCTGTACAAGATACATTTACACCTTAACATCTATGCTGGATCCACTTGGCTCAGTTTATCACTTTGTACACAAACCCAGGTATCTACAGGCAGGACTACAGGTGTCTTCAGACCAGTCTCCTGAGCTGGTTCTTGCTCCCACAGAGCCAGCTCAAGTCCACCATGAGCACAATTGCCCTTTCCTCTGTGCTGTTTATCTCCATGCCTTCCTCAGCAGCCTCTCAGACTAGAAATCTGAGAGACTGAAGAAGGGACTGTGAAGGTCTCTGGTCCTGTTTATAATGCACCAAGTACTAGAGGTTCACTAATGGGGCTCCCAGCTGTCAGAGTAATTAAGAGTTTGACCACTTTGTATTACTCGTAAACTGCTAAATGAGACACTGATGTGGGAGCACAAGAGACACAGCTCTGTACATGTGTTCATTATAGATACTGTCACTGCTTAATAATCTTGTAATTACCTTGAATCAGTCAAAATTTTTAACTCAAAATATAAATAATGTGCTTTAACAATGTTGGCATGTCCTCACTATCAAATTTTAGTAAGTATCCAACATTTGAAAAACTTGACATGATGAGGGAAGTGGTTAATTTGTTATGTGCTCATTAGTAAAATATTTGGAGGTAAGTTTTTGTTCTCAATCAAAATCTTCTAAGGTTTGAGAACAGAACAGAGGGAAGTATTTCTGATTTTTTGAATGAGCCACTTTTTCACATTTATGTCTCTTGTCTAGATAAATATGAACACAAACTGTTATCACTGCTATGAAGATCACATCATTTATTTACACAATACACACAGAGATCATGTCTCACAAGTTGTGCTTTCATACTGACAGTCTAAAGCAGTAGCTGTAACAGAAGAACAACACTTATATCTTGAAAAAAGTATTTTGCTGCCACATTAATGTCACAGCAGAAGTTAAAAACTCTTAGATTTGATTACACATAGGCACAGGACAGATGTGTACAGAGGGTTTGGGGTGGACAGTTGTGAAACCTCAACAGCTGTGCAACTGTGTGCAAGACAGACCTGGAGCAAAGAGGTTTATTTCCTTCGCTGCTGCTGATTACTTTATGCACCAACCAGAACATAATTTCCACTCCCTTTTGTGCCTCAAGAAGTTTTACTTCAGTGATCAGATCCTTATTCACAAAGTTATTAGAAATTCCCACATGGTGCTCTCACTGCATGTTTTTGTTTGAAAAGAGGTCAATGGTCTCCAAGAAGGCCACATTTTAGTTCTGCTAACAACACAAACAGCTCCTTTCCTAGTTAGCTTCAACCCTGCAAAGCAGTTTGGCTGGATTCTTTCCAGAGTGTTGTTCAGCTGTTTCAAAGAAAAAACAACACACAAAGTAAACAATTACTAAAAAGCACCTGTTTATTAAATATCATCATAATTTGTTGGGTAGAAAAACAGATGTGGACCATTTGGGCACCACAGTGGTAAATAGCTGGAGAAAGCCGAATTAAACATTTCCAATTAAGTTAGCAAATTATTCAAGTTGCAAAAGGAATTCCAGTTCTTGGACTGAAGCTGTGAACTCAGTGGGGCTAATTTACAGTTCTACTTTTGGTGTAGGTCTGTTGTGACAAGAACAGAACAACCAACCAACTTTTCTCCCACAGACCCCTCTGCTTGGGCAGTGCAGTATGCACACACACGTTCTGCCGGGAAGGTAAGAAGCTGCCAGACTGTTCCTGCTGCAACATAATTCCATACTTGCATTTGAATCACAGTAATTCCTAACACACCACCTTTATGCAGGTGAAGCCAATTTCTCCCTTACTCCCTACAGCCTCCTGAATAGCACTGTGCAGAAATGATGGGCCAGATTCTGCTTAAAGCTTTGATGAAGCAGACTCAGAGTAAACTTAGTAGGATATTTTAGTCCTACTAATGAACACTGACAGCTTGTGCAGATTTATATCTTCATCTAGGACTCACTTCTGAACATAGTAGAGAAGATTATATTTATATTGTACATAAAAATTCACACATTTTTTCCTCTGTCCCCAAGTTTTGTGAAGCTTGTTGTTTTTAAATTATCTGAATTCATAAATTCTATAGGGCTAAATGGAAGGCATTTGATTTAATTTGATAATCAGATTTGTAGGCATTGATGCTTTGAAGTGGTTAACTGGGTAACAGCTAATTTCCCTGTGGGATGAGCAATGCACCAACCTCTCCTCCCCCTGAATGACAGCAGCATATAAATATCTGCTGCATTTGAAAACTTAAATCACTAGCCATTAAGAAACACTAATAACTTCACTGGCTTCATACATAATTTATTATGAAGAGACTAATGTGGTCTGTATCAGAGCATGTCTGCAACCCCCGGATCTGTTGAGGTTTCTTCTAACTCCAATGATTTCTGCTAGGATTTCCAGTTAGTGCAAACTATCGTCCGCCTGCACTACCCTTTACCAGGAAATTTTACTTGTCCAGTTAGGACAGCCTGCCCTCACATATTTGTAGAGTTGTTCACAGGCAGTAACCATAAATATGAGCTGGGATCAGGAACAAGGAATGTTATAAGACGGCAAAGCAAATAATCTGCCTTGCAAAGAAACTAATTTACCTGCTTGTACTATCAGCATACAAAACGAAAGGGGATCAGCATTCATACAACAGAGGAGAGCTACCCATTTAATTTAGCCCATGGTTACAGTGACTGAATTTGAATTCCATGGGAGTAGTTCAGTTCACCTGAATGGGAATTGTATATATTTCAATACAAAATTTAGAGCATTAATGAACTGGAAGAAAGACTCTTGATTTCTTAAGAAATTAATTCATTTCTTTGATTTCAACAGCCTTTTTGGTGGGGTTCTGCTGAGAAAGGTGGTGGCAAGTTGCTCGATCCTGCCTGCGTCAGTGAAACAAAACCCAAGATGAAACATAACAAGATGAACAGAAATCATCTGAATTGAATAGTTTGAGCTGAACCTGCTCCTGTAGTATTGATGGCAGCAGGATTACAACTGTTTGTGGGATTACAGGCTAAACAGACCATTCTCTTTAAAAGTCACTTAGATACAACAAGAAAAAAGTACATTTAAACCCTCTACCCACCAGCAAATATTACAGCTGTCTACAAAGTATCCTTCTATCAAGTTTTGTTTACTGAGAGAAGTAGTAAGTTTTATAATATCTTTATCTTTTATACAATCCCGCTTCTTCAAGTGAAGAAGGATTCACTCCAAAATCACAGAAAATATCAGAATGGCATCTAAGGTAAGGGCTCTCATAAACTTCAAGACATGTAGCACAAATTAGAGTGTTTATAGAAGCTTACAGAAAGAAAACCCTAACTCTGCATTAATTATAATGTTTGCTGTGAATTTAAAAAGAAAGAAAGAAAGAAAGACAGAAAGAAAAAGAAAAAGAAAGAAAGAAAGAAAAAGAAAGAGAGAAAGAAAAAGAAAGAAAGAAAGAAAGAAAGAGAAAAGAAAGAAAGAAAGAAAGAAAGAAAAAGAAAAAGAAAGAAAGAAAAAGAAAGAAAGAAAGAAAGAAAGAACAAAAAGAAAGAAAGAATGAAAGAACAAAAAGAGAGATACAAAGATCATCTTCCCTCCCTCACCGGAACAAGAAATGTAACTTCCAAGAGTGGGAAGACTTGTTCTCTGTTTCTTATATATCCTTACACCCCAGGAAACAACAAGCTCTGGTAGAGGAAACACAAGTATTAAACTGAAAGCCTTGGTTCCCCAACCATACATTAACTTAGCAACTTACAGCATTTCCCTGAGTGGAATATGCTTTGGGGGCAGCTTGCTTCAAGCAATGAAATCCAATTATGCTTTAACTGAAGACCCTGTTTTTTACTAACAAACACGAATACAGCTAAAGAATAAATTATTTAAAATCCTTAATCATTCTGTATTACTTTGATCAGTGCTTCCTGAATATACTGCAAGGGACTCTGTTTATTCAATTTTCTCTTGCTATGATGGTAGACTGCATGACAACAGGTTTATTGTGCTAATACATCTACAGTGTTAACAAACAACTGACACTAGTTGGCTGCAAGACTCCTCAGAGTTGCAAATACCTTATTTTATTAATATGTATTTCCCCACTAGGATGGAATCACATTCCTAGATACTTTTCTACATAAATAGCTCCAGCAAGATCATCACAGATGTCATACATAAATCAAATTTGCCTTCAAATAGCTTTAATTGATGCTGAACTGTTCAATGTCTTTGTGGACAGCATGAAGAGCGGGATTGAGTGCACCCTCAGCAAGTCTGCTGGTGACACCAGGCTGTGTGGTGTGGTCAGCACACTGGAGAGAAGTGATGCCGTCCAGAGGGACCTGGACAGGCTTGAGAGGTGAGGCTGTGCAAACCTCATGAGTTCAACAAAGTGAAGTGCAAGGTCCTACACCAGGGTCATGGCAATCCCAATCCCAGGCACGCCTACAGACTGGGCAGAGAAGTGACTGAGAGCAGCCCTGTGGAGAAAGATGTGGGGGTGATGGTTGATGGAAACCTCCACGTGAGGCGGCAGTGTGGCCTCACAGCCCAGAAAGCCAACGAAATCCTGGGCTGCATCAAAAGAAGCATGGCAGCAGGTCAAAGGAGGTGATTCTGCCCCCCTACTCTCCTTTTGTGACACCCCACCTGGAGTGCTCCCAACACAAGAAGGACATGGAACAGTCGGAGCAAGTCCAGAGGAGGGCCGTGAAGATGACAGGCTGAGAATCCTGGGGCTGTTTACCCTGGAAAAGAGAAGGTTGTGTGGAGACCTCACAGCATCTTCCAGTATCTGAAGGGGGCCTACAGGGGAGCTGTAGAGAGACTCTTCAACAGGAACTGTAGTGATAGGACAAGGAGGAACAGGCACAAATTGAAAGAGGGGAAGTTTAGATATTAGGAAAAAATTATTTTCTTGTGAGGGTGGTGAGGTACTGGAACAGGTTGCCCAGGGAGGCTGTGGATGCCTCATCCCTGACAATGTCAGAGTTGGATAAGGTCTTGAGCAACCTTAGTGGGAGGTGAGGGTTGGGACTGGATGATCTTTAAGGTCCCTTTCACCCTGAACATTCTATCATCCCATGAATAACCTAGATTCACACTGGCATTGTAACAATTAAAACAAGTATCCCACATGCCTTGGGGTGGCACAAAAATAACATTAGACTGATATTTGTTAGAACATTGTCCTGATTCTTCTCTCATCTGTGCTATATTAGAAGTAGACAAGTTCAAAGAGATGGATCCTTCTGCCATAACCAAAACATGCCTCCCCAATACCCACAAAAATTGCAAAGAACCCCAAAAGCAATCTGTTCCTCTCCTCCTACTCCCTACCCCACCAAAAAAAAAAAAAAAAAAAAAAAAAATCAATAAAAGCCTCCTGACATAGACACTATGTTTATGGTGGAACTTATAACAGAAACATGTTAGTTAATGTCTGAAGATTTACAAACACTAGCCTTGGGAGGAAAATGATGCTTTACAACAGAGCTGATCTGTAAATAATTGTTGAACCAAATTCCTGTAGCAGCAAACCCTACATTTTATGCTATCACCTGGTGGCACTGTTATACAGCCTGCTACATCTCTGTTTTCAGCACTCGACTCTGGGAGTGCACATGGTGCTGCATTTACCCTGGGGCTACACAGGACCTCCCAGGAAGCTTTGGGATGAAGGGACCCAATTGATCTAGACACTGGGTTTTGTTTTGGACTTAAAAACACAGCTGCCCTCTCAAAGCAGGCATTTGTTGGCTTGGCATTTGGGAAGAACACATATCTAAACTACATCTCAAGGCTGGTGGTGGTATAAATAAATAATAGCAATTTGCATGTAAGTTTCATATTTCTGATACTTCTACCATAAGCAACGCACAAGCAAGAGAACTGAAGACCTGGGAAGTTTCAGTGGGACAAATACCAGAAGAAAGCAGTTGCATTACTGCAGATGGTTTTAAGGGAACTTGTTTCACTGAACAGATAAATATGAAGATCATGTAATACAACCCCCAGAAAGTAAGAATAACTGCAAGTATTTACAATCTGTCCAGTCTGTAGAAATAATATTTTTAACTGCTTCCTTTAACAAAGATAGAATAATCTATACATTGTGCTAAAAAAGCCCAAATGAAACCCACCGAACCTGCATCTCCTATCTTCCAGAATACATAGATAGTATACTGATTTACAGGCAGCTGATGAACATTCAAAACTGAAACACCAGTTATGCTAATAAGCAACAGATACCTCTTCAGTGTATGAGATTTGATACCACTATACATAATTTTGCATTCATACATATTATGTGTATTGGTTAGAAAAACATGATCCCACTGAAGTCTCTGACAACTAAAAATCAAATTATATTTAGCTTTTTCCCCTCTATTTTCGCATCCTATTCACACGTAAGTCATCCTGACAGTAGGAAAGGGACAAGTATAAGTCTACAAGGCAGTGGGTACCTAAAACATGCTAAATGTTCCCACCTTTTCCCCCTTACAAAACTATAACTGAAGCAAAGTACTTATCAGTAGATTAGAAATGAAATTTCTCTATTTTTCCTAGTAAGGTACATTACCTAGAGATTCTCTCCCTGTTTTTTAAAATTAAAAATAAAATCTTAATACCAAATGTGATTGATAGGAATGTTGTCAGCAAACAAGAATCTGAGAAGGCTGATTTTATTAACAGAACATTGGATTATGGTATGACACAGGGCTTTTCTGATGTTCTGTATCACTACTTGTGCTTTTCGCAAGTGAATACTTTTGATAGCTCCACTCCTCTTCATTGCCTGGGCTCCACTCTCATTTATTTGCAGACTTATCCTTGTGCTGCTCTCTTCCTGTATTGGTGTTTCACTGACACTCTATTCTTCACATCTGAGGTGTTGCCACTCCTTGTCTCCAACACCTTTACCCAGATCAGGCACCTCTTTCTTTACCCAAGCAGAGTTTAATAACCCATGGTTTATTCAGATGAGTTACAGATCCCTCAGACATATTTATTTCGACCACATGAAGTCATCTTTCAGCCTTTCCTTGCTAAGTAATATAGACTGAAGTTGTAATAAGGAATTTTTGTTCCCTCTCAATGTAAGACAGTTTCACTATTCATGTTTAAAAATAAAATTAAATATCCTTTTTTCAAGTTGTCTCTAACTGTCATTTAGCACACTCCCCCCCCTTGAAAAATACAAAAATTAAATCATTCAAAAGAACGCGCAGCATCTTGTTCTTAGCAGAGTAGAGAAAAACATTTATTGCTCTGAAGAAGGAATTGGCAAACTATCCATGAGAAAATGAAGTTATGACTGTCTGTCAGGCATAACTGTCTCTGATAGATGAAATAAGAAAGTCAATTTGATGGTGTATATGGTAGTAAAACAGTGAAGGAGATGGGGCTTTTAAACCATCAAATGCAGGAACCTCATTCAATGAATACTGAGACACTGAGTTGAACCCAATCCACCTAAAGCTGGATCAAGGGGGCTTATTGGAGAAAGTGTTTTCTGGCAGGTTATTTACAATCACATACAACAATGGCATGGTATTCCTGAGACTACACTATTCCACCTTGACATGTTCTCATTTAAACAGGCAATCCTTCAGAACCACCTTGTCAGGGAAAAATAAACTCTCCTTTCTTGGAAGAGACTGCTGTAGAGTTCAAGGTGAGACCTTTGCTTCTCAAATTATCTATCTTTACTGTCATACTTTTCACTTGTGATGAGTTATAATCCCACCAGTAACACTAGCAGGGAAATGTGATACTTAAAGAAGGCCAAACTGTTTGGCTTGGTTTGTTTTCCAGCAAATATTGAATAAGAAATAAGTTTTATATTTTACATTTGGGATATTATCTTCTTCTATCTGACAGGTCTGAAATGTATGCATTTTATATTGATTAAAAAAATCACAAGAAATCGGTGCAGATTTAGATCAGTGTCAGAAAACATGAGAAAGCTGCTCTACTCTAACTAAAAATATCAAAATCAACTCAACTGCGCGTTACGTAGTTGCAATCCCACAGGAATTTATCTTTTTCTACTGGAGCTGAGTTTGGGCCAAACCACTAGATAAATTTTTGTTAGCTGTGAGTCAGCAGTAGTGTCATTCAGCATTTTCTCAGGGTTCACACTGGTGATGGTATCTCTCCAAGATCCCAGCAGATTTCAGTACCTAACTGATGCTAACGTTAGCAGCTGTGTTGAGAAGTCTTGACCTGTGACCAATCAGTGCCTCATGTTTTATTAAAATGGGAGTTTCTTGTTTTTAAACAGAACTTGCCATTTAGTTTGTAGACTGAATTTAAGCAAATTTCTCAAACCATTATTTTATTTCCTAGTACATTTACGTTTTAAAAAATGACTATAAGGAGGAGCTATTTTCTCTGAGATTTATTCAGAGCAAGAACATCAGAAACTTGGCAAACTATCAAAGAGCCAACCTCAGCACTGTTTTACATACAAGTGAAAAGGGAAAAATATAATTCAAACCGTAGATAGATGATAAAAGCACCTAATTCCATACCCAAGTGGTCACACAGGTTCCTAAACAAATGAATGGCAAAAGTGCCAGAGAAACTGCAAGTCAACAACTCTTAGAGCAGATCATGCTTGCCACATTTCCTCTGGCAGAGGAAAGAGACTGTCATTCTAAAAATTAAAAGAATAAAAGAATCTCTCAAGCATATTAATTAATGAGATTCATTGGAAACATAGCAGGCTGCTGCCACTATTTAGTTTTCATGAACATATATGGCCAATTAGTATTTAAATTTATAAAAAGAATTTTTTGTACATGATGAATATTTTATGCTTGTAAAGTCTTTGCATACTGCTATGTGCATGCTAATGTTCTGTAATTGTGGAATGCTCAACAGTACAGTAACTCCATGATAAAATCCAACTGTTTTTCCTGATTCAAGATAAAAATCAGGGTTTAGTGACAACACTCAGTTCCCATCATGTTTTTGAGGGAAAAAAGTGTAACAACAAGCCGGTTTGTTAAAATCCAAGAGGGCCTTCATGGGAAGCTGTCCTGGAGATGATCCTAACTCAGAATCTCTGTCTCCTGAAAATTGCATCTCACTCTTCTTTATCTAGCAATGTATTGATCTAACAATATTTATCTAGCAATATCTAGCAAAATAATATGATAAGTAATCAGAATACACGAATGCAGGAAAGGGTAAAATTTTGTTTAAAAAAAGAAATAAAATGACAGCTTGTTTGAAGCCCAATGCATGCTGCGAGATATTTGGTAGCCCCTCATGTTAAGGACCCAGAAATATTAAGCAGTGGGTAAGGTCTATTCTGGCACAGTATAAATGGCTTGAATTAGCTCATTGCCACACTCGCAGAACAAGCTCCTTGCAGAGGAGGGAGACGGTCCCACCCCATCAGCACCGGCCACCTGGTGGTGGAGACCCAGGCAGGTCGTGCCTCTCAGGATCAGCGTGACTGCACAGCTGGATTTGGTCACTCTGTCACTTTGTTCCAGACTGACTTCTCTTTCAGTATAGTTATTCCACAATAAATAACATCAGATTTTGATCTTAAGATTTCATGTTCACATATATGCCGTATGGAAGGAAACTCACTGGCTTCATTCACCATCTCAGTGTTAGCTTCTAAGGGTCAGGAAGTCACTTTCCAAACTGAGGTTACCTGCAGTATTTGTGGTTTGAGCCTTTCCATAATATCTTTTTCCACCCCCACGCCCCTCATCTCTGCAGGGTTTTTTATGGATTTAAAGAAAGTTTAAGGGAACAAGTAAAAAAACATATGAAGACATTTGATACCATCAGTAAAGTTGAGTTTCTTACTAATGCCCCAAAATCATGGCTTTCATGAAATATATACATAGACAACTGAAACAATTCCTAAAAAAGAAATATCACACTCCCCTTGGGCCAAGAGATCTTCCATGATATTTTAAGAAATTTTAAACATTCTTTTTTTTTTTCCAAGAGTGGAGAATCAGAAAAATTCAGCTACCTTAAACTTTTTTTTAACTAAAAACCCCCTAAATTTTTGTAATCAATTTTAGTGGGGTTTTTTTTAGCTGTATAGAATTATCAAGCTGTCTGAAAACATTACACTTTATTTCAGAATGAATAAAATATGAATAATCACAACAGGCGCTTTGGTGTGCAAACATTCCCCTTACTTATAGAAGGAGTTGTTGGGTTTTAAAAACCTCTAAAGATAGAGGCTGCACAACCTCTTTGTACCATCCTCATGCACTGGGGAAAAAAAAGTTTTTCCTTATTTCAAGTCTAAACCTCTTATGTTTCAATCTGGGCCAGCTGTCGGCCGTCGTTCTGCCTTGCACCACTGCAAAGAGCAGATACCAGATATCTATCTGATATCATTGGCAGCCTCCTTGAAGATAGCAACAGGCTGCTGTAAGGTGCCCCACAACGTGTCCCTTCTCCAGCTCCCTCAGTCTTTTCTCACAGGGCCCCTGATGATCTTGGTGACTGCTGCCTTTTGACATTTTTCCAGCCATGAAGTAGTCCAACCACCTAGGCCATAGTGCCCCAACATGGATATAGGGGTACTCTGGAAGACAATGACCATTAGAAGTGAAGCTGAACAGCCTGTGGAACAGCCCTGGAAAATCCTTCTTGCCCTTTTTGAAAAGGCATCTAGCATTTGCCTTTTCCAAGATGTCATGGGCCTCCCATGGTCTTCATGACCTCTCAATGAGAGCCTCACAGTGACATCAGCAGCTCCTTCAGCACCCTTACTATGTATTCCACTGGTTCCCATGAACTCCTATGGATCAGAGCCCTTTTCCACTACCAGTAATAATTGTTCTCCCAGAACTCTGTCTCCAGATGCAAGAGACTCAGTCTTATCTGCCTCTGCTATCACTAAACACTCAGCTATTTCAGCACTGAATCAATATTTTCCTTCTTTGTTCTTGCACTGTTAGGAGGAAGACTTTGCTATTTCCCAGGACTCAAAAGACTGGTGCTCAAGGCATTATGTTAGAAATCATGTCTTTTGTTTTCAGTCATTTTTCTCTTCTACAGAAGACCTCCAGTGAGAGAGAGACTGAGGGTGATGCAAACTCTATCAGCTGAGAGCTTATGGGTCAGATCAGTTTTTTTTTTTCCTTCCCCAACAGATTAAAATTTTAGTATCCCAAGAGCACACATGATTAGCTGATCTTGCAAGCTGAGTAGCTTGCCTATAGAACTATAAAAGATTTCATCTTTATCCTGATGTAAAGCAAGAAAATTAGAAAATCCTGAAATATTTCTTGCCCAAAATGACTCAGCAGATGATATGATAGCACTCTATATGTTTAAAACCAAAACCAGATGCTAAGAAAAGGGAAATACTGAGATGAAAGGACATTAATGAGCATCACTTTCCTGGTGGATGCTGTCACTACAGCTCAGGACTCATTTATATTCAAAGGATATGCAGAGTATCTGTAAAGGACAAAAGAAGGATACAACATTAAAAACTGGCTTGTAATGGCTCCAAGTTTGAAATACTAAAAAAGAGAAAAACAAAGACATGAATAAATGCTTGCTTGCTCATCCAGAGTAGCTATGTGATCTGAATCACTAATAAAAATCTTCAGAAAGGTTGAATGAGTAAGAATTTTGCCTAGTTACTGTTGCTATGAGAGACACTTTCCTTATTATCCACACATTCCACAAATTACTTCCCTTTCCTTATCACTCACAAACAGGTAATGAGGTGCTAGGAAAATGGCCTCCTTCTCTAAAAGTTTCTGAGATCATACTTGGAAGAAGGCAGTCAGAATGATGCTTCTCAAAAAGTACTGAGTGTTCAATAAAGAAATTTTAAGTGCTGTGAATGGGACAGAGTTAGACTCTGCAAATGTGTCCGAACAGCATCTGGATCCTCTGAGACAGCGTTGGCAGCTTCATCTCCCATCTGCCCTTCTCTAAAAGGGAGAAGATGCAGTTAAAATTTACAGCACCTACCGTGCCAAACTTCACCACTTATCTGACAACTAATATACATAGGTATGTTATGTGCTTTGCCAGTACCAGCAACAAATAAACAAAGTAATTTGGGAGTTACTACAAAAAAGAACCACATTCAATTATGCAGAAGAGTAGAAGCAAATATGCTCAATGGCCAAATGATAAGAACATTGTGATAAGAAAGTGAAGTATCCTTTGCAGGAAAACCTCTCTACAGTAAATACACCAAATATCAGATAATGTCTTCTAAAAAAAAAAGATCTTTCTAGAGCATCCCAAATAAAATCTTGCAGAGCAGGAAGGGATTTGCACACTGAAAACAAGAGGATCCCAAGCCACAATGTCTGTCATTCAAACAAGTTCTATGCTTATTTTGGAGGAGAAGGTAAAAGGCAACCCCCTAACTCTGTTTTTAAACAGTGACTATAGAGGGTAGTTCCATGAGGTAAATTCCATAAAACTCTCAGCTTGATTGTAAATAAGTTTATATTTTCAGGTGGATCAATGGTGTCATTTTCCAGTTTTGAGTCCAATAGCAGATTCATTCTAATGCGACTAGCTCTCTCACATCAGCTCTCCAAAAAAACAATAGCTCCACCAGGGTGAGAGATCTCTGAGATATGAAATCACCACTTGAACTGATGTTAGTGCCACACAATAACTGTATTGGCAGATTCTGTGACACCATATAAGGTTAGTAATAAATGTGTATGAATTCACATTTAAACAGACAGCTCTGATATATTGTAAAGTATTATTTTTATGGAATCAAACTGGAATGTATGCAAACAGAAGGAAAACTGATCTACTGCATATCTAAACAATATGATATTTATTTATGCTTCCAAATCACTGTAATAATCATGGCTTAAACAAACTCACTGAAAAGCATATAGCACAAAGGTTAGGTATGATTACATCTACTAAACAGTAGCTGATCACTTTTCATTTAGTTCTCCCTTTCATAACAGGAATAATGGATTTATTAATCACTTGAAAAAAACCCTGTATGTTAGGTTTCCCCATAAAATCATCTCTATTATACTCTCACTTTATAAACACTCTTTTGTACTGCTATGTACTTAGTAATAATTCTTGTGAACAGTTATTACTTATATTTCTATGCATTTAATTCTTTGGAATATCCATCTTCTTTTTACAACAATACATTTAGAAGTACTAAATTATTAGTAGTGACTTGGGGGTGCTGATTGACAAGGAGCTCAGCGTACCCCAGCAACGTGCGCTCGCAGCCCAGAAAGCCAAATGTATCCTGGGCTTCATCACAAGCAGCGTGGCCACAAGGTCAAAAGAGGTGATTCTGTCACTCCACTCTGTGAGACCCCTCCTCGAGTACTGCTTCCAGCTCTGGGACCTGCTGGAGTGAGTCCAGAGGAGAGACACTAAAATGATCACAGAGCTGGAGCACCTCTCCTATGGAGACAGGCTGGGAGAGCTGTTCAGCCTGGAGAAGACAAGGCTCCAGGGAAATCTTATAGCAACGTCTCAGTACCTGAAGGGAGCCTACAAGAAAGATGGAGAGGTACTTTTGGCAAGGGCATGTAGTGATAAGACAAGGCTTTAAACTAAAAGAGGCTTGGTTTAGATTCTAGAAAGAATTCTTTACTGTGAGGGTGGTGAGGCATTGGCACAGATTACCCAGAGAAGGTGTGGATGCCCCACCCCTGGAAGTATTTAGGGCCAGGCTGGATGGGGTTTTTAGAAACCTGGTCTACTGTAAGGTGTCTCTGCCTGTGACAAGGGGCTTGGAATGAACTTTAAGATCCCTTTCAACCCAAACCTTTCTGTGATTCTATGACTAAACTAATCCCAGCTAAATTTAAAGTGACGACCCACTGAAACTCTGTCTCTTACAAACAAGATTAGGAACCCACATGAAAATCAGTCTTTTCCCAGTTATCACTTTGGCATTAGCTACTGGACAATTGTTTTGAAAAATTAGTCAATTAATATGTATTTATTCAGACTTGCTTATCCCAAAAACTTAATTTCTCTTCCACACTGATTTTGTATTAGTTAATTCAGAGTACTAATATGGCAAGGTCAAGCTAGCAGAAAATATTTTCTCTGTTAAGAATTCTACTGACTTCATTTGAAAGAGAGTATGAAGGAGGAAACAGATTGTTTCTTTTTTTCCTTTTTTTTTTACAAGTGGAACATGAAATAAATTTTTTAAAAATGAGCCACTGTAGGGAAGGGAACTTTGGCAGTTAGTATTTCCCAAGTGTCCTCATGCTGCATATTACATACACATATACATACTCATGCATTCTGTCTAAACTACTAAGTGTGTGTAGTTGTAGCACCAACACCTTCCACTGATGACAGAGATTGTACCAACAAAAGATGTCTCCTCAGGCAGTTGAAAGTTGTCTTCTAAATGAAATGAGCTAGAGCCTTAACAGCAATATTTGCATTAAGGCTTTTATTAGAAGATACAATAAAAAAAATAAAAATACTGCATTCCTCATCTCCCCACCAACACTGTACTATAACATTTTCTAGTATGAACTACTGTCCTTTTTCATCATTTATTTTGCCTGATCAGGAAAATATTTTTATGCAACCATTTTATTTTTAAATCATGTATTTACTCTATACCAGTGCTGGAGTTTTATTTTAATGGCAAATGGAACAAAAGAAGGCTTTTACACCTACAAGGCCAGGGTTATTAGGCAGACAGTCCACTGGGTATATCCTCTTAGAGGTATCTAAGCACTATACACCAGGCTTTCACAGCTGAGTATACACCTCAAATGCATGTCTCCATAGCATAACATTAACTACTTCATTCACCTTGATAAATTGCTAAAAGTGTATCCTGAGGCATCACACCATGAAGTACAGTCCTACAACCCTTCAGCTGGGTCCTCCAAACAACACAGCTGTGATGCAGCCGTCTAAGAACAGCCATAGCTGCTGTAGTTGAACAGGGCATTAAGCTGATACAGCCTGACTGCTTTGAATTCAGGTTACCCACATCACTCTCCATTGTATAATATTCCAGCCCCCTTTTCAGAGTGCTGAAGACCCAGGCACCTTCTTTTTCTCTTTTGAGGGAGTTGCTCAACAAGAAGCACTTCAGAAATAAGTGGCCTGAATTTTTAATGCCTGAAGCATCTAAAAAGTCTAATTTTAGGTTTTTATTTTTAAGTGTCTTGGGTGCTGTTTCTAGAGTTCTCCAAAAAACTTCATCTAACCCACCATGCAGACTGTTTTTCCTACACTCATCTTATTAATCTAGAGGTTCCCACTCAATTTCTTCACACCAGTTCAGCACTGGAGGTGCTGGAGCCTTCCTGCCTGCTGAGCCTGCCATATGGAAGACTTATTTCTCCCCCTCACTGACTCTCCATTTTTTATTTCATTTCAACCAAGCACACAACTTGTTCCCCATTGCCTATTCCTATCAGTTCTTCTCTTTCTTACCTACTTTTCCCCCCAGTTTTAAAAAGTGCAACTAGACTCACTAAGTTTGGAAAGTACCTGAAGTGTAGTCTGTGGGAAAGATGAAATGCAAAATAAGTAACTTGTTTATAGCTGTCTAAAGTAGGAGCAGTGCTGATGAAATTTTAAAATCTCTTGGATTTACCAGATATTCCTTCCTTATTACACAATCACTTTTGGAAGGTCTGGGTAAATCTGTGTACACATAAGGTGGCACAAAAAAATTTTAAAATATTCTGATGCTAGAGAGCCTTTAGGAACACAACCTCCTAGACAATTGCTTGTGTCTTCTTACATTAGCTGCAAGCATACACAAGCTGCTACACTTTCTTCCGCAAAGCATATGTGTGCAAAGTAAATGCTCACATCTCTGGACCTGCAAAGCAGAGTGTGATTTATATAAAGATCTCTGAAGTGTTTCCTGCATAGCCAAATCAAAAAACCACATATGTTTAAAATAAATTTGATTTTTTAAAAATATTTTCCATTAATTGATGAAGTAAAACTGGTTACACTTTCTTTATACATAATTGTAAGTTGCATGGCTATTTAATAAAATGGGGAGATATTAACAAATCCAGCTAGGCCTTGAAGCTGAATTTTAATTTAACGGGCAATGTGATGCTGAGAGCTCCATTTTAAAACACAAACTGTATATATGCACAAGTCTAAATATAGATGTGATACTTTTTTACATATTTGAACTCAGTTGTCATATCTATACCTATATTTACACATCATGACAATTACTTAAAATAAATTCTTAAGGAACAAGAGAGTAACACAAAATATATTTGGCACTTGTTTGCTCGAGTTCAGTTAATCACTGCCATAAACACTGTCATTTGCCAATTTGTTCTGAGGTTAATGTAACAGAATACTAATTTTAAAATAAAAGAAAGAAGTCAGCTGAGAGCATTAATTTTCTAACATATTGAACACAGGTTGCTTTTAGTAGAACAACATGAAAACAAGGGAAAAACAAGGTAAACCTCTGTTTAGTCAGCAACAGATCTAATGTGCTTGTTTGTGCTATATAACAGCCAATCATACACAAAACATCACAGGAATCTGGTCTTTATCTTAGAGTATGGGTCTGTTACAAGTGTGTCAGTACATTCATCCTCAGAAAGTAACAAATTATTTGATTAGAATTTAACTACTAGAAATTATTTTTGAGACAAGTCACAGAAAATTCCTTTTAAGTCAAGAGGGTGATATGGGTCATAAATTAACATATGCACTAAGAAGATAATTATCCTTCTCTCGGGTTATCAAAGCCATAGACTCAATATTGGAACAACTCAGTACAGTAAACATGTTCATCTGGTATCAGTACTGTGCTGTCCAAGATTAAACCATTCATTTTCACAACCATCAGTAACGTGTGCCACCAAACATTTGAGAAGATACAGGGAAACTCTTGCCTCTTCAATTTGCCTGTCAGCAAAAGTCAAACATAAGGCAGTATGCAGTGATACTGGCTCTAGCAACTTAGTCTTTGTGGTTTAGACAAGTCACATAGACAAGGCTGAATGTATAAGAACAGAAAACCAACACATCTCCCATACTGGGTCAGTCCAGACGGCTCTGGACTTGCTCAGTACTCTGTACAGGGATAATGGAAGACAATATTTGAAAAAAACCTGCAAGTTTGGCCACTTTCTGTGGTCTGTTCCCCTCACACTTCCCTAGGGTCTGCAACTGCTGTTCACTAACGTTAGCATCTGTTTATGGGCAAGTTGCCCATGAATGCTGTTGTCTATGGACACACTGTCTGTGTTCCAGCACGATAAACAGAGAGGCAGTGGAGTATCCACCCCTGGAGACTGTCAAAACTCAGCAAGACAAAGCCTTGGCTGTTCTATCTGGTGTTGGCTGAGGTCCCGCTTCAAACAGGACACCAGACTATACAACCTTCAGAGGCCTTTTCCAGTCAACAAGTGTGTCAAATGAAGTGCTGCACAATATCCCAACGAATTATTCAAATGTATGGAAAACATTCAGTTATTCCAGCACACAGGTTACATCCCGAGGAACTAGTGCTCAGACCTTGTGATCACTCAAAGCATATATAGATTTGGGTTCACATTATAAGGATTGTGTAAAGATTCCCAAAAAGAAACTGCAGTGAGTCAAATTTGACAAGTAGATAAACACAAACCTTAATCTGTATTTCCATATGCAGGCTGTGTTTTGGGTGCTCACAGAAAAATATTCAACTATGGTCAGTTTGCCAATAATATGTTTTAATACTGAATTAGATTAAGAACTCACTTTGATGATGTGATGGAATTCTATTTTCATTATTAGTCTTAGGAAACCCACCCCCATTCCAAATCCTGCTTCACGTATAAAGTAATCTTGGCTTATCTTTGATATTCCTGTAAGATGATTTGGAGAAAAGAGGAGAAAAAAACACCAGAGCAAAATTTTTGGGCATCAAAAAATGCAAACACATACAATCATTCACCACTTAAAATACAGACTTCATTATTAAAATGGGTCGATTGCTAATGAAGTTTCCTTCTTTAAAAGCAACAAAGCTTACAATGACAATCAGCTTCAAAGGATTAGACGTAACACAATGAAAGATGTCTAAGGAAACACATTTTTCTTTACCTTTTAGACAAGTTAAAGACATGCAAATAGTTCCCTTGGAGCAGAAGAAACGATCACAATACTGCAATAATTCAACAGGTCACAAACTATTGCCAAGCAATAGGAAAAGAGGCAATTGTCAGAAACTGATGCACAGGAAGTTCCACCTGACCATGAAGAAGAGCTTCTTTACTGTGCAGGTGACTGTGCACTGGAACAGGCTGCCCAGAGAGGTTGTGGAGTCTCCCTCACTGGAGATAGTCAAGAACCATCTGGATACAATCCTGTGCCATGTGCTCTGCGATGAGCCTGCTTGAGCAGGGAGCTCAGACCAGATGACCCACTATGGTCCCTTCCAACCTGGCTAAAAGGAGTCAGGCACAATCTCAAAACTATTTATGGGGAAGCAAACTGCAAAGCATGTTCCAGGGTGCTTAAGATGGTTTGTTAAGACTCATGGAGATGCTAACATCCCAGATGAAGATTCAGGAAACCAAAATATTCAGAGAAAGATATCAATAAGCCCCCCTAAATAGTTCTTCCCACCCAGTATGCCTCCTCCCTCTCCAAACTGGAAATACTTTCTAACCAGGAGCCTTCTAAACAATCTCTGCCAAAATTCCAATGCAATCAACTGTAAGAATTACATTATTCCTAAAGCATTCCTTTCAAAATTGCTTTTATGCTTTCTTCAATAATTCTTTTTATGGAATAAAAAAAAAGGGGAGTGGGAAAGAATCCAGGTAAATAAAGCAGGTTAATTCTTTAGAGTAATTTGACATCAGCATAAAGATGTGATAACTTCCTGCTTGCTGTGAGCATTTGTAAACTTAGTAGCCAGCTGTGATTAAGCAAAAGAAATAAACCACAAATAAACAATAAGACCCTGCTTTTGTAACAAGTGCATTTGATTTTTCCTGTGAAAGAAAACTCACCAATGGTGTAATATCTCTTCAGATCACTCCTCCGTGGGTTGCGCCTTTGGGTGTTTGTGGTGTTGTTCTGCTCCTCCTCGGAAGCCGCTGTCTGAGTGGCAGGTAAGGGCTGGCTGGGCTGAGGTGTCTGAGCTTCAGCTGCCACCGGGTTGCATCCTGGCCCACTGATATCCACCGACTGGGACTTCTTCTTTAATCTACAGGCAATTTTCGGCAGTAAAGTATTACTAATCATCATTCCATACCTCAATTATATGTAGACTAACAGTGATATTCTACTGTTCATTGTACAATAATTCATGCATGTCACAGCAGAACACAGAACAGCAGTGATAAATTAGGCCTTGCATTAATTTCCCCTTTCATGTTCTGCTAAATCAGTTACAGCACTTCCATCACCCATGTAGCTGCCAATGGTAAATTGCCCTCAGATCAGCCTGCAGAGCTGCTTGAAGGATCAGTCCCTAATCTATTTCCAAGGCAAGCTGCCTACCATTACCCTATCATTAAGTTGCCTGGCTTAAGTTATCGCAGATGAGGGGAGTACAAAGAAATTAAATAATTTGCACAAAGTTGCTGAAAGCCTCAAGAGAAAAGAATTGATGTATGACCTTCTGAATTCAGATGCAGCTCTACAACTTCATTTCTTATTCTGCAATAGTTTCAACACATTGTTTCTCAATAATCCCACTAACCCCAGGTACCATTTTTGCACTGCAGAAGCAGTGGACAAAGGAAAAGAAATTCTCTGTTCTGCAGAAGAAATCAATGTTCAACTCATTACTGGTATCCCCATATGAATTATTAACCACTATTCTCTGAGCCCAATCACCCAACTAGTTTTTTACAACTCTAGTTGCACACACATCCAGACATAACATCACAGCTTGTGCACAAGCATATTCTGAAAGAGACATCTTAAAGCCAAGGCAAATGACATTATCACTCTCAATTCCTCCTCAGATCTAGATGTTTTATCAAAGTTCTGAGGGAAAGACTTGACTAAATCTCAAATCCTACTTTGGAGTGGGGTGAGTACACCCCCATCACTGATTCACCATAGTTCTGGTATCTCCACTATCACTAGCAATGTAAAATAGAAGTTACTATGCTACTAGAGTTATTGAATAGAGACAAATGACCTGTTACAATGAAGTTCACTACATACACATTGGATTTTGTCAATACTTTTCTCAGATTAGGTCTTTATAAATGTATATAGCTGACTACATAGTTTGATCCTGGAAATAAAAGAGGTTTATGACATTGCAGTGAGATATTGATTTGAGATGAAGGGAACATAACAACTTTGAAATTTTGAAGCAAGTGAAGTAAAATGATAAAGTTTGGCAATTCTAGAGGATAATTTTATTAGGCTAACAATTTAATGCTAAGTAAGCCCCCTCTTAACTCAGCACTTCCTTGTTTTTCAAACATTTTTTCCATGTATTGGTCGCAATTAAACAGCATGGACTACTCCACTACGAACAGATTCTGCTAGTTTAAGATATTGTCATAATAATAACAACTGCTCTAAGTAGATTGGAAAATACACAGGTCATGATCAACCTCTGGAACGTACATTAATGTATCAACGTGTGTGTAGAATTCTATGAATGACACTATGAGGGCAAAATGACTTTACTCATACAGAGCATTGCTTAGTCCAGGGAAAATACTATAAGTTAGAAAACTGGCAGTTAGAAATTAGCTTCTATATGTCATTCAATAAGAAAGACTACTTTCACTAGAACCTTTTCCTTGACTAGTCCAGGGTGCCTTGCATTTGAAGGAACAGTTCTCAGCTCCAATGACTCTGCACAAACAGTTTGGGTTGACAGGGACATTTATCCCTCCTACACATAAGAAAGGGTGTAGTGCATCATCTAGACAAATGTCTCCAGTAAGTCCATCAATGGATATCCTTCCAGCCTCCAGCAGACTCTGGTTTATGTGTGTTCTGAGTTAGATGCTGCACCTTTGGAGTTATATTTCTTGGTTTGTCCTTAATTACTCCAGAACTCATTTAAATTTCTGAGGTAGGTAGCATCCAGCCTTGACGGTTTCTGGTTTAACTCTGCACTGTGCTCATACAGTAACACCGATAACTAATTTTAATGAATTACAAGAGTGACATTATGAGAAACAATGAACAACTACTGCTCCACATAAACCAGCTGCTTACATTAGCTCTTGCTGTTCAAAGAGCCCTACAGATACGGGAAGAACTTGTCACTGTGATAAAGCTGTCTTTACTTGGAGGAGCTTGGTCAATGGACCTACATATGGAGTCAGTGGAGACAGCTTGGGATAAACTAACAGCATTATGAGCACTGATACATATTAAAACCAAGAATGGGCAGGGCATCCTCTCTGAATAAACATTGTGGGAGAAGAAAAAAAAAGCCTTTTGCTGGAAATGATGCTCCTGAAACTGAGACCTTGTTTTGAACACTTCTGGCTTTAAGCCTACAGCTGGTCAAATATATTTACCTAAAATGAAGGCAGGAATATTTCATATTTCATTGAATCATTAACAGTGAAATGGTGTTCCATCATAATGTTATTCTGCTACATTGTTGAATCTACTGTCTTTCAGGTGATATAAAAAGTCTTTATAATTCTTTACCACTAGAAACCTTTGAAGATTTAAAGGATGACTTTTGAGAAGAAAATCACTAGTTTTCAATAAGTAATGCTCTCCCTCAGACCACAACTTTCACTGTGATTGCAGGGTATTGCTTCTGTGTTGTGCAAAATAGCTGTGGGCAAAGAAGCTACAAAATGTTTAGCACCTCTCCACAATCCTGAGGCCTCCAGATCAATAAGTCTATGTATGTCCCGTATTATGCATGTTCATGTTCTGCCCCAAAGGAAGACAGCAGGTGAGTTGAAATAAATTTTACAAATTGAAAAATACTGTTATGACTTATATTCTCAGCTGTGTTATGAACATATTCTTCACCATTGGCTGTCTGAAGGACAGTCCAATTAATAAAGCTGTCTGGAGGTAGCTAATAAAATAGCTTGCTGCACTGTGGGGAGCACCAGATTGTTGTTACAAACATACTGTCTATTCTTCTAGAATCACATAGGAATAAAGGGATAATACCTGTCATCTGAGCAGTAAAATTTTCACATGGCCTACTTATGATTAATAAAAGTCTTGGTTGAAATGCCTGTAGCAAATTAATATCGAAAAAGTTATCTATTCTTGCAATTGAGAATAATTTAAAAGTAAGACTTCCAAAGCAATAATACCAAAATTAACAAACCAGGAGCATGACAGCCCAGCAAGTGCATGTAATATTGTCAAACTGTTCTTGAGAGACAGTGGTGACAGTGCTTTTGATGGCAGGAAAGACAAAAAGATACAGGGTCTGAATTAATCCAGACTGCAATAACAGGGTCAGCTGAGTAGGACACAGGTTCAAGCAAGGACACAATTTTATGGGAATGACTTGACAAAAACAAGCAGCTTACTCTAATGCATCTTCCTTCAGCCCACCTGAACTGTATATTGATATGGCTAGCAAATAGTTTGAAAAAACACTGCAGTCTTTGAACTGTGTCTTCACTAGACCACCATGTCTTGAAAGAAAGTCTGAGTTCTGCATGCATTTTGAAGGCAAGAGAATGAATAATTCTCTGTAAGCCTGACCCTTCACCACCCTGCTTTATTACCAGCTTTGCGTTGCACTTGGTTTGGGGTTTTTTGGTGGGGTTTTTTATGTCTGTTACAGCTACACAGTTGGGCTGAAATGATTTATTCTTCATCAGAAAGAAATCTGAACATGAAATGCCTTGGGATCACATTCCTCATTCTTGCTTTGTTTCAGGCTGTCTGCTTGTAGAAAAATAAATAAAAGATATAAGAAATGCTGTGGCAAATTTTTTTTATCTTTTATTCCATGTATTTTGTAGCAGCCTTCACATAACTTTTCAACAATGGGCAACACATGCCTTTTAGTATTGCCTGGTGTGACACAAAATGCTGCTGCTGCAGCTGCCCAGCTGACAGCTGGACAGAGACAGCTTCAAAGACTGGTGGGGCTGGGAAATCCTTATCTGACAGCAAGGACAAAGTCCTAATTTGACTGAGATCTAAAGTAGAAGGGGCAAAAATTTCCTTTCTGCAGCTACCCTTAAGGCATAGGAACTCTAGGGGAGAGAAAACCATGCAACAACAACAACAAAAAGAAAATCTGCAGCCTTTGGGACTTTGGGAGGTGTGGAAACCTGGGCTGGTTACTGCTGCTTTGTTCTGGCTACCGGCATCCTCTGTGAAATATGGTTGTGTTCTCACTGGGATGTCAGAAGAAACAGGCACATTCCTAGCAAAAGTGGCTCGCTCAGAGGAGAAGCTAACATGGAATAATGCTGAAGGAGCAATTGATGACAAGTAATCAAGACAACACATCTGAGGGCCAAAGCTGGTGTTACTCAGCCGCTGGTGGCTGGGTCTGGAGATGCCATGTTTGCGTGGAACACAGCTGAGCAGCACCCTGCTTTGACACAACCCTGCTCAAGCACACATTTGATGCACCTGTTTGTGTAGTTCAATTGCACTATTGCTAATAAGCCATTATACTCCCATTCTCTCCATTTGTATCTCACTGTATTTTCCTAGGACAGGTGCTGCTCACCCCAATAATTCCAGCTGTCCTAGACCTTCTGTGAAGCCTTGGTACCTCTAATCTGCTGAACAGAGGCACGAATCCCAAACTCACCTCTCAGCACACTCTGGTCACTAATCACTGAGGATTTGCTCCTTCAGCTAATCCAGGAGGGAATGCACATTTCCAAGCTGTGTTATGCGACATCCCTGAAGGTAGATACACTGACTAGCTGTTGAACTTGCACATTATTTCTCTATCCATCCTCTTTATACAACTCCAAGGTTTTCTACTGCATATTAGAAACCACCCGACAGATGCTTTTACTTTCTCCTGCCCAGCTGGCATCCTGAGCTCTCCAGAAGCATTTCCCAGGAATGGCTCACTTTGAACAGTCCCTTACCAGTTCCCTCAAAAAGAAAATGTCATCAGGTGTTTGGTAGGCCATAGATTTAGGAAATCCTGGGGCTAGTGAATTCCCTGGGAACTCCGCTAGAGAATTTATGAGCATTAGGATTTCATTCCTGGCATTCACTATCAGAAACCTATTCCATTCCTAACAAAATCCATGCATTTTTTTTTCATGTTACGTTTCAAACTGCATTTTTGTAAAGCAGGATGGAAAAAAAATAAGGCACTACTTTCTAAAGAGATCTTGAAAGCACCTAAAACTATCATGGCTGGCAGTCCAGTCTGAAACAAAAGGGAGAAAGGAAAGAAGCATTTAAACCATTTATGGTGGAAACAAACAACCATAAGAAGCATCTCAGGAGCTGAGAATCTGTACAATTAAGTCTTTGTGAATTTCTAAGTAAAAATCCCTTACTGCAACAAAGATTTGGAGGAAAGCCTAGCTCATTCTTTCTACCAAATACAAAAAAACCCTCTCTGTGCCCCTTGTGACTATTGCAGAGATTTTACTACACAGTTAATAGGAGAAGCAAAACCTTTCATTTGAGAGCGATGTTTACTCTTCAGAGATGCATTTAGTATTTTTGAATGCTCAGAAGAGCTGGTTGTGAATTTGATTTTTTTGTAGCAAGAAATGTGATTCAAACTGATGTTCACAGCCAGAATTTATCTGATTTTGGAAAAAAAACAGGTAAACTTCTGTTTTAAACACAACACTGAAAAGGTCTGACAACTTAAACACAGGAGAAAGCCTAACTCCCTCATGTCTGCACAGAGAGCCCTCAAGATAGTTGTTTTATTCTCCTGTGGACACACTGGTCATTCCCCCCAGCCAGCACAGAAATCTGCATTTGCACATGGCTGGGGCATTTTTTGGCTGCTTTGGCAATTCAGAGGGATCAAGTAAAATGCTTTGGTCTGCAGTCAGGCTCCATTTACCACCTGAGGCTTCTTCTGTGTGCCTGCAGTGTGAGGCAATGCCATGGAGGGCTGCTAGAAAATCTTTTGTTCAATGCTTTTGAGTATGACCTGGTTATGGCTCTGCCCATCCCCTCCAAAAAGGAAGATAGCAGGATTACACTGGTACAGAGAAAACCACCTGTGATGATGATGATGCGTTGGTTCCTCATGGTGCAAGATGAAACAGACAATAGGAAGGAATTAGCAGTGGGGAATCAGCCCAGGGATCTCTACAGCCATCAGCAATTGGAAAGGGGGAGGCAAATGGTTTTACACTGACAGAAACTTCAGAAGAACCAAATGAAGGCAAACAACATGTTTGGAGCAAACACAGCTAAGTACTTCTTTGACTGGTATATATAATTGCATGACAGAAATAATCGTACAGCCCAGGAGTAACACTTGATACAGAAAAGAAAGACACAAGTCAGGCAGAAAGCATCCATTAGAGGCTATGAAGCATGCAGGTACTTCAGGAAACAAATTCCTTGAGCCAGGCATTGCTGGAAGGTGGAGGTTTTTCACAGGGAAAGAGCCACTCAGTGCATGCTCCATCTTTTGTATTAACACTAATTATCCACTACTAAGTACTGCAGGCAACCGAGTGCAACAAACTTGCAATTCAAATCTGAATTGGACATTATGAAATGCAGAGGAAAAGAAACCAAACACCACAAAGCAAACTAGAATATAGGACAGCACTAAATCAATGTCTCACAGTAAACAAGCAAAAACCTGCAGAAAAGCCCTTCAGAGCGTTACTTAATGTGTTGGTCATGCAGCAGAGTTTTCAGAAAATGCAAGCAGCATATGAGATCATTTGACGGCACAGAGCAAACACAAGATGATCTTCACATGGGTGGTGATACGAAAAGATTAGGAATGAATTCACACCTACACAGCTCAAAAAGCAATTCAAAGTGACAGGTATGTAATACCAATGTAACATTGAGCCCAGCTTCAGGAAAGAAAACATTGCAGGCATGAGAGCTATGCACAAAAAAAATAGAGGAATTTCAACATCATATTTTGCTTTATACTCTTATTATGTACCTGAGCAAGTAGAGTAAGCATACAAAACACCCATTTTTTTTTCCTTTATACACCAAAAATTACCACGCAAAGACACAGCAATTGTTAAGCATCAGAGTACCAGAAAGCAAACCAAAACCACCCTTCTCCACCTCCTAGTCATCCTCATAGAAGGGGCCACAGCACATGCAGGAAAATTGCCACCATCCCTCACTCTATAACAAAGCACAATGTCAACCAGAAGTTTTGACCAGGCTTCAGGAAGAAGATGAATAGTATCTAAATAATTGAAAACCAGGTTTTTTTGCTGTGTGGAACAGGCAACCCATACCCTTTTAACAAGATTTATAGGCAATGCTGGAGCTTCCTGCGTTTCAAGGGCACATCACAGAATAAAGACTTACAAAAATGAACACAAACCTTGTGATTATTCCTGGGAGCATGACAGCACTGCTACAGGTAAACCCTTGGAGGATCATTTACAGAAGACATATAGATTGGTTGCTGCCAGGTTACATCCATGAACTCCAAGCGGGAGAATCCAGAATCCACTTGTGGTTCAAGTGTGACAAGGCATTCTCACTGCCTGGGAGAGAAGCGTTAGTGAGTCCGCGGGCAAAGGAGTCAAAGTGCTCTCCACACCACACATGGGCCTGGAGATGTACATTCCAGGAGGATGAGGCATGGCAGGAGTAGGGAGGGAGGTGATGATGATGATGGAGAAGAAAATGGCAGCGATCACGCTAAACACATAATGCAACTCAAATAGTCATAGCATACACCCTTCATTCTTCTTTTCCTGCCTAAGCTTGTGCAAGGATTAACAGCTCAAGATCATATGGCTTCTCCATGGCTGTATAATACTTTACAGCTGCTTTATGTGGTGGAAATAATATGCTCTGCTACTAAGGTTTGTGTTTTGTCAAGGATGAGAATTCCTTGATCTGTTCTTTCAGAATTTTGAGAGGGTGGGTTGCAATGCTGTACTATTTGCTGACAGATATCTTGATTCTGGACATGTTTTAGAAGAGATGTGTAAAGTAAATTACTATTTTGAATCTCACTATTTTGTTAATAGCTGCTATACTGTTATTTAAATAACTCCCACTAGTTCCATTTTCACAAAAGCTCTTCCAGTGCATTATGCAAATCTACTTCAGTACAATTTTCACGGGTCTTGAAATTTCCAGCTCTGTCATATTCATCACAGAAAAATTTTTCATAATGGCTTAAAAGTGATAATGATTTCTATTTCATTCTTATTTGTCTCATTAATGCTGCAGGATTATATCTATTGCAGCTTTATTTATAAGGATGGATTCAAACTGTCCAGACTATTTTAAGGTTGTATCTCTAAGGAAAGTCTTTACTTCACCTGATTAGAAGTTTCTGAAATTGCTTTATTGTAGGCTATGCAACCAGCACCCAGACCCTATTCCCCTGAAAATTACTGTGAGATTTTCACACATCCTGTACTGTGGAGAACCACATTCCACATTACCATCTTCTCTCCCATACACTGAATTCAGAGTTTTCAAGGGCCAGTGTAGGCAGTGGTCTGGGAGTTACATGGGGTACCCTTAGACATACAGAATACCTCGCTTACAGTGAAGCCATACAATCTCATAATATTTTTCCATGTAATTAACTTTGTCATAGTATCAATTATTTCCTGTGCTAACTGCAAGTAATTTATACATCAACAAAGCTGTTTTACCCATGGCCTTTAATTTAGGCAATTGCATTTACATTTCTGATTCCAACCCTATGCTTGACTGTTTTCTGAGTTGTTTACAAGTCAGCTGCAATATCCCCGGGCACTTAATGTTCCCGAGATTGCTGTGCTATATGCAATCATAACATGCATATATTTATGTAGTCAAATTTGGAAGCAAAAGGGCCTTTTAACTTCTCAAAGAGATGGCATAGCAGGTTGAATGTTACAATGCTCTTACAGTACCACAGATTAGTGTGTTCTAGTTCTACCATCTCAATGAATAATCATCAGCACAGCAGGCAACCACAGCTCAGGTTCAAATAACATGCTGTGGATATGCTTATCATAAGACATGGAAGTGCAAATCTGCACATTCTTCTGCCTTGCCCAGTAAATCATACAACTTGAAACAACTTAAAGACTTCTTTTGAAATATAAAACTAATTTATACATCATTATTATCTCTATTCCACAAGATATACATGGGATAAGACATTGTGATCTCAACACTGAAAATTCAGTGAGGTATAAAGGTATTTTGTGAAAGGCGAAATGATAATAAAGCACCAGGAATGAGATCCAGCCAGCAACATCTGAGCCCAGGCAGATACAACAGCCCTGGGGCTGCAGTGCCTCCAGGTAAGTGGGGATCTTTTGGTGTGGCCTTCCTCCTGCAGCTGGGCATCCTGCGCTGCCTCCTGACAGCCTCTGCCTTGTCACACGGGGCTGCTTGGCAGCTGGAACACCAGCCCTGGGGCCAGAGGTGCAGCAAGCCAGAGAGTCCTTAAGCCAGAGAGCATTAAGACACGCTGCAGAGAGTGTAAACACCATGCTCTGTGACCTGCCAACAGATCACGGGGCTGAGAAGGGGAGTCAGTCCAGGGCAGGAGATGCATAAATCTCACAAGAAATCATCCTAACTCTGCTCATGCTTCTTTCCAAATGGAACATCCTCCTCCTTGGGCCACAAGATTTCCCCTCGAACTGAGGTTGAAGTGCCCTTTGGGCAAAGTCTCTTTGAGGAGGCTAAAACATCCAGCATTTCTCCTTGCTAGGAGCATAAACTGGTTCTCAGAGTGTTCTGCAGGATATAATTCTATCAGATAGATCTCTGTGGAAGCACCTAACTTGTCAAAGGCAAGTTAGAGACTAGGCAAAATGAGAAATCTTTCATCATCATTGCCAAAGCAGAATTGAATTTTTGCCTTCCAACTTATGCATAATTCAAGTATTTTGAATAATAAGTATCATTTTAGCATTTTAGTGAAATGTGCAGAAAACATAGATGGTATAAAATGAGCTTTATATTGGTTGGCTTTTTTAAAAATTTGATCTATATACCACATCCTCCATTGAAAACATGTTAATTCAAGCTCTGTTTTCTTGAAGGAGTTTTTCTGGGTACTGGTCAGTTTAAAGGAATAAAAAATTATTTAAAATAAAATAAAATGTTTTAAAAAATTCTTGTTCTTTTGGCTCTTCTTATTCATAAATCAGGTTAGCCTATACTAGATGGGAAATAAAGATCTTCAAAGATACAGGAATATTTTAGACTTAAACAAGACAAAATTATCCTCCTACCCTTCTGCCAGGAGACCCTCCTGCTCCAAGCATTGAGCTCTGACTAACTACAGCCAGCTTTCTCTTTCCACTCAGGGTCTTTAACATGGCCAAGCAGCTACTGGCATTTCCTCCAGAGCTCCCAGAATGGCCCAGAGGGCTGAGTGGGGATGCCAGCCCATACCCCGTTCATTCAGACACTGAAGCTGCACAGCAGAGGGAGATCCAGAGCCCTGGTAAGGTCCCACCAGACACAAATAGAAAATGGGAAGTCAGTTAATTGCACCTATTGAGAAAATGCTATCTTGAGCATATATGTTTTCATTTCTTGTCATCCTAAGAAGTAAGCAATGCCCCTTAATAAGCTGATTAATAACAGGTTGTACTGAGTCTATATATAAAGGAGAAACATACTTCAGAACAGATAGGCTGTGAAATAGTGCTTACTTATTTATAAACAAATGGAAAACACACACAACTACTTTGTTTCTTTGTTTTGTGGGAGTAGGAGGAATATTTTCAACAACTTTTTACTTTGTGTTCACAAGAGTGTAAAGGTTGTAAAGACATTTCTTTATGTCTTCAGCCTCCAGGCACAGCCCACAATGATGATGATACACCCCCTTGGCTGCAGAAGGGACTGTGACCAAGGGAAGCTCTGCTGCACCAAGCAGCAGGAGCCACAGGAGACATAGAGTGGAGTGGGAACCAGGGCATGATCATCCCCAAGAGAGAATGAAGTGGCTCAAGCAAGCATAGACGTGCTTGCATCGCATGTGCAACGATCAGAGCATATCCCTGGCTGCCAGAAGCCACTGAAGATATAGCTAGCAGATTTCCACTGTGTCACAGTACATTTGGATTTTTCCCATTTACTGAAAATAAGGCCCTTCTAGACTACAGAAAATGTTGTCACCACCAGATCTCCTGCTGGGAAGCCATGTCTGTGCACAGTGATTGGGCTGTGGGCTGCTGGGGGTGTCACAGGTGTCACTCTGGCCTGAACTTCAAGAAGGCAGGGTGAGCATTCCACTTCCAGCTGTCATAGAAAAAATAAATATGTCCTCCAGTACTTACATAATTCAGATTTATATAAATATGGAAATATAGACACTTAAAAATTTGTATATTTTAAAAAATCTATTTTTTTTTATATTTAAGCACCAGAAGACATTTTTCAGTCTTTCCTGAAAAAAATTTATACCTTGTTTCTATACCACATAGTAATAGTTTAACATTAGGAAAGGATGTTGCCTAAGATAGGAAGGTACTCTTTTATTTTATAAGTTACAAAGTACATTTTGTTATCTACAGACCAAAGGCTTCATTTTAATTTGTGTGTTTAATAAACCCAACTTGACATAATGTACTGCAGTTATCAAATTTGTCAGCATTTTTGCAGGAGCTGAACTTTCTTCTGACAAATGTTGCCAGTCGATTAAATTAAAATAGAGAGCAGCACGATGAAGTGTGTTACTGCTCAGTAACACACTTCATAAACCAGTTGTGTATTCCTGAGTCTCTCCCAGCTTCCTGACAGGGGTACCGATTCCATGGCATCCTTAGGTCCCTGCCTGATGCTGAGACCATGAACTGAGGTGGTTTAGCTGTCTCCATCCTGGGAAGGAGGTGACCATTGATGCACCCCGTGGCTTATCAAGAGATACCACCCGACCTTTTTTTACGTGTGCGGCGTAAATCTCTAGCTGTCAATTTTAAGGTCAACAGTAAAAAGAAAGATCTGACTCGCACGAGTCAAGGTACCTGGGCTCTTTTCAGCATCCTACTATGGCAGAACCTTATTTCTTGAACCAGCTGTGGAGGCGGGTCACAGCTTGCCAAAGACCACCTGGCTCAGTAGAAACATGCACACGCTGAGGTTCAAGAGCAAACTGCTTGCATCCTTCTGTGGAGTTATCTACCAACCTACTACACCATAAAAACACTTAAATATTAAAACACTGATTATGTTGCAGAGCCTTTAGAAGCCTTTTAAGAAATTGCATTAATAAACATGAAGTAGTTGATGTCTGAGAGGCAAGAAAGTGCCCAGGATGATACAAGCCTGTTCAGATCTGTGCCTATGGCACAGATCTTGGAAAGCAAAACATTTCAGCGCAACACCAAAGCAAAACGATCCCTCTCAGCTTTTCCCTTACTTTTTTTTAGGACACATCTTGCATCTGTGCTCCTGTGCTTCAATGAACTCCCTTGGGTCAGCAGTGTTTGAGCTGTTGTGTCTTCAGTAGCAGCACTCTCTGTCAGGAGCATGGGGAGGATTTTTGGGACCTGGGTCTGCACATTGCAGTAAGCACGAGTTTTTTATTCTTTCCTTCCCAGAAACTTACAGAGGAGCTGCTTGACATTTAGAAACAGTTACCCCTACAATCTTGGTGGATCAAGCAGGAAAGATCAAGCTCCCAGCAATAAGTTGAGAGGAGACACCCAGAAGGGCAGTTCTCACAAACCCTGCCGTGACATTGCAACGGGTTAAAATGAGATGACCGAGCTTTATCCACAGATTGGAGATCTTCTCAACCTTTCAGCTGCAGAAGGGGGAGACACTGGGGCAGAGAAAGGAAGAAGAGGACGGGAGGGGAAGACAAGCAGCACTCCCAGGCAGCCACCTCTGCTTCTGAAGAGGCAGCAATAGCTGCTGCCCAGCTGCAGCTCATGTGTGCTGAGAAGGGCCACACCACCGCTCCTGCCTTTTCCCTTTGCAGGTGGGACTCACAGGCAGCACATACTGACATTCAAGAAGACAGCCTAAAACCATAATTCAGTTTCATGCTGAAGCAAAGACATGTCCTCACCAGCAGACATGGATGACCTTTCCCTTGAACCACCATTTAGATTTATGCCTGTGACAAGCAACAATCTTTTCCCATTTTTTTTCTGCTCACAGTGATACAAAATAGAGTTGGACAAGCATAGAAACAAGAGATTGCATAACACAGCTGCCCTGCAGGGCTTTTTATTATATTTTTTAAATCAATAAGCCCAGAGAGCAGGATAAGCACTGCAGCTACACCCACTGCCAGACACTGGCAATCTATAGGTATAGTAAATGACATTAATAAAAGAAGAATCCAATCAAAAAGCACTATACTGAGGTTTATCAAAGCACAGTGAGGCTTTTTTTTCCCCCTAGTCCAGAATAAAGACCACCTCAAGGATGGTGCCTGGCTGACTTTGCCAGGTTAAGATCCCCATGATCAAACATAAGCCTCAATGGTTAGCTGAACAGAGCAAGTACAGGAAACGAGGAGTTAGTGTCTCACCGTATGAAAAAAAGAAGCCAAGGAGGGATTTAAACAGTTGCAAAGGATCAAAACCAGAGCCCAGAATACAAATGAGGCCACAGCATGTTAAATGAGGCAAGTGAGTTTGGAAACATTTGTGTATTTAGCTTCCTAACTAGAGCTCAGCTCCAAAGCAGAACTGTTAAACAACCACCTGATCAGAATTTGTAAGGAAACAGCATACAAGCTAAAACATGGAAGCTGCATTTTGATGCATGCAATAGAACTGTCAAGATTTTAGAAGTCCTGTTAGATAAATCAGATGATTTTCATCTAAATGCTAAGTGAGAATCAGTAAATCGCATTCCCTTTTCAGGAGGTACTGGCAGTATTTCAAGATGTGTTTAACTAATCTCACAGTGTGTTTTTTTCCTTGGTTACTCTTCTATGAAAATGAACTATTAGGAAATCAAAATATTATGGCTAAGCCTTGCTAATTGCTCTTAGGCACAGAAAGGTAAAACCTCTTTCACCTCACATGTGAAAAATATGAGAAATAGGAAGAACTTAGGAACATAAAACAACAGAAAATAAAAATAAGAGATTAAAATCCATTTTCTTCATGCTGTTCCATAGCCCTCTGTATATATATAGACATATATAGTTCAGATCCCAGTAAATTTGTGGGTAACTTTTTACCACATGAGTGGTAGAACACACCTATTAAAACCTGTGTAAGCCTTTACACAAAACTCAGAGGAATAGAAAAGGGAAAAGGCAGTAGAATTCCTCACTCTCTGGCCCATCCAGACTGGATAGAGGCACTGTTTGGTACCTGCCCTCACTGAGCATATCCTGCTCCTGCCTGCTGTACTGGATGGATGGCTCTGCTCCAGCTGCATGTACGAGGCAGGGTCCTCTCCTTGAAACCCTGGCAGCATAAACACTCAAGCCTAGCTGCTTCAGCACAGACCTCCAAAGCCCCAGTGTTTCATACAGTCAAGATTTCCACTTTCAGAATAGTTTAGGCACAAAACCCCCAACTTTCCAACAAAGTCAAAACCCAGAAGTAGTCAAGCTTTGGATTGGGAAATTCTTATGTTTCCCAAATTTTGTCTAAAATAATAATTCCCTCCAGAAAAATGCACGGTTTTGGTAAACTAACTCCAGAATAAACAAACTTGGTCTGGCTGTAAGATTAGTGCCCAGTTTGCATTTTTATAGAAATATTTTAAAGCAACCACAAAGATTCATCTGGAGATACCTAAAATCAGACAGAAATCCAGTCCAGTGTCTTTCTTAGTACTGATCATTACAGTGACCTCCTGCTGATCCAGTCCCACAGCTTTTCCAAGATAATTGGGTGCCCAGAAGATATATATTTAGAACATTGTTGTACTCATAATTTATGTGAACAAAATACAGAGTTCCTTGACCTTCCATTACATTTATTCAGCAGTATATACTGCAGGGAAAAAAAAATGGCTTGGAATTCAGTAAATCAATAAAGTACATATATTCTGAGAATATAAAGCTTTTAATGTTAATATGGTTGAAATTAGTCCTCTGCTTCTATAAAATAAGAGGACATGTAACATACAAGTGGAGAAAGGGTAGATACAGTATGTTATGGATGAGTGTTGGGGAAGATGAAACAGGAAAGCCTTATAAATATGATTGCCTGACAAAAGATTTTGGGAATATGAAAACTACAGGCAACATCGAAATGAAAGCCACTTTCGAAATACCAAGTCTTAGTTACTGAACAACTGGAAAACAATGGTATGGCCGACTGAAGGTAATCCCCTCTTGATTGAACAATACCCTCTGCTTGCAGGCAGGTCCAAGGTCAGAGCAGACCCTACTAGCTCAGCAGAAGGGGTCCAAAGAGTAGTTTTAGAAGTTAAGATGTAACACTCTATGGTAATATAAGAACTCTTATAGGCTGTATGTAAATGCTATAGGATTTGTATCTTGTATTAGATTGGTTAGTGACAATTAGAATATTCAGTACAGAAGATGATTTATTGTATTGTAACCAAGACTTCACCATTCCACTCTTACACACTCTCCACTCTCACTTCCTCTCTTACTCTTCGCACACTCTTACACTCTTACTCACTCTCTTACACACTCTTACTCTCTCTTCACACACACTTCTTCTTCACTCTCATTCCTCTCGCTCGCTCTCTCTCTCGTTACTTACCCGCTTACTCTCTTGCTCTCTTGGGCCTGCTCAGAGCTGCCAGCTGCAGCTCTAAGCAGTGCCCCTATACCCACGCCCTTTGCAATAAACCGCCTGTGTCCCAAGATCTGACCTATAGAGATCCCTCGTCTCCGTCCGTCCCGACCGTCTGAACCACCCCGCTGCCCTACAGATGAGAACTGACATCTTCATTTGTACTGCAGCTACTGCATTTCATCTTTACAGAGTGCTGAGAAATCAAGAAGTTATATAACTTGGTGAAAAGCTGATAGGTACAGTGACATTTTAAATCCCACTCTGTGAAAATCAATTGCAAGATGTGAAAAGAAAAAAAAACTCTTCAGGAACCAAAATTTCCATCCCATAATATATCTGTATATATGTATACTTTGAAATAAAAAAGAGCAATAAAACTTCATAGAAAAAGGGAGTGTGGGAGGGAACTGGAAGGACAGGCAGAACAGAGAAGGAACAGAATAATCACAGATCATTTGAAGATACTGTTACAAGGAAGCAAAAAGGCAAATTATTTTGATGACATCCTTTTGATTCCACTAATGCTAAATAGTAAATAGGTAATATAGCAGCAATTTAGAACATGGAGCTTAACTGGCATAAGAAAGCCAAACAATCCTTGCATACTTTTCCGGGAAAGCACATGCTTTTTCAGCCTGGAAATGCAACACAGCCCTACTTGGATCAGTCTGCACTTTTCTAAGGGAAAATGGCCCCATCAAAAGGATTTAAAGCTATCTTTGACGGGAGGCAGATTAGGAAAAGTCAACAGACCTCATTTATTTTCCAGTTGTCTTAGCAAGAAAAAACAAAAGAGACAATGATATTGGCTCAGGAACCATAAAAGAATCTCTACAATCCACAGAAATTGATTTTTTAAATATTCACAGTGATCACTCTCACTTTTTATTCATTCAAACATAGGTCACCAGGAAAAAAAAAATATGGTAATTTAAATTTGATTCATTCTTTACAAGTGGAGTGAACTTCTAGAGAAGGAAAGCAAAAGAAGACATTTTTTGTAAAAAGGGTATAATGTATGAAAAGGAGCCCATTCAAAATACGCCCAAAGCACATGAAAAGAGAATTCACTGAATGAACGCCAAATTAGAGTCATGTTCCTGCTCATTCAGAAAGCAGCTACTGAAGATGCCCACCAGACCAAGGTCTGCACATTTTTAGGCACAGAACTACATCTGCACTTAGTCCTGGGAGCAAAGGTGAGAGCTGCTCAAGCACACAGAGACAAAAGGCACCACTGCTCATACCCAGCGAAGGAAAACCTTGCACTGAGGAGAATGCCAGGAGTTAAAACTCTTGCTCGATCATCAGCATCAGCAAACTACAAGCATTTTGATCAGCTGGTCTGTTATAAAATCAAGGCTGACTCTTGAGCACAGCAAGCTGGCAAAACACAAACCTGCCCTACCTGCACAATGTTTCCTACAGGAAACAAAGGGCAGTTTATTTTACCAATAAAATTTTCATGATCAGGACAGCTGCCAGCTGAACCTGGCATCTGCTAAACTTGCTTTCACAAGAACACTTTTTACCCCCAGAATTATATTGAGTATCTTTTAGAAGCATAACGATAAAGAAATGTTCACTGCATTTTTTCAGCCATTTCAGGATTTTCCCCCAGTCAAACAACAGCAGCAGAATTTTAATGACTGGAAAAATGCAGCAGGGCTGTAAGAGAATATTGTACTGCAGCAAATCAGTGCTTCTGTGGGTTTTCTTCACTGTAACTCTAATCTCTTAAATATACTACAGCACCAGTACAGAATTCTGTAAAATTCAGCTCCTAGCAGAGATTAATTAGGAAAAAAAAAAAAGGGCTTGAGAATTTCCTAATCAAGGTCTATAGTTACAATACCAAGGAAAGATCCAACCAAAAGCCCAAAAGCAGAATTCCCAAATAGCTCCCAGTATCATCTGATATGATTTCTTTCTTTATTTCCTTCTTTTTATCCCAAATGCCTTTGCATTTTAAAGTGCCCATACGTTCACCGTACCTTTCTGCCAAACTGCCTTCCATGTACCAATTAAATGTATAATTGAGATCTTCAAGTCATTACAAAGCAAATTCAGTGTCTTTTGGAATGACTGCAGGGAATGAGATGACACAAATCAATTTTATGCCAAAGCACACTTTTGCATGCATGCATTCAATATGTATCACACAACCCCTCATAAGCCTGAGGGGCTGCTTCTTCCACAAAGAACACTTCCCAGGTTTTCAGGGAAGGCACTTTCAAAGCTTTAAGATGAAGTTCTCAACTGTACTGTGAATGAACTCATCAGTCAAACATTAAGATTTTAAACTTTTTACTGGCAGTAAATATTTGAGGCCAGATTTGTAGACAGCCATGTTGGTCCAAAGGACGTTTGCCTTTCCCCTCTCATTTTGTTCACTCATCATTAGTGGAGCTGGATTGAATGTTCTTTGAGACTCATTCCTCCATTTGCATCTTAAGGCTTCTGAAAAGAGACTGACAGGAAGCACTTTATCACTACCTTCCTACAGTTGACATTCTTGTTTATTCATCAGTGCTTCAGTTCACCACTCACACAGAAGAACAGATTATTTAGTCACTCATCACTACTCAGAAAGAGTCATTGATAAAACTGTCTTTCACTGGGGGCGACAAAGCTAAAAATTCAAGTTGCTGTTTCCAGGTTTTTTCAGAAACTGCAAAATTGCAAGAACAATATTCCTGCCTTTTACTGCCTTTTTCACTTCATCCTGTCACTAAACATCTAAAAAGTTTCCAAACAAAGACAACATTAACTCACTACAGAGTTTTACATCTCTGTATCTTCACATCCATACAAATGGCCCATGATTCAGGATGTGTAGGCTCAGCTGAGAGTAAGTGCTGTCTTTCTTCTGGATGACCCAGTAAAACCACAGCAAGGCTCCTGCTACGTGCTTAGCTCTCTTCTGATTCCTCCTCATGCTTCCATCAAGCAAACAGCACTACTCTGAAGATCCCCCCATCTTAACCTCCTTGTTTTTTTCTAATACTTCTCCATTCATATTGCTCCACTTCCTCCATGATTTCAGGACTAAAGCAACACATAAGAAAAATACAGATAAGAAAATTCATAGAACTGAGCTAAGCCACTTCAATAACTATATTTACATGGACTCCTCTCTGCAGGAGGTTTTTTTTTCTTTTTATCTTTTTTTTTTTTAAAAGATGGATGGAAGAATAATACAAGCAATCAGATTTTGGAAAGCTCCCAAGAGCAAAAATGTCAGGAAACTACTGCAGATGCAGTAACCTGTGCATTTCAATCAGGAATACAAATAATAGCTCAAAATCTATTTAAACTAGCTGTACACAACACTCTGACAAGAAATCACTTCCTGTTTCTTAGGCCTTTATTTGGGAAGCAGTTTGAAATGATCACCCCCTGACACAGGCCTTCACTCAGGAAGGCATGGCTCTGTCACAAAAGGTGTGGCCAGAAGAGATGGGTCATCCCTGCGTTGTCATTTCAAGTTCTCTCCCTCTTGCTCCAGCACACTGCTTTCCCACTCCGAAGGCCCATTCTGAGTGTTCCATGCCTTCTGCAGCCTCAGTTCCTCCTCTCTCCTCTTTCTTTCCTGACTTTCTTATTTCTTCTCTTGAGAGACAATACAAGCCCCTCAGCACAGGCATACCCCAGGCTCTCCAGAGCCCCAAAGAGGTAAACACAGACACCCACCTGCATGTAGCATCTTGCATGATCATGGCCTGTTTGTGGGCTTTTTTGTTCCTGTTAGTTTTTTTCTTCACAAATGGCTTTAAAACAAAAGGTATCCCCCCTGTTAATGTTATAATGTGCATGTGTCTTTATAAGCCAACTGGAATCGTTTTACCCATTAGCCTGCTTATGAGAAAATGAGAGAGCCTTAATACCAAAGCATGAAGATGGAAGCACCTTTGTCAGGATGCTGCCAGCAGTCTTAAAGCAAAAAGGCCTGCTTCAGAAACCGTGGGCACTTCAGATACCATATACCTAAAAGAAAAGCTGTTTTCAAATATTCCTATTCTCAGCAAAACAAGACCTGCATTAAGAAATGACAGCAGCATTCAAAAATCATTTCTCCATGGCATTCCTCTAATACCAGGAACATTTGGCAAAAGCAATTTATCTTCTAAGTGGCTTTCTCAGCAACCACTTGCCATGACACTGACGTCAGCTTTTCTCAGGTCAGGGCCTGTCTGTCATAATAAGAGCTTATCTCTTGTCTCTCCAGAGTTATTGGTGCCTTCACAACTGCTTCACTCAGGAGACTGCTTAATCAGTGCCATGATTTAAAATTAAATTTGTCTGTGAAATTAATAAAAGAGAAGGTTGAACATTTCCTTCTCCAGGTGGAAGTCTCTATTCCCTTTATCCTGTGACTCAAGACTGTCAAAGAGGCCATGTTATCACTGACGAAGCCCTTCATCAAAACTGTTAGGCTTATCAAGGAGCCACATCAAGGTTTTTTACCCCTAGACACTCCGTGGAAAAGGAAAGTCTTAATTAACTGCTTTTCCATACTTCTCATCCCATCTCCTGTCCCTCCCACCAAATATATCAGGGACAGACTGAAATGAAAACCCTTGGAGGCAGTTACCTTCCCTCATCACAAGCAATCTCACTTCTACTTCAGTGACTCATCCAGGGCAATCACATAAATAGGAATTCTCCAGCTTTTCTGCAAGTCACATTTTATTTTTCATGCTCTTCATTTTCACCAGCAGTTGTTGAGTGTACTAGCTAGTTCTTAGAGCCATCCTGACACATGAGATGTGAGAAGATAGCAAACTACAAAATTTTATCAGGGATAACAGGCTTGTGAAACTGCAGTTTAAAAGAAACCTTGCAAAAGATTTCTGCCTAATAAACCCCATGAAAACCCCAATAAAACTGTACACTGTGCAGTTTTAGAGAACAAAAGGGTTTTAATCCTGTTAGAAGTTGGGGAACTGCAATATGTCTGTTTTTCTGATCATAGGAAGGATAGAAACACTGAAGGTCATCTCTGAAAGGAGGAATATGTCGGGGTCCCTTCCCCCTGCCATGTGGCCCTGGGAGAGGGGCCCTGAGGGGACAGACACGGGGTTTCCCTGCCCCAGGTCAGCCTCGTTCCCCATTGGTTGTTTTGTGTTCCCCTGCGCAGGCAAGGACCCTCGGTCCCGGGATTGCCTCAGTTCCTTGGCAGAGCCCCGGCCATGCGGCTGGAGAAATAAACATCTCTCTGAAACATCTACCAAGAATCTGTCCATATATATTTCATTCCCAATGCCCTCCTTGTTTGATACATCGTGTTACAGAATCCCCACTGTAGCAAATATATCCCTAATTTCGCAGAAGAAAATCAGTTTGAGATTTAAACAACTTCTTGCATTGACATCAACTATAAATAGAGCAGGGAAGCAAAGCAATACCAGGGCTGTCAGCAAGCATTGCTGAAGTTCAGAAAGCAGGTGGTTAAAAGCAACAATTGGAAACGGATAGGCAATTTATTCCCATTTAGCTGTCATTTACAGGAAGAATGAATATAAAAGTAAGAGCTAACTTAGTTATTTTCCCCATAAAATGATGCATCATTGACAACACCTAAACATGTTACATATAACATCATGTAAGAGTGAGACGCCCTTGTGACATGTCTTTTAAAACAAAGCTTCATAAAAAAAATAAAAAGGCATTTATTTTTCTATCTGATTCCCAGCTCCTGTAATAAAATTAATGTTCCAAAGACCATAACAGTAAAATATACAGTAAAATCATAACAGCCATTATTTTAATCGTTTTGGCCTCTTAGTTGCATCTTGAAATAAAGGTTTCAGTTGGGAACATGCTGACTCCTAGTCTAAATTTTCCTTCTAGAAATGGCATCTAAGGGACATATATTGTATTTCAACACTTTTAAAAGGTTGAATGCAAATTCAGGAACTGATATCAGCAATGACCTCAGGTTTCACCACTTGCCTTTACTGAAAGAGCACTGATCATTAAGATCACCTTCAAAACAAACCAAATCACATTATGTAGCCCATGGTGTTAACATCTATGCTATTATAAAACATTATTAATGCAGTTTTGTTTTTCTGCAATGGTTTCCTTCTTCCTTTCGTCCTTTCAAGGAGAATACGTGGACAGCCTCATAACTGACACAGGCCCTGTCCATTGTTCTTCCTTACTTCCACCTTGTAAATGGTCAGATCAAATTTCTTCATCTTGAAATTTATGAAACAGAAGCATGTCATTAGAAAGGCTCACTTCTTAAATTAAGTGGTTTACTAACATCCTTCTCTGTATTACATAAAGGACTCAAAAAGATGCCCAAATAAGAACTAGCTATTAAAAAAATAAAAAAGAAGAAAAGATCAGACCACTCATGCTGCAATATTTTCAGATTGGTGTTTTCTGAGAAGCTCTATGTACAGTACTGCTTGCAAACCCAACCCTACATTGCATGCTACGCTCTCTAGCAGAACGGTTCCACTGCAATTTCTCTTCTTCCTTCATAATATAAAAGGCACAGAGAGGTATGAGCACTAAGGCACATGGCCATAAATGAAAGAACACACTTGGGCATAAATTCATGTCTAGAAATGTGGAGCAGAAAAATGCCCATTCTCTGTAAAATCTACTGATGAATGCAGACACACCAGAAAACAGGTAATTTAGGCAGTGCCTAAACTCAGCCTCCCACAGGGGAACTTACTGCATCACTGGTCAGAATCCTCCCAGCTGAAAAGCTACACGTTTACCTCTCCATGCTTGCCACTAATCCTCCACATCTCCACCAAGTGGGTGGAACACCTTTCTTTGAAACATGCAGTGTGCTCAGTTCCAGGTCTTTCAGCTTCAAGAACTTGTGTGCTAGGAAACTAGATAGCATTTTAAAGGCTAAGAAGCACAAATAAGTAAATAAGAGAAAAAACTATCTACTGTGATATTCATGGCATGGATGCTACAGTTAATTTTGTCATAGCAACACTTTTAGCATCAACCTTTCAGGAAAATGAGTGTGCATATGTACCTACACTGCTTTGGAAGACAAAGCTTCATCAAGTGTATTGGCTCGGTTGGTATTTTCCAACTTCAGTAGAAAAAAATGAAGTACCATATTTCTTTCTCATTAGTTACATTGACAGATTTCCTGTGCATTCAAGAGGAACATTTAGATTCAGCCCACTGAAAAAGTACAAGTTGTCTCCCTGTCCTGTTCTCTGCAGCACAAATCTTTCTCTTCAGCAGTTTTCTCTGCTCTGAAAGGCAATGCAATCAGATGCTGAGCGGTAGAATGGAATTACTATTTCAGGCCATGAATTGCACTATTCCTATTTAGAGGAACATCCTGTGTTCAAAAGCACTGAACAGCCAGAAACACCTATTGAAATTAGTGCATTTGCTCAGAACCAAAGCCAAGTAATATTTCTTTTTTTTGCATTGAATGAAGAGTTTAATTTCAGCATCCAAAATGTTAATTCAGTATTAACCTCCAAACTCATGGATTTGAGTCTGGTTTTGTTCAGACAGTAAATGCCTTTGCCTCCATCTTTACCAGAAAGTTGCTAACAACTCCACCTGTGAGTGGAAAATCAATAATAAACTGAAAATTAGTAATAAGCCAGTCAGGGCTCCTGTGCCAAACCTCCCTGCACTGCACATCTATGACATCTTTCACTGCTGCTCATCTTCCATGGTCATATTCACCATCAAACACAAACAAAAAAACTAAAGACAGAACAGAAGCCACCAGCCACGCAAGGTGGAGGCAGCTAACTGGGACACTGAGCAGTTCTGGAAAGTGACGCCCACAATTACAAAACCCACTGTCTTTGTCTGACTGAAGCCTAATGGCCCCAACCAATTTGGGGTTTTGCCATAAATTTCTGATATTAAATAAGAACTCATTGACATGGAATGTGTGGTCTGCCTAATTAAATTGAGCTGTGAGTCCAGGATACAGAGATAGAGGCTGGCAATGTGGTACATAGGCAAACATTTCCTGAGCTTTCCTTGGACGACCACACCCCCCAGCAAGCCATATTTGAAGCAAAGCTGGGTTGTGACAAGTCTATTTAATACTAAATCACTGGTACTGAGAAAGTCCCAGCATCTCTGCACAGGCACTTTCCCCAAGCTTGTAGTTCCTGCCACTGTTCTTTAACCTTCTCTCTTCCCATGTTCACAGATTCATATTTGACTCACAGCTTCCCAGAACACCACCAACTTCTTAAAGTGTCCTCTAAAGCTTCATGTCCTGGAAACCACCCAGAACTGAATGACATCTTGGCATACCCAAGCCTTGAGCCTGTCCACTCAACAGACACAGAGAGGAAGAACCTACAGTGTGATATCTGCTAACACTGCATCCTCAAAAGCCTCTGGGAAGAGAGTAAATACCATGCAACTCCTCTGGCCAGTAGCTCTGGCCTTTCACTCCTTTGAATGGACAGAGATACCATAAAAACATATACATTCCTTCTACCTATGATGGTGGACATACATCTGTCATTTATAAATAGTTTCTCTCTTTGGATCTTCAGTACATGTGCATCCTCTTTCAGGACAGGTATCCTAGATTAGAAAAGGTCATCTGGCAGTGGATAAGGCCTAAGTATACACTGTGATGTACCTCTGCTGATATATTTTTAAACCCTTAAAGCAAAGGAAAAATAAAAGAATGAAAACAAAGCATCACTATTTTTAATATCAACATTTTATTTCTTTTTTCTAAAGATGATGGTAAAAGAATTAGTCCTAAGCTATAGCAGCAATCTCCCATCTAAAGCAAGCTCTTTAAGAAATGCTGACTTGCAGCAAAAAGAAAGGGGCTAGGAAAATCCAGAAACTAAGGGCCTGCTGCAGCAAAAAAATGCACAGAAATGTGCTTGTGAACTCACTAGGGACTCCTTTGGTGCAAGTTAAGGATGACAATATGATGACCAGTGTCACTCAGTTCAGGACACAATCTATTTTGACACAACCTGCATTAAGGCCAAATTCTTGTACCAGGGTAAAAAGAAGCAGAACCATTTTCCTGATGCAGCACTGCACTCATGAGGCTGGAGCTGAGGCTTGCATTTCTGTAGGCACACAAAAAAACAGCAGGTGCCAGCAGAGATTGTGGCACATTTTCCCTGCTGCCATGACCTGTTCGGTTCAAGCCTAGACTTGCAGCCAGACAGAAATGTCCATTGCAACCTCACCGCTCCATTCTGCCAGGAATATGAGACTGATACATAACTGCAGGCAAATTCATGGACTTCAAGATTTTAAGCCCTCTCCAAGCCCTGGTTAACATCCCTTTATTTATTCACCAAATTGCTTGGAGAAGAGAATGAGAATCAGGCTCATTTCTTGGTACCTGGTAGAGCTATGCCAGAGAAATAACGCTTGGCCATAGCTAGGAATGAAAAATTAAAATAAAAGTTTTGTCACCGTCATTAAATCTTGCTAAAAGAACTGTCTATAACTCCAAATACAGGCTGCTCACAAATCTTCCATAGCAGAGAAGCAAACAAAGACAAGTAATAAAATATCGGCCTTTGCAAATTGAGGGATAAAATTAAGTATTAGCTGAGTAAAAATCTAAATAACTGAGGGGTTTTTTTAATTTATTCACCACCTTGTATTATGTGGAGGGTGATATGACCATTCTATGGCAGGTATATTGCATCCCTAAACATTTGGAAGAACTCTAAAGATTTCACAATTCTACACTTAAACCTAACATTGGCATAGTAAGGACATGTCCATATGCAGTGGGCAAACTTTGGTTTTCCTGTGGGATGACTGGTCCACTCTGTCCTTCTGTGCACTCTCCCAGGTCAGGTAGCTGATTATCTGATAGGTTCTGTAAATTCTCAGAACAGTTAATACTTTGCATCAAGGGAACATTAGGCTTCCACACTCCATTGCAAGCACAAGCAGAAGCTACATGCACTTGCATGTACGGTTATGTGAAATTAATCCTTTCTATCTTATATTTTCAGTTGTGTTTTCCTCTAACTTTTTTCAATGTTTCTTCACTTTAAAGTTGCTCTTGATATTTTTCACAAGTTTTACATGATCACAAATATTGTACTGGTCCTCAGTAGAATAAAATGTTTTGGCATCTGCACATTATCACTTTCCTTAGTCTCTGTTTTATTTCTCCTACATATCCCTATGTCTTATTTCTTCATAACTTTTGTCTTTGTTCTTCCCATTCTTATGTCTCATTTATTTTGCATTATTTTCCTTTCTATTTTCCTTTTTCAGTAGATGGCCAAAAAAAAGTTTGCCGGTTCTTTAGTTTTACAGTGTCCTAACACTATTTTAGGGATGCTTTAGAAAAAAAATCTCAACTGATGAAATTTTTTGTGAACCTCTGTTCTCTCTGCAGGAACATTTTTATGCCCTGTCATCATAATGTTGCATAATCAGCAGTCAGAGAACATCATGTGGACATGGATGAATCCTGCCCGCATTGGCTGCACAGAGGGCTCATACTGACATTACAGGAATTGTCACATGTCTTTTCTATGTGACAATCTAGAAGAATCTCATGGGAATGCACTTTCACAGAGAAAGTGGGGTATCAATAATGTCAGAACCGAAACAGTTAAAAAAAAGTAATTGGAAAAGGACCAGCTGAAAGAAAGGAGTAGAATTTATAATATATGTAGACAAAGGTGTTTTTCTTCTCATTCTGTTGCATTACTATGGCAAAGCCCTTCTCTTCATGGCATATTTTGACAGCTTGCCTCCCAATTTTCTCCATTCCAAACGAACCAGTAACACAAAGTAGAACTGGACCTGGCAGCCTGTTAGTGTGGCACCCAAGCAGAAACTTAAAATGTCAGCTGTATTCAGGAGTGGAGGGAGAAGTGGCTCTTCACAGAAACATCTCTGTTGGAAAAGATTTAAGAAAACATAACAGAAGAGCAAAGAACGTCTTTGTCTGCAGTCTAATTGGCTTAATTACACTACTGTAGGGCTGCTTTATTTTGCCACATCTACGTGTCTTTCAAATGCCTCCAGGGATGCTGACTCCACCTCTTCCCTGGGCAGCCTCTACAAAGGTTTGACAACTTTTCCAATAATGAAATTTTTCCTAATATCCAATCTAAACTCCCCTGGTTTGAGGCTCATCTTACTGCTTGTAACTTGGGAGAAGAGACCAACACTCACCTGGCTACAACCTCCTTACAGAGAGTTCAGAGAGTTGTAGAGATCAATAAAGTTCCCCCCCCCCAGCCTCTTTTCATTCAGGCTAAACAACCCCAGATCCGTCAGCTGCTCCTCCTCAGACTTATGCTCCGGAGCATTCCCCAGCTCCCTTGCCCTTCCCTGGACATGCTCTAGCACTCCCATGTCTTTTTTTTAAGCAAGTGACCCAATACTGAACACAGCACTTGAGGTGCAGCCTCACCAGTGCCCAGTACAGAGGGACAATCCCTGCCCTGCTCCTGCTGGCCACACTATCTGTGAAATGGGCCAGGATGTCATTGGCCTTCTTGGCCACCTGGGCACACAAGTGCCAGGAAGGCACATGTTCAACAACTGTTGCCCAGCCCTCCCAAACAGCCAGTGGAAAAGACTGCATTCACAGACAGTTTGACAGTGGAGTAACAGAAGTTGTTGGAAAACCCTAAATTTCTTATTTTTTAGAAGTTAACAACAAATACTTCCCATTTTCTTAAACAATAATAAGTGTGAGATTTGCTTGTGCTATATGCATTATTTTCATCAGTTCTAATGAAAACACAACAAATACTGCAGTAAAGTGATTAGTCTAGGACAAAACATCCTATTTTAGCAAAGCCACAGTAATTTTGACTTCAGTGGAAACTGTTCTATAACTCCTTTCCCTCCCTTAAGGAACTCTGAGAACTCTGAACATTTTAAAGACTAAAATACTGAATATATACAGATATACCTTCCTGCATCTAATATGAAGTAAGCAAGTGGACTGCATTAAAATACAATCTATTTTCTATTTCCAAACAGGCACACAAAGGAAGCCATTCATAATAAAGTCGACACACGATGGGTGGGGCATATTCTCAAAACTGAAAAAAGCTCTTCATCTTCTATTTTTTAAAGATACTGGATAGAAAAAAAAAAGAGAATCTTAATTTTATCAGTTTCTATTAACTCTCTAGCATTCTTATCTTGAGAGTTAAATTCAAATACTCCTCTCAATAAAAATGTCAAAGAAACAGACCTTTTCTGGTATTTTTCAATTTCAAGATTTAGCTGCTTTTGCACCAACAGCATTTCCCATTCTCCACAACACATCTGGATTCTTCCAGAAGCTATCATACAAGCTTAACAGTAACTTGAAATATATGGCTACTGTGAGAGAAAAATAAGAGTAATATCTTGGTTTCCTTGTTATTTCATTCCTGGGAATCCATCAAATGGCAATAATCCATACTAGGGTACTATTTAATCTGAAAAACTCTTTCCCGCTTTCTGTAATTCCTAAGTTTTTTCTGTGGTTTTGAGCCTGGGTCCCATGGCCTGACAAGAATCTGCTGGGATGAGCAAGAGAGGCTGAAGGAACCCTAAACTTAATGCATTTCACAAGGAGAAATTAATCTTTGAAAAATAACATCCCTGCTTCAAAATCTTTTTAGATCTCTTGTCACAATTCATGTACCATAGACAGGTCTAACTGTGAGCAAGGATCAAACTTACACCCAAACTTTAAATAAATTCTGTGAAAGTCAAAGTGGCTACCTGTACAGACACTGTTGGCAATTAAAGGTGACAAATCGTCTCTGCAGAAAGAAGTCACTTGAGGTCAAAATGTAATCACTGTAAAAAATGATAATCATAGTTTTGCTTTTGAACAGAAAAAAATGGCTCATGTCTATGCCTATTCCTTGTCAAGATAGAAGTTATATTTAAAAAAAAAAAAAAAATCATGCAATGCCAGCACAAATCTAATTCTGTGGCAATTGAGTTAGGTATTTCCCTTTTCAGTCAGTGTCACTTTTTCCTCTCTTTAAGGGCAAAAGAGAGCAAGTTGATTTCAAATGGAGCATCACTGGAAACAAAGGATTTAGGGTGGGTGTCTCTCATTCCCTAAATGTCTGAAATATTAGCTATGGTGGGGCACATGCTGGTATGCGGCACCAGTAAATTATTTTGATTATGTTTAACATACTTGGAAACAGTAAAAAAAAAAAATTATCAAGGAAATGCATCTTAATTGCAGATGTTACAGGGTTTCTAGAAGGTGTAAAGAAGATCACTGTGGAAAAATCAAATGATAATTGACTTTCTGTAATAGCAGAGAGTAACAAATACTGGGAAAACAAGTGTGAAGAACTTTAAAGATGTAGTTTGCTGTGGTGGTCGATCCCACCTGGCAGCCAAGCATCCACCTAGCTGCTCACTCCATTCCCAACAAGAATGAGAAAACCTATGGATAGAAATAAAGACAGGGAAATCACTAACCAAGTACTACTGCAGGCAAAACAGCCTCACTTAGGGGACATCTAATTTACTGTCATTAAGTATAAATAATTAATGAGTGATATATTGGGAAAGAAACAAAAGAGGAAAAAAAAACCCCTCTCTCTCTTGTCTACTACATTATTCCAGACCACTTTCCTTGTCCTTTCCTGGTCTCAACTCATTGTGTTATCATTGCGGGTTATACTCAGCCCCTTGGGTGATGGCCAGAGGATGAAGGGTCAGTCCATAGCAGTTTTTCTCAGTCACTCTCTTCTTCCCACTCTTCTTTTCCATTGCTCCTTCCTTCTCATTTGTTTCTTCTGCTCCAGCAAGGGCCTTCCATGGGCCATGGTCCCTTTGGGAGAGCACTTGCTCCAGCATGGGCTCATCTATGTGCCATGGTTCCTCTGCTGTGGAGCACCTCCTTCTGCTCTGGCTGTGGTTTCTCTGCCTTCCTTCTCTCTGCATCAGTGCCCCGTATCCAGGTTGATTCCACAGAGGTGCCACCAGGGTGGCTGATGGGCCCAGCTGAGTCCCGGTGTGGGTCCCATGCAGGGCTGGCTGGGATCTGCTGTGCTGAGCACAGGGCAGCCCCAGCTGCTTCTCACAGAGGCCATCCCAAAGTCCCACTCTGGCAAAACCTTGGCAGGGACACTAGATACAACTGATAAGTGTAAGAAACAGATCAAGGATTTAAAGTATTTGGGAAAAGGCTTTTGTAAATAGAAAATGTGGAGGGTAGTTTTAAAATACATGCTGCATTCTAAACAATGTAAAGTATTTACCTTTCTAATATTTACTTGTTTACATTGCAAAAACAATGCAATACAAAGACCTTATTATAACTAATAAAAATACTTAAATGAGAACAATAAGTAGAACGCCAGTATTTAAAGAAACTGTGGGTGAAAAATTGGAGTGGCCACACTTCTTAAAAAAAAAAAAAAAAGGTCCAAATTTCAGCACCCAATACACTCCAAGAATATTTAAAAAAAAAAAAGATGCTATTAATCTGCAACCATTTCCTTATGTCCGAAGTAGTGAATTTCTCTGAAAGGATCAATGAATCTAGAATTGGTTACTGTATTGACATCTAACAGGAAAAGGATCAGATTTTTATTCTGAAAATAAGGTTTCTAAAAGCTTTTAAACTTCTTAGATTTATACTGATAAAATTTGTTACATATTTTTTTATTCCATCATTAAAACATTCCTATAAAGTGCTATTTCTTAGTTTTATCTTTCTACTTACGTTGTTTAATACATATTAATAGCAGAAAAAGAACTCTATACAAATGTAGTCGATGGCTTTGGCCATCTGTTTCTCAAGATCTGGTTAGGAAAATTGTAAAGTTTGAGAAACTGCTTGTAAAACAAGTAGTTTTCCCAGCCAGGTCTTCTTTTTCCCCATCCCTATTCCAATTTCATCTTGCAGCTTCTAGTTTCAGCTAGAAGAGGAGGGAAAAGCCCCACAAAGCTGCAGTTACCTAAGTCTCTGCACATCCTAGGGTGGATTGGCCACAGACCTCCAGGTTCCCCAGGGTATTTCTTTCAGAAGTTTATTTCACTGGATTCTTGTGGAGTTCAAAGCCCATCTGAGCTCCTGCTGTACACAGTTGCATAAACGACTTGTATTGGAGAAGATCAAGGGATTTTGAAACTCTTCATGATATTTATTGAAAATAAAACAAAGAATAGTTGTGGGACACTTCTACTGCAATAACCTAATCTTCCAGTAAATCTGATACAGTCAGGCTGTACTCTGACAGTATTTGACGTGAGTTACCAGAGGCCTGAAAGCAACTGTGACAACACTCCAGAGTACTGTCTGAAAACAGCAGTGGAGAAGTTCAGGTACTGAACTAGAGCTACTTTATCTAGCAATAAAGCAAAGTCCAGAGGATTTCAATGGTTGGGTGATTTATGTTCTTATGAATTTGCAAATAGTTTCTCCCATAAAAAAAGTCTTAAGAACATACCAGCTCCTTAACTTTCCCATACACAACTAAATCTAACAATTAATCTCCAACCAAAATTACTGCAGAACATAAACCTGGAACACATTTTGGATATCAGTCAGGATGGTTTTAGATGCAGCGAATCCCTACACCCAAAGTGTGCTTCAACAGTGCACAACTTTCTACAGTTTCCCAAAGGCTGGAGCATCCCACAGCAGCTGCAGGAGAGGAACCAGAGGTAGAGGCAGATCTACCACCACTTGGCACTGCATATCCAACCAGACAACTCAGACAAGGTCTTCCAAGAGCTTTGAAGCTAACAGAGAGGTTCGGAGGATCAGAGATATGCTGGCAGGCTACAACACACATTACAGCATGTTCTTGGTTCTTTGTTGCTCAAAATCAGTGGCTCAAACCTCGGCCTGGCTTGGCTAATAAAAAGGTACCAAACATTTAGAAAAATCCTTTCAGCATGGCTGGACTGAGCAGTATGTTTAAAAACAACAATCTGAACTCCATTTCTCACCCTGTTTAGCAATAGGCTCTGGAAGTTTGTTTCCTCGCCTATTGTCAGTGACTTCAAAACTGAAGAGCAGCTGATATGAATACATGCCGTACATGCAGAGTTGTAACTTCAAGAACAACTGGCATCAATGCTTCTTCCAGGTAGAAAAAGGACACCATGCAAGTTCCACAGCACTGACCAACCTCAACTGCAGCAACACACACACAGTGACAAACGTGTCCAGAGAGCTCAGTGATATGCTACATCAGCCAGGATCAGGCAGATCTGCAAAATTTTGGCTTCTTTCCACCAGCAGCACCATCCTCCTTACCTTTCCTCTGCCAAGAGATCAGCTCTACCACAAGTCCCAGCCGGGAGTGCAGCAAAGTCACCAGCTCCTTCCTAAGGGCCACATCAAACAATGAGCTCAGTCCATCCCTACTTATTCAAGGAATGCACATCTTTGTTACAACAACTGGTTTACACATGCATGTGCTGCAAACACCAGAGAACACAAAATGCATCTAGAGCGCACGCTTACGCAAGCTTGGCTTTGCTGACGTAGAGGATGACAGCATAAATCTAAAAACATTTTCAGCTTCTCTTTGAAGAGAGATTTCCTGTCTTGGCTTGCACTATTTATTCAGTGCAGAAGAGTCACTGGGTTTAAAAACAGGATGACTCATACTTGTTTAGATGTTTGTAAGTTATGTGCAGTTATGGAAGATGTTTGGAAAAAATGTCGGGAAGGTTTAAGTACAGTTCTTTGAAGGTGCGGTGAAGTGATAGCTAATGTATTAATTTCTGAGAACAGCTAGTTGAGCACTAAAATCAAAGTGACTTGGCTTTTCCCTTCATCATTTTATCAGTGTACACCTCTAGCTAACAAAGATTTTTAAATATAAAGCAGAGAGTTTTAGAACAGTGTGCAGTGTTTAAACACATAGAAAACATGACATGGCTTGTCTTGACATTACAGCCTCAAAAATGGCACCTCAGCACTGACATTTTACAGCAAAGACATACAACTGTGGCTGCTAGGACTGTAGGATTGATGTAATAATGCTCAAATAACCCAAAAGAGAGTTGTTTCTTATTTCTGTCCGTATAATTAAAGTAGCACAATTTACCTACCACATACACTGGTAAATATTATGAACATATTATTATATATTATAAAATTATTATCACAAATGGCTTTTCTTTATCTATTTAACTTGCTTGGATACCAGGGGCAGAAGAAGAAAGTTGTGTCATACCATCCACTGCCAGCTACTTGTGAACTCTGCTGCTCTGTACTCACGACAGTCCCAACAACCCACAGAAGGTGAGACAGACAGAGAAATAACTTTTTATGCCATGTGGAAGTGCTTTTTCTTTTTACCCACTGTAGGGTCTCACTCCACATCTTTTCCTATCCCCTAGAAAAGGAGGCAAAGCAAAGAAAATGCATAGTACACCCCATGATAAATCTCCTCTTCCCTACCCATCATAAAAGCTAAGTAAAAACAAACTAATCAGAGGATAATTAGTTAAAATTTGCACAATTTTGTCACTATAAGTAAAAGAACTTTTTCTCGAGATTAAAGGGACTGGAAAGCACTATGCAAAACCTTTCTTGACTTTTTCTTCTCAGGGGAATTTTTGCAAAGCTTTCTTCCAGTACTTCATGCAAAGATCTGATTATATATTTTAATTTACTTTCTCTTTAATTAGTCTAAAAAGCTGGGTCATATGAATACTTAAACTACTTTAATTTGAGCAAATCTTCTACAGGGATACACACTATATGAGTTAGAATTTGGGGCACTGAACTCAGTAAGCCCACTGGTTTAAGAAGCACTAAACAGCCTTGGAGGATGGGCAACCGCAAATGAGATTCTGATTCTCTCCACCCCAAAGAAACCAAGAATTCATGCATTTGCTTAAATTTACAAAAGGTCTATAGAGCAAGTTCTCAGAATAGCAATCTATGTCATGCATAAGGATACGGTCAAATGTTCACCTATCAAGCAGAAGCAATGATTTAAAGGAGTTGCGCCTCTGCTGCAGAGAATGATAATTCACCACAGTGCTCTCATAAACTGTGTTAAACTAATTTATCTTCCTTTCCACTGAAACAGATCACAAACACCCATATCTTTCAGCAGAGGGAAGAGCAACATTTTGAACAACTTTGCCTCATAAGGAAACAATTTTCTAATTGCCAGGCTTCCTGGCTGGATACCAATCTAGCTGGCAGTTGATAGCTGGTCATTACATAGTGCCCACTGTACAAAGAGCTGAGTGCCTCCTTTTGCTTGCACTTGGATTGACTGCCCCACGACTGAAGTAAAACTTTGCCAGATTGATTGGTTTTCCTAAATACCACACCAGTGGAGAAGGAAGCAGAGGCATGCACTCCCACAACACTGATCATATTTAGGACCAAGAGAAAGGGTTAAGAATTTTCTCTAATTCACTGTCATGGAGAATTACACACAGAAATCACTTAGCCTTTCTCTGAATTCCAGACACACCAAAGAGCTGCATGACAACCAATATACCTACCTTTTAAAACAACTATATTGTGATGGCAGTGTTTGCTCATTGCATAGCACAATCCAGAGTCAGGATTTCTTCAGGGGTTTCAGATTGCTTTTTTTTGTCAAGAGTATTTCATTACTAAAGCAAGATGAGTACAGTTAATATTCTAAAAGTTTACAATCTTCTGTTATTGTGTTTGAGCATGAGATGGTTATATTACTGACAATTTCATTAAATATTTTCCTTTATGATCCTGACCTCAAATATTGGCCATATATTTTTCCTTGATCACATTATGATGTCATCACTGTAAACAGTGGAATATCCTGTTTTATTGCACTTCTTGTTCTTCTTTAGTAAAATATATTAGTCTAAAAATGTATTAATGTACCATTTGGTTTGGTATTTTAAAAGTTTAATCTTTAAAAGATGATCAAAACCACATGTTCAAAAATGCTGCAAACCTAGAATCTGACAGCAAGTCTTCTTATCCCAAAATTTCTCAAACTAATACTCTTTCAAATGGAACTGTTTAGTCCACAAGTCTATTGACATCTGAAATCAAGGAATTTCAAATTAAGCGTCCATTTTAATAAATGGACACCAGTCTGTCAGTATTATTGACAGCTGCCAAAAGTGAAGGATTTGTATATGCTAAAATGAGCTTAAGTCAGATGATGGCTAACTGAAAAAAGCAATCTTAGAAAGATAAACACAAAAGAAAATTGCAGGAAGATTTTTGCACCTGTAATAGAAGAGGGACAATTCCATCCAGCGACTTACTACTAACAAAAATGAGGATGAATCTGGAGAGCTGACAAAATTTAATCCAAAATAAAATCTGGTCTAAAATGAAAACCTAACTTAAAAATGAAAATATAAACCAGGGCTTGCAGTATTTTACATTTAGTACCCTTTATATTTATCAGACTTTGCATTTCTATTGACACCTACTTCTACCTTATGTGTAGCATTAATATGAACATAATATTGATACTGCTATTAAATTCTTTGCTTATAGCTGTATTTTCTGGAACTGTTCTTTGAGCAGTATTAAAGAAGAGTATTTCTCCTTTTCACTCAGCCATAAGATGAGCTTCTTTTAGGTTGGACAAACTAGTAATTTGCTGGAACATGCCTCACTATAGTCACCCTTCTCTAATTAGGTCAGCTGTCAGGGCCTCCACCCATTCTCACTTTAGGTTCCTTGTAAATTATGACAGGTATTTTTCTTTCCATGCAAGAAGTCCATTTACATTGTCTTTTTACTGTTAACACACAGAGGGGGTTCATGCTCTGTCCCAGACATGGTGCAACTAATACACACATCTCTGTTGCTTAGTACTTTATCAATACAATATTCATCAGATTTTATGAAAATCAACACTAATCTGCCTTTTAGAGAGCCTCATCACCAGTACTGGTTGTAAGACAAGGAAGAAATATCCCCACCTTACACTTACAACTGACAACCAAGACAGATTTAAACCAAAAATGCAATATGGGTAAAGGCTTTGCTTGAGCCAGTTCCTGCCTAATGTCCAGACTACACAGGTCCAGCCAAGCTTGGGCTCGGCTGTGGGCTCTGTGCAAGCTGCAGAAGAGCACCAGGAGCAGATCTGAGCAGCAGGCCCCTGCATAGCTGATCACAGAATCACAGAACCATTTTAGTTGGTCATTGAGTCCCACTGTCTGGTACCCCAGCACTGCCGAGTCCACCACTTAATCACGTCCCTAAGTGCCACATTTATATGTCTTTTAAAAATAACTCCAGAGATGGTGACTCCAAGCAGTTCCCTGGGCAGCCTGCTCCACTACTTGGCAACTCTTTCTGTGAAGAAATTTTTCCAATAGCCAAACTCCCCTAGAGCAGCTTGAGACCATTTCCTTTTGTCCTATCACTTGTTACTTGGGAGAAAAGACTGACCCCCCCCACCACCTGCCTACACCCTCCTTTCAGGTAGTTGTAAAGAGTGATAAGGTCTCTCCTGCCCCTCCTTTTCTCCAGGCTAAACAACCTCAGTTTCCCCAGCTGCTCCTCATGAGGCTGGTGGATAAGCAGGACCTGGCTACAACCACCCCTGCTCAGCCAGGTTTTTAATATACAGGCAATATTTTTTTGTGGTGACTGCATGATATGAGAGACACTCAACAGACAGGATGGCAAGAATTTTTTCCACGTCACAGGCCCGTGATGTTGGGATGTGGGATTTGCAAAGATTCCTCTTGAAGACTGCATTCACACAGAGTTCAGGACAGAGAATACACTGCTTTGCAGGCCATCTCTTGAGCCATATCACTGATGATGGCACAGATACATGACAGAGACAACCTAAATTAATAGAGATCACAGAAAAAAACTCTATGGATATGCCAAGAGGTAAAGCAGTTGAGCACTCCTCCCCTTTTGTCTCAATTCAACCTTCAAATCTTTCAGGATCACAAGATGTTTCCTTCCTTCCCCCTCCAGGACACTCAGGTAACTCTTAGTTATAGTGATGCCTTTTCCTGGTCTTAAAATCAAGAGTCAAACACGGTTAGAAGGGGAAAAGGGATTTTACCTTGGTATTTATTTTAAGGATCCTTAGGTGCACTATGTCCAGGTCAAATGCATTGAAATGCAGCCCGCAAAAATGCCCCCCCCCCCCCCAAAAGATCTGATATAATATTATAGGTTTTACTAATTAGCATATCTATCAAAAATTCCCCAATGAGAGGCTCGAGTGAGCCCCCCCCCTCTCCAAGGAGCCTTCTTCTGGATGGTTCTATCTTAGTTTACAGAACGTGCTCTGGAGAGGACCTTGGGCTCTGGGGCACACTGATCCCTAGCTACGAAGCTTCTGAAATGTTTAGTCTCTCAGCCTGACAAACAAGTCCAAGAATGTAGGCAAAAAGCACTAAGAATACAGAAGTTGTAAAAAAGGTATAACAGGGGTATAAAAGAAAAGGCAAAAAATCTTCATGGCATCAATAGCTCCTTCAGAAAACAAGTTTACCACCACCTTTCTTGCACAGAGCTGGAAGTTCATACTTTGTTTTGTGTGCTGAGGCATTTCTTCAGCCTGTGCAAAGCATAGACATGCAGATCAGTTTGCATATGTCTCTGTCTCTTTTCACAGACTGTCTCACACTAACATGCTCCTCACCATCTCAAGGCTACACTGGCTATAAAAAGAGTTGTGAGGCACTAGCAGCAGGCAGCCAGTCCTGCAGCACATTCTGGAAACCATGAAGCAGATGTGGCTTTAGAAAATGTGTGCCTGTTTTAGATGCTGAGCTTTGGGGAGCTTTGTATATCACAGAGAACATGGAATAAGAATTAATTATTTTCTCATTAAAAGTTTTTACTGAAAAAATAGATTGTGCTCACTCTCCTAATACAGCTGGGAATTTAACTTTGTCTCCAACCTGTAGTTTCCCTTCTTGTAATGTTCTGTGCTTGTTTCACACAGTGAAGTGTTTGCTAAAGTCAGCCTTGTCCAAGAAGGATAGATCCAGAATGATAAAATAGGCGCCCAGCTCCTAAATAATTGTTTCATCTGCTTTGTTTCACCTTCTGCTTGGCTGGCAGTTGAGTTCACACAGTCCATTTCTCAGTTACTAGGTGGGGCTCAGGCTTTGGACAGTTTTACTGTTCTTGTAATGAGTTATCTAAGCACTTCATCGCAATGGTGGGAAGAAACAAAGAAATAACTGGATGCAGAGTGGGAAGCTATGGCCTTTGTGTGTGCCACTGATATTGGATGACAGAGACAGGCCAGGATGAGGGAGGACACAGCAATAGGGACCATTGTACATAATTTGGGCTTGCATTACCTCACAGCTCAGAGTCTTCAAGTTCACTTATTTGCTGTGCTACCTCTGTACGGGCTGTCTACATAGACACTGAGTCTTAACATTTCATGTTTAAGGTGCATTGTGATCCCTTTGAGAGACATGTGTTTAGATTTTTTCAGGATGAATGCAGAGGCTTGTGATTAGTATAAAAACCTGCCTCTGTTTTAAAGAGGCACTTGAAATTGTACACAAATAAGGTATGCAGCCAAAACACAGCAGAATTTTCCAATATTTTATTTGGGCACTAACATATGAATTCCTACACTCAAAATAATCAATCTCTTACTATAAATTAGGGAAAATATGGGGAAAAAATATATGGCTTTATCTGGTTCTAGCTTTCTATCTCTTCTTTTTGCAGTTAAATTAATTAACTAAATGTAGTTAAAATAAAGAAAAACGTGGAAGACAATAATGAAAATTTTCATAGCCACCACTGCAAAACTCCTACCAATGTAAATTTTCACCACACTAGTAAGAACTGAAAATGAATGATATTTGTGTTGAAAACTTCTTTTACTCTAGTAATCTGAAGTGTATGAACAAAAGTAATACAGAAGCTATTCAGATACATAAACTAAGCAAAATTCTACAAAAATATCATTACACATATTATGCATACAGACTTTAAAGCACTAAAGAAAACAACACTGAACAACTAAGTATTTCTGAGCTTTTATCTCCCCCAGGGACTGATGCAAAACCTGCTGACATTCAGGTGCCTTGAGCAGAGTTGATTTAAGTGGCCTGACCCAGAGAACTACTTGGGTTAGACACTCTGACACAACAAGGAAAATGCCCTACCGGAAATCAAAAGATTAAGAGCCATCGCACTTTCCTCTTGGCTCTCTTCTGTAGTTGTGCAACCAAAATCTTTGGCAGTTCTGTTTTAGAAATAATGTTATTTTAAAAATATCCCTTCAGACCCAGAATTTTTCTGTAATTTTGAAAAAGCGCTAACTAAAAAAAAAAAAATAAAGGAGAGGAGATATCAGTTTAAAACAGCAATATTTTCAGTGCCTCAAAAGAAGAGCAAAAATATGCCACGAAAACAATCCTTCAGAAGCACACTATGCTATTTTACATCTTAATACACTTTTCAGTACCAGCACTTTTCCTTCTCTCCACATTAAATCAGAGGCTAACTGGCCTTAATAACTTTAGAAACAGCAATTTCTTCAATTCCCACAATATCTGGCGACATGGTGAGCACTGGTAATTTCAAACACTTACAAGAGCACATTACACCTGCTTCACTGTTTGCTACTTTCTCTGCAGGATATAATTTTCAAAGAAAACACATTAAAATGTTTAGGAAACAAGATGCTGAACAAAAGTAACTTCTAGAATTATGAAACCACATAAATAATTATCAATCCTGATGTAAAAGATATTACAGACAGCTACTGCAAATCTCCTTGAAATGATATCAAATCATTCTAAAATATCTCTGCCTTATTTGATTGCAAACTAAACACAAAGCAACTACAGGTAAAAGCTCTTGGATACTCCACATATGCTCACAGTTCCCAAATACCAAGAATCCTGATTTTCATGCAAATTTCATAACAGCACAGTTATACACCTTACTGGCTGTGAGAGGGAGGGGAATGTGCAATTTACACTGTCCACTTGCAAAATGTTTAAATACATTGACATCTTCAACAGAATTGGTATTTCCAAGCATTAGTGTTGAATAGCACTGTAATTGGCAGTTTGTTATTCCACACATCCAACAGCATGCAAGTAGGTATTAGCTACTACATTTCTATTTTTAAGCAAGCATGTGGAGCTGAGCAGTCAAAACTCCAACAGCAGATTCCTGTCTTATCCACCAGGAAGTCACTGTAAATCATTGTGTCAAAGAGACCAAGCAGCTATCCTGTGTTCCACATCTCAATCAATGCACAGGCTTATCAATATTACATGGACCCTCCTAATTGCATGCAGAGCCTTAGAAAGAGGCAGCCAGGCTCAGCTCAGCTAAGCAGGTATGTTGATGTTTGCAGTAGCAGAACAAGTGGGGATTTTTTTTTCAGTTTTCTCTTTTTTTTTGTTTAAATATTGTTTCGCTTTCAATTAAATACCCAGCATAACTGTGACAGTACAGTGTTGGGGAAGATGAAACAGGAAAGCCTTATAAATATGATTGCCTGACAAAAGATTTTGGGAATATGAAAACTACAGGCGACATCGAAATGAAAGCCACTTTTGAAATACCAAATCTTAGTTACTGAACAACTGGAAAACAATGGTATGGCCAACTGAAGGTAATCCCCTCTTGATTGAACAATACCCTCTGCTTGCAGGCAGGTCCAAGGGTCAGAGCAGACCCTACTAGCTCAGCAGAAGGGGTCCAAAGAGTAGTTTTTAGAAGTTAAGATGTAACACTCTATGGTAATATAAGAACTCTTATAGGCTGTATGTAAATGCTATAGGATTTGTATCTTGTATTAGATTGGTTAGTGACAATTAGAATATTCAGTACAGAAGATGATTTATTGTATTGTAACCAGGACTTCACCAGTCCATTCCTCTTTTACTCTTCGCACTCTTACACTCTCTCTCGCTCTCTCTCTCCTTACTTACCCGCTTACTCTCTTGCTCTCTTGGGCCTGCTCAGAGCTGCCAGCTGCAGCTCTAAGCAGTGCCCCTATACCCACACCCTTTGCAATAAACCGCATGTTCCAAGATCTGACTTCAGAGATCTCTCGTCTCCGTCTGTCTACGCCCGGTCCAGACTGAACCCCCCGAAGCTCTTACAGTACAGGAACCACAACACCAGCCTAAGAAACTCTTTTTCTCTTCGTCAATGCTATTCCCAAGAGTAGCCAAAAACTGGAACTTACAGAGAGAACATAAGAAAAATGGCAAACATACTATTCCTCTGTATTTATCCTGCTGAAAATTGGTAGCTTAAGAACTTGCTGAAGAGATCAAAGAGATCATATCTGAACCACTGTGTTTGACCCTTTTTTCAACTTACTTATGCTTTTGGTCCCTGCAGGAACCTCTGGCAATTTACTTTGGTCTGGGTGAAAAATAAGTTCCTCTGCTTCTGTGTCTGGTACCCTGTTCCTGAGACTGGGAATATGGTTAGCAGAAACAACACCATTTTCTAAAACAAACACCACAATATGTCAGCGTGCTGATCACACCCCACCCGCCTCTCTCTTCCCCTTTCCAACACTGCAGTTGTCACCAGGATATGATGACCCCATTATAGAACAGATCACCCTCCTGTCAGCAGTACAAGAAGACCATTTGCCCACCAAGCACTGTCACCAGGATGTGGGGACACCCTTCAGGGAATGGAGAAGTGTACCAGCACGTGAGATATTGCCCATAAAATCCAGCAGCTGCAAGTCCTAAGTGGGACACAGACTGGAACTGCTGCGGGACAGGAAAGCCCATGATCCCCTGGGGTCTGGAGCATCCCTGCTGTTGCCTGCTTCCTCTGAGACTTAGTGACTGCTGTTGTTTTCAGTAAAGTCTGAGCCTAGACTGTGGTTACTGTATCATACACAGATTATTAAGAATTTTACCCAAACTGTAGCAGGTCCAGGTAATGAAAAACTCTAGATAGTGAGAAAGCTACACCAATTACTAGAAATTCTGTTTAACTGAAAGCTGTGATAATTGTTAAGGATACTCCACAAGCTGTGCTAAGAGTAGCTCAGGTGCACTAACTGCTAGAAATAGTAGAAAAGAATAACCTATGCTGATTATTAAAATTTTAATGCAATAATAAGGCTCTAATTATAACTACAACTACTGTGGCAAATCGTCACTCTGCCAAGGATCCCTAAAGGAACCTGCATGTCCCTGGCAACAATTTCAAACCTACTGACAGCTAAATTTAATGGATGCTCTACAGACATTATATGTGTGTGTGTGTATATACATATGCTCGAGCTGAAGAGTCCCTGCAAACTCTCTCCTTCTATGGAGGTCATGCCATACTCTAAGCAGCTTTGCCTCCCTGCTCTGTCTGTTTCTGGTAAACCCTGATTAAACAAAAAAACCCTAACTAATGCCAAAATTTTGCTATATACAGCAACCATCCATCCCCATTGGTAACCATGTGCTAAAGCAAATGTGCAAAACTGCTTGGAAATTTTCCACATAAATACAGACAGCTGAAAATGGCAGTGCAGCTAGAATTCAGGTTTGTGTCTTTGCTGAATTGTTGATGTACTTGAAAGAGCTAAAAAAAAGACCAAAAACCCCCCCACAAAAACAAACCAGTTAATTTTCCTTTACTCGTTATAGTACTTCCATATGTGGTTTTCCATATATAGGGAAATATAGGATATTCCTTATTCAAAATAAGCATGATGAATTATAGAAATACAAATGAATTAAGTATTTTGAACACAAAGCTGCCTTGGGAAAGCATAATATGAAATAAAAATGTTAACTTTGAGTTGCATGTTAAAAATCATACCAGTTCCAGCACTGGTAACTATTATGCATTCTGGAGTTGTCTGCAGTGCTCAAGCAGAAACATAGGGCAGACCTGTCTGCTGGTTAACAAACTACATCTCAACTTACACAGTGTAAGACTGACCAAAGGCTTACATCTTGTGCTTGAAAGAGCCATTTTTGTCACCATGGAACATGATTTCCCCTTTCCAGGATACAGGATAGTGCTTTCCCTTGACCTTCTACACAGGTGTCCAAATTGCTCATTTCCCAAGAGATATATGACACGCCATTAACATACTACAAAATCTTTTGTGAACTCTCAGGTTCCATCACCACCTTTCCCTTCTGCAACCACTAAGAAAGGTGAATCTGTCTTGTTTTGAAACCTAACGTAACATGCAACCTCCCACTATATCTAAATAGGTGAGCCAAGGAGAACTTTGAAGCTTCACAGAGCACTCTGGCTGGAGTCTGAGCCATATAGCAATGACCTCACCCAGATCTTAGTTATTTGGGAAGGAGACAAAGACACGTCACTGAGAAGGGTCCTCATTTGGGACAGTGAAGAGCTCAGAAGGGGAAGACAGGCACACAGTCTAGAAATGGCCATAAGTCACAGTGTCAAGTTTGCCAATAAAGACTAAAATCTGTACTGCAGGCCCCAAAAAACTCTGTCGGTTCCCTGAGAGACTTTGCTACTGCTCTACCCAAAAGGAATATGTGTTCCAGACATGAACTTACAAAATTAATTTTCAAACGAACTGAGCACTTCTGGATAAAAGCGAGTTAAACAGTTCTATTCACGTGTAAGGAAGGACACTTTGCTCCATCTTTCCAAACATAAAAAAAAGACCTCAAACTCTACAACAGGCTCCATTTTTCTGCAGGGACAATAATCCCAAATGCAGGCATTTCTGGGGTCAAGCTACACTCTTGACCATTTGAGAAGTGTCAGCTCCTTAGATCTTGAAAAGAGATGCAAATTAATATGAAGCAATAGAATCAGCTTTTAAAAGATCATCCTGAAGTTTGAGAAAAAAACAGGACACAGTATGTCTTGCATGCAAAAAAAGATCCTCTCTTCCTTCAAAACCATCTGTCTTAAAGGAGAGGTGCCTCAGACTTTGGCCACTTGACAAAGTAATATTAGACCATTTAGACCAAGTTCCTGTTTCTTTCATCACAGTTTTCCACTTTCTGGCTTGATATTACTTAATTCAAATACTCCTGTTCAAGACACTAAAAAGAAAACTGAAAAGGTAAATAGCCAACAGGAATGAGCAAGACACTAGCACTGCCTGACACACCTCTGCTATGAGGGAACTAATTAGCTTAAAGATGCCCAGATGAACTCAGCAAGGGAACCACCAACTCCCCAGGTAAAAGGTCTGGAAGATGTAAGATATTAAGAGGTCAGACCTATCATTTTAACAGCACAAATGCAAAGAAATAAAACTTGAATCAACAACTCAGTAACAGAAAATCTTTCCACAAATACTTGTCTGAAAATTAAATTTCAGCCTAAAATTGCAGTCACGCCAAAAATCTTTTTGCAAATACTTGTCTGAACGTTTTGTTTCAGCCTAAAATTACAGTCACACTGAGAATTTAATTCTGTTAATATTATGAGACTTAGGAACTTCAGATTCATTCATCTTTTGCTTTTTGGAGGGAGAGTGGGACAGGAGGAAAGAAGAAATACAGAGACATGTTGCCATCATTTTACAACAAGTAAGCAAAAAGTACAAGCAAAAAAAAACCCCAACAGATTAAAAGAGGAATAAATAAGAAAAATACTGAAACCACTGTAAATTGAAATAACAACCCATTCATTTCTAAAGGGCAGGAATTTCAGGTGTGCACAGAATCTATCAGGGAATTGTTATTGCAGACAAGTTTGCATGAATCATGTTTAGTTGCTGAGGAAAGTACAACAGTATAAAGCTCCAACATATGTCAGGAAGACCTTGGAAGCAGAGAGCCCATCAGTTTCCCATCATGGTCAGCCTTGTTGCTCTATCTCCCCAAGTGTTGCTGAGATTTAATTTTTTCACCAGCCTAACATTTCTTCCAGTTTCTAACATTTGTAGTGGCCTCTGGGACCTGCTCAGAACAGCCCAAGGAAAACAAGAAAAGAGGGCCCTTCAGGCTGCTGCTACCAAGAAGCTGTAAGATGTGTAACAGCCCTGTACAAATCACTTCAAGTCTGTCAAAGCATATCCAGACAGCTTAACTTGCATGACCACACTGTGTTCCCTGGTGCTCTTATACTGTATACCATAGCAGCAGTCACTGACACGAGCAGGACACGCCACTCTTTCTTACATACATAATACAGCATCTCGCCAGATCAGGCATGACAGCTGCCTCCATCTGCTGGGAAGGGGAAATTTCATCATGGGAGGTTTTGCCTGTGCTCTTCTGCCTATTGATAGCACTCTCAGGAGAAAAGGGCATCACCTGCAGTGCTCAGCAGGGTTGTGCAGGGATAGCAGCACCAGCCACTTCTGACCAAGCAGGAGCCCTCCGGCCAAAGCAGCCACCAAGGATTACATGACCATGGAAAGGTTCAAGATAAACAAGCTCACACTCCTTGTAAAAGGCTGAGGATGGCAAGGCCCTGTTAGGCAGTGGCTGCATCTCTGTGGGGTCAGGGCTGCAGCCAGCACTCCCTCTCACTCCTCCCAAACCAGAGCACAAGTTAGAGGTTACCAGGGGCAGTCACAGGACAGTGCCCGCAGAAAGGCATGAATGCTCAGAGGCTCTTGCACAGGAGGCCTGGGGGACACACAGCTCCCTGAAATGAGGGTCAGCACATGTAGAAGGGTCCCAGTGGGCACCTTCTAGGCTGGGTATCCTTTCAAAAATGCTGCTGCAGCACAGACTCTTCTGATTAATTTCAAGGCAGCATTAAAGAGCCTTGGGTGTAAAAGGTACCAAAGGTATAACAACACAACAGACACCTATTCCCTGCAACACAATTTCATAACATTGTCATATTGTTTGCATGCTCTTATGTGATGGTATGTGAATGAAGATATTTTGCACAGATTTTGCTAAAAATTGTGCCACTGGATTAATAGCAATAATATCAAAGTAATTAGCCTTAAATAGATTTTTATCACAAATTTGTTGATTAAGGTTGTTAGGGGATTAGACACAAATTTAAGCCATTTAGGGAAAACAATCTTAACTTCTGTTTAGAAATAGGTTCAGGTGAAAAATTTCTTTCACATCAGGAATCTTAGGAAAATTTGGGTCAGGCTGTTATTAAAGTAATTTTCTTTCCTTCATCATCTTAGCATCTTAAAAGGGTAAAAGCTAACATATTCCTGGAGATAACATATGTTGGAAAGCCCCATATTCCTTATAAATACCATATTGTTTTACACTGTACAAGCAGCAGGTCTTTACTTTGGGGATTCACAGCCTTATTGAGATAACTAGTTTTAATTATTGCACCATGTATGTTTATTTTTATATTCCAGGAAGTACATCAGTTTATATTTCAGTCTCTGTGAATTTGTACAAATGTTGGAAAATAGAATCATAGAATTATTTAGTTTGGAAAAGACCTTTAAGATCATTGAGTCCCACTGTAAACATAACACTGGCTTGTCCACTACTAAAAGATGTTCCTAAATATCACATTTATAAATGAAGAGATAGTCACAGCACTTGCCTACTGATTAGCTTGACTTCACCTGTTTGAGGGTTATTTAATCTCTCTAGTGATGAGAGGGGAGTCAAGGGAAAATTTGTCAGCAAAATGTGATGTGACTGAATACAACTCTGTGTGCCAAACACTGAGCAGTTCTCTGAATTCAGGCAGAGAGCTCATTTGAGCAGAAGCTGTGCACTGGGGATTAGGCTGCTTTTGTTAGAAATGCTCATAAAGCAGAACTGTCCTCAAATGGCAACAAAATTGAAATTAGGCACTGCGAGAAGATCAAACATCTGTATCTGAAGAAATAGCTAATGATATTTATATTCTTCTTGATTTCAAATGTAATACAGTTCATGAACTTTCCTTTATCAGAACAAAATATTGAGTAAAAACTTCTAGGGTGGAGGAAGGTAGACAAGAAAATAAAATATCCATAATGAAACAAAGCAGGAACTCCTTTAATAAAATTAGCAATCTAGAGCTAATGTGCACACTTATGCTCCATGCATCTATATGCTGATGTGCATATAAGCCTGTTTTCCTAATGTCTCCACTGATTGTATAGGAATCACATGCAGGAAAGCAAAAACCAAAAAGCAAATGGAGGACAATGGATGATATTTTTTTTCCAGTTTGACGTCTTGAGTGTAATAGGATTTTGTGGAAATAAATCCTGGCTTGATGCTACATGCAATTTTCTGAACAGCATAATTTCTTCTAAATGCTCAGTTAAGTAACCAGAGCAGATACTTATTTTATTTAATCCCAGTTACAAATTATTGTTTAGGTTCCTGCAAGGATTCTAAGGGAAAATATTTCTGCACACTATAGACAGGGGAAAAAAAATAAGCAACAACACAATATTAGTAACTGAGAAATTTCTTACAATTTCTCTTCATGTAAAGCTGGAATAAAATACAATAATAAAATACAATAGGGTCTCTGTCTCATTACATATCTTAATCAAGGCAAACCAATGGCACAGGAATTGTTTGCCCAAAGTGACTGTGAGTTCTCACTGCTTGATATGGAGATTAGCTCTGATGCACAGGCATAACAAGTTGTGTTTTCACTGGACATGGTGCCAGGTTTTAGTGATGTATTTATCAGTTCTTGAGGCAAGTTAAACAAAGGTCCATGAAACATTGCATCTTAAGTACAACCAAGGAGCCAAAGTCACAAAAAAGTTTCTAAAGCTGTCCCTATATGAACTATCAAAATAAACAGAATAAGCACCAAGAAGAACACAGAGGTTTTGAGGTTTTTTTCTTTGTTCTGAAAACCTAAAATTGTTCAATGCTTGCATTGCAAGCAAGGTTAAAGTATTAGTGCTGAGTCTGGTCTGTTGAGTACAAAAGTGGTACAAAAGCTAGACATGCTTTTTTTTTTTTTTTTTTTTTTTTTTTGACTTTTAAATCTCAGAGATCCACTCCATTTTTTTTTTTTTTTTCTTTTAAAATCTGGTCTCTTTAATGGCACCTGATGTTTGTGTGTGGGGAGCCTTGGCTGTCTGTCAAGTGCCAACCCAACTGCTCTCATTCCCCCTCCTCAGCAAGACAGAGGGAGAAAAGAAGAGGGAAAAGTTCATGGGTCAAGATAAGAACAGGGAGATCACTCACCAGTTACCATCACAGGCAAAACAGACTCAACCTGAGGAAATTAATTTAATTTTATTACAAATTAATAACTAAGTAGGATGGTGAAAAATAAAAAACAAAACTAAAACCACCCTCACCAACCCTCTTCCTTCCCAGGCTCAGCTTCGCTTCTGACTCTTCCATGTCCTCCATTTTTTTCTCCCCTTTCTTAAATATTTAATCCTAGAGGCACCACCACGTTGGGCAATGGGCTCAGCTATGCCTTGCAGTGGGTCCTCAGAGAGGCCATCCCACAACCTCAACTGACACTCAATACACAGTGGTTGGTTTAAGACACATAAAAGCCTGTTTTGTTTGGATCTTATTTACAACTTTTAAGGAAAAATTGTAAAATCATGTTAATTTACATCTCCTCTAAGTTACTTTCAAGTAACTTTAGATGCATCCAAAGATCTCCAGAGAGGTCTGTGAAACAGAAGTCACAAAGATGGGCCTGGCTCACCCAGCCTTACAGCTTCTTTTGCATTTTTCAGAGAGCAGCAAAGCCCTACAAGGTGTCTGTAACACAAAGTGGGGATTCAGAGGGAGGAAGGGGGAAAGCAGTGCCTCAGGAGGAGAAAGGGAAACATTTTTGCATTACTAACACTCTACTTTCCATCCAAAGAGGAATGAGCAAACACATCTTGGATCATGGTTACGAAAACCCAGACTCCTCAGAGAGCAGAGATGCGAGGGCTGCAGTATCACACCACGTGGATTTGTATGGTTGAAAACATAACTGCTATCACTTTGAGGTTTATTAACAATATTGCAGTTTCATAGGAGTTGTCTTCTGCAAGTCCCAAGTAAAAGCATCTGATAGTCCTTCCAGGATATTCATCTTTCACTGGGCTCTCAAAGTATACTGCAGGTACAGATGGTTTTCCATACAAGCTAGGAGTTTGGTCTGGGTTGCAAGGGACCTTGACTTGTCATCTAGTCAATATCCCTGTAGTGAGCAAGACATCTTCAACTAGATCAGGTTGCTCAGAGCCCTGTCCGACCTAACCCTGAATGTTTCCAGGGATAGGGCATCTACCACCTCACTGGGCATATGTAATAGTCTGATTCAACTTCCATAAAAAGTCAATCAACTTCATATTCAGAACATTTTCAAAAAAAACCCCAAACATATTTGCTCTCTAAGAAAAGAGAACAAGTAAAATTTTCACAAAATTACACATATGCTCGATTAATTGCAACCTATGGAAATATTATTTCTTTTCAAGAGGTCTATGATAATTAAACATTCCTTTTTGATATCCATGGTACATATTCAAAAATACAAACTCATTTTTTCCAATTTCAAAGCAGAGTTTTTTGCCCCACGCCTTCCCAGCACTTATGCAAATTTGTAGACAATCCGGTCACATCCAAAGATGTAAAAAGTCAAGAAGTCAGTCTCTTGTCTGTGCTGCTACCGTCCTCCGTGGCACTACAGGAGCCACTCGGAGCTGGAGCAGAGCGGAACATCCTTTACAACCCAAAGCCAGGAACGCGGTAGCCACGGACAGCAGCGAGGGCTGGGCTTGGCTCAGCCTAGCCTGTGGATCGGGAAGCACCTATGGAACAAGTCACACTGCTACCTAGAGGAACTATTTATTTTAAGTGCTGTTTCACTGCACAGGATCCCATAACCTTGTGCAAGGATCCCAGCCCTGCAGGATTCCATCGCCCGCTGCCGTGGGAGAGCCGGGGGACAGCCACTGGCGCACCCGCCGCATCCCTGCGGAAGGTGGGGCGGGGGGTGTTGAAGTGATGCCTTAAGAGGCCTCCGAGAAACAGAGACTAGACAGGAGTAAGGGAATAAAAGTAGGTATTCATTTGAAAGGCTTTCAAAGGTACCCCCTGGGGGCCAGAGGCTATTGCCAAGATGGACCCCAAGATGGACAACAGGCCACGAGTTTTTCACACTTTTGTAAGTTTGGTTCATTTGAATATAAGGGTTAATTCTCCCATTAAAGCTTCAGTTTAATGATGTAATTCTCCTCAGCTTGCCCCCCTTAGATGCTCTTTGGTTTATACTTTTTGGGCCTAGGATGGTCTGAGTGTCCTTGGAGAGCAGGCCTGGAGAGGCTTTGTTATCTCTACCTGGCATGAGAGAGCAGAAGTAAAAAGGCTACAAGAAACTTCAGAGTTACACACTAAGCAGTACAGAATTTGAAAAATATGCAAGTTAAAACCTAAGGCATCAGAAGCACAGCGACGAGCGGCTCTTACAGCATTCTGTACAGCCGGGAGGGCATGGCAGGGGGATGGAGGGCGGCTCTATGATAGCCCCGGTGCACGAACACCGCTGGGCTCGCAGCTCCGTTCGCTGTCGGGCCAAGGCGGGGCGGACGCAGCGGTGCCAGCCCTGCCCCTTCCCTGCCTCTGCCCCCGCCCCTGCCCCTGCCCCTGCCCCTTCCCTGCCTCTGCCCCCGCCCCTGCCCCTGCCCTGCCTCTGCCCCGCCCCCGGCCACGACCACGGCCCCTGCCCCTGCCCCGGCCCTGCCCTCGGCCTCGCCCTCGGCCCCGGCCCGGGCGGAGAACGGAGGGGTTTCAGCAGGCCCCGGGGCACTGCTGGCGGGCACGGAGCCATCGGCAACACCAACACAGCGGGCAGGATCAGCCGAAGGACCCAGCGTGCGGGTCTGTCTGTGCCCCACAGACGTGTCACATCACCTGTCAAAGTATGCTGGATGTCCCGCTGGGTTGGGTTTAGTCCTGAATGCCAAAATAAATTTTAATTTCACATGTAGAGTGTTCACGTTTTTGCTTGTTTGCTTTTGTTAACAGCAAATCAGCTTGCTGGAGTCTGTCCACGACTTAGAATGATAGAAAGGTTTAGATTGGGAGGGACATTGGAAATTACCTAGTTCAACCCCCCCACACAACCTGGCCTTGAACACTTTACACTGCAGTAAAGTTAGGTCCCCTTCAGGAAAGCAAACTTCCAGCTCTTCAAGTAGACAGTAAACAGGATCCCCTAGGAGACTGCCCTCAGGGACAAGGGAGAGGGACAGAGCTGGCAGATCTTTAAGGAAATCTTCCATCTAGCCATCTCCAGGAGCAAGAAACTGGGCAAGGAGGGCAAGAGACCAGCATGGCTGAGTAGGGAACTGCTGGTCAAACTAAAGGGAAAGAAGCAAATGCAGGTATGTTAACCAGAAAAGGAAGGTCAAAGAATGCGTATCCCTCCTGATAAACAATGCTGGCAAACTGGTAACAGTGGATGAGGAGAAGGCTGAGCTACTGCCTACTGCAAGTGAAGATCAGGTTCATGATCACCTGAACATGGATAGGTAAGTCTGGGACCTGATGAGATGCATTCTAGAGTCCTGAGGGAATTGACTGATGTCGTTGCCAAAACACTCTCCATGATCTTCAAAAAGTCATGGCAGTCAAGTGAAGTCCCAAGTGACTGGAAAAAGGGAAATATTGTACCCATCTCTTAAAAGCGTAGAAAGGTAGACTCTGGGAACTACTGACCTGTCAGCCTCACCTCTGTGCCTGGGAAGATCACAGAACAGATCCTTCTAGAAGTTATTCTAAGGCACATGGAGGACAGGGAGGTGATTCGAGACAGCCAGCACAGCTTCACCAGGGCAAGCCTTGACTGACCTATCCAGTGACCTTCCACTGACTGCATGGAGTGACTGCATCAGTGGACAAGAGAAGGGCTACAGACATCATTTTCCTGGACTTCTGCAAAGCCTTTGACAGGGTCCCTCTCAACATCCTGCTCTTTAAACTGTAGAGAGAAGGATTTGATGGGTGGACTGTTGGATGGATAAGGAATTGGTTGGACACTTACATCCAGAGGGTAGTGGTCAATGACTCAGAGACCTGATGGATATCAGCGACAAACGGTATCTCTCAGGAGTCAGTAGTGGGACCAGTGCTATTTAATATCTCTATTAATGACAGACAAAGGGATCGAGTGTACCCTCAGCAAATTTGCAGAAGACACCAAGCTGACGCACCTGTGGGTGACACACCTGAAGGATGGGATCCATCCAGAGGGACCTGGACAAGATCAAGAAGTGGCCCATGGGAATCTCATGAGGTTCATCAAGACCAAGTGCTGGTGTTGGGGTCACCCTTGGTATCAGCACAGGCTGGGGAATGATCAAGAGCAACCCTGCCAAGAAGGATCTGGGGGTGCTGGTGGGTGAGAGGCTGGACACAACCCAGCAATGTGCACTTGCTGCCCAGAAAGCCAAATGCCTGGGCTGCATCAAAAGCAGCATGGGCAGCAGGGCAAGGGAGGGGATTCTGCCCCTCTACTCTGCTCTGGTGAGAACCCACCTGGAATCCTGTAGGGTCCCCAGCACAGGAAGCACATCAACCTGTTGAAGTGAGTCCAGAGGAGGCCACCAAGAAGATTAGAGGGATGGGGAACCTCTACTATGAAGAAAGGGTGAGACAATTGGAATTTTTCAGCCTGGGAAAAGGAAGGCTTTGAGAGGCACCTAATTGCAGCCTTCCAGTTCCTGAAAGGAGCCTACAAGAAAGTTGGAGAGAGACCTTGACAAGAATCATATAATCATAGCATCATAGCATCATAGAATCGTAGAATGGGTTAGGTTGGAAAAGACCTTAAAGATCACCAAGTTTCAGCTCCCCCTGCCAAGGGGAGCAGGAATCAATCCTGTGCTGGGTGCCCCAGAGCTGGATGCAAGTACTCCAGGTGGAGTCTCATGAGAGATCTTGAGATCACGTTTTAAATAAGCTGATCAATGTACTAAATAAAATTTTTCATTCCTATATCACCTGGTACTTTCAAACGAGCAGTGTGAACACTACGTTATTAAAGCAGCAGTGTATTTTTAGCTGACAAGCTCTAACCTATTGGACCTATGTGCACCACATAGTGCTCCTGTGAGTACAGAATTAATGTTTGCAGGGACAGAATTTTGACTGATATATGCAACAGACTGCACATGCCAATGCATCTGATCCTCAGAAACATCACCAAGCACTAGCACCTGTCCCAAGTGTTGTGTATCCCTTTCTACCACGCATTTGGACTAAGCACAATGTTGTCAATTTATTCTTTCGTACATAGGTCTGTAGTCTGAGGAATGGGAGGAGACAGACTTTGTTAGCATCTATTGACACATTAGAAAAAGGCAAATTATAAAGGCACATAGAGAAGCATTTAGCTTTTCTAGCTAACACTTTTTAAGTCTGAATGACACTTCTTTTCGTGTTAGTTTTCAATGAGACATTTGGTTCCAGGCCAGTAATTTTTTATATTACCTAGCAGGCAGTGCTAGATGGATGCTTGTGTTAGAAGGCTGGGGGCTGCAATATATTTTAAAAATATATCTTTAGGGAAAAATTGTTGTCTTTTTTTTCTTTTTTCTATTAAGAGAAAAAAAGAGAACCAAATAGTTTGAATTAATCTGTTCACTCTGAAACTTCTCTGAAAAGAGACTAGATCTTGTCAAAACTTGACAAAATGTTTTGGGTGGTTTTTGTTGTTTTGTTTTTTTTTTTTCCACCCCACAGAATTATGCTGTTGCATTAGGAGTACCCTGTTTTGCAGGGATGTATCAATTTCAGTGGAAAGGTTTCTGTATGGCACATTTTTGTCACTTGTGGTCCATTTTTGTTACTTCCGAAAGAAGATGCCAAATAAAAAAAGTTAAATCTTTCTAATCTGAAAACACACTTTCACACAATTTCATTTGTGATGTTGATATGAGGGGTTTGGATCTGTTCCAGCACAGAGCAGAAACACATGGCAAAATGAACTTGTCATTGTTCAGAAAGTTCAACTTCAAAATCATAGATCTGTGTCGGCACTTGCGTGGCTGGGCTTCAACATAAGCACCTCTTTATTTGCATGCACCATGGCAGATTCTTGATCTCCTCTTAGACGATATTAATTTAGAAACAAACATATATAGAACTTCCTTCTGAGGCTTTCAGTTAAAAGGCTGTAGCTGTTCTGACAACTTCCATGTGGCCTAGGCAACAGTTAAGAGCGATGATCTAGAAACGCAGGCTGTATTTTCATATTTCACCATCAAAGAGTGGATGTAGACTCTTGCATCTTGGGATCTATATCCAGACCATATGTCTGTGCTACATGAATCTGTCAGACTGAGGTACATGAAACTAACGTCAGCTGCTGCCCTCCTCTCTCATTTTTCTGACACTGGTTATTTCAGGCATTTTATTGTACTCATGCAGCATCACTACTCCTACAAAACCCCACATTTCAGATGGAGA